>NC_089854.1:25325474-25643599 GCF_036373705.1 Amia ocellicauda | reverse complement strand
ATGCGGAAAGGAGCTAGATCTTCCTCGTTGACACCAACCAGATCAACGTGTTGCCTGCCTGGGCTCTGATCAGAGATGCTGAGCGAAGGGGTCGCAAAATCTTTGGCCATCAGAATCATGAAATCGACCACAAAATTTGTAAAACCTTGCAAAGTGTCCCCAGTGAAGTTCACGTCACAGAAGACAGATGTTTCACAGTCTTTCAGCTGCAGATTGAGAAACCAGGCAAAGTTCCGCAGCTCTGCCCACGAAGGATCTATTATTCCACAATAGACAAAAAACATCTGCAGGCATTCTACATGGGTTCCTTCAACACCCTGGTAAGTGAAGCTATCAAGGGTTTCCTTATTGTAGAACCTTTTAAGGTACTGATAGGGTCTTTGATAGGCTTCACTTCTGAACTCTCTGTCATCCATGAGTGGGTCTGTCACCTCCTGAAAAGAATTGTCTTCCATCCTCATCTCCAACTCAAGCACATTCTTTGGGGGACGGCAGAATATTTTCGGAAAGATATCCAGAAAGACGTATTGTACTTCAGAGCCCTGCGGAGAGAGAACAGATGCACCTTAATTTAACACTAATACCCTTTCACAGTAAAGGTACCATTCTTGATATTCGTCTGGGATAAATTGTATATGCATATTAAAAAAAAAGATATATATAGGCTTCAAAAACAATTATAAAGTTTGTATTATTATTTTTGGAGATGGAAGATACAAAACACATACAAAAATACATAATGAGGACTATAAAGTACTTACAGGTCTTGCTGCCTTTTTTGCAACTTCTCCAGAAGATTCCAGGATCTCAATGACATACAAATGTTTATTGCTGCATTTCCACATCTGCCCTTCAGAGTCCATTAAGTAGTGTAAAATTAGCAGTTTGAAAAGAAATTCATCCAGGCCCTTCTGAACCTGAAGAAATTAGTGGGGAAAAAAATATGAAAATAGCTACAATATTGTAAATAGTAATACTGGTATTAACTTTATTCTCCAAATTAAAAGACCAGTGTCTTCCTTCAGTATTGAAGTCATTTAGAATAATTTATCTTACGCTTTTAGATACATAAAACAAAACTTGTTGTTTTTAATCCATACATGAATGTTTATGTTTTGTTCACTATCTATAATACTTGGTCAGTGCATTAATTCCATGATGGTTATAACCAAATAACCAATGTGTTACTGTACTTACAGAAGATGTGATATCAAAATGAAAAATCGTGAGTGGCTTTTTCTTGTTGGGTGTGCTCAGCAAGGACTGAAGGATGACATTTTCATCAACTCTTGGCTCAATCAAACGAATACATTTCAACAAGACATTCTTGTCTTTTGTGCTTTTTTGCAGTTTTTCATATAACCTCCGAATATACAGGGATTTACCTGAAAGCAAAAAAGTTTAATGTTAGTTTAAATCAGTGTTTATACCTACATTAACAAGACCATTCCATTGTAAAACCAACACATATAAATACAACAGTTTAATGTTGTATAAAGTTTCAAGAAAAAAATGGTAATGTGTGTGTTAGGGAGGTGGTGGAGGCTGTTTAAAAATAAATTTTTAAACTTGTTTTTATTTTCTCATTTTGAAGAGAGAACAAACATCACATACCCAAATATTTACTTTGTGGTACGCTGTAAGCAGTAGGGATAGGCACAAGTTCTTGAATATTTGAAGGGACGTTGTGGCGACTATTTCATGTGTGTGTGAGGGTGTTAGGGAGTACTCCCACCACTAGAGGTCCTCATTCACTGAGATAAAAGTTAGTGTGGGTTGATTGTGATGAGTCTCCTTTCTTGCTTGGGGTGCTGAATTGAGGAGTTATAGGTGTGTAGGCGGATTATTGACCAGGAAGCTGGAAGTGAAGGCAGCCTTATTTTATTTTATTTTTTTAACCAAACCCTTATAACTTTCCCGATGGCAGCACAGAGGAAGATGAGTACAAATTGGATTACACCTGCTTTGTGGGATTTCGTCCTTGTTTTCTAAGGAATTCAGAAGCTGGATACAGGTCATATTAGGTTTAATCTTTTTTTTGCTGGACGCTGTTCGGGATTGTGGCACTGTGCGGTACTATGTTTTTTCTGTTCGGTACTGTTTCTTTGTTTGGGATTATGTTTTGGAAGTATGCTGAGTGTTCCTCCCAAAGAGGCTGAAGGCCGGTGTTTATGGGTAGCAGTGGCTTGTACTGTTTTCCAATGTGATTACAGTCTACTCAGCATTTTTGTTTTGTATTGTTTAATTAACGTTATTGTTTTCTGTTCTTTTTTGCTCTTAGTTGTTTTGTTTCAACGTCATCCTCTTAGTCTTCCACCTTGTCTTTTCTTACTTTTTGTTGTTTTACATGGATCTATACTACCCTTCATTTAAACACAATGTCTGTAACCTGGAGGCAGAGCTAATTCAGATTTTAAAAAGTGGTGACGTATACTCACCTGGTGCCCGAAGATTATTTATTTAGGGATAATTCCTGCTTTAGCTGAACACCGTCATAACATTTGTATTTTAATACTTCTAAGAGTGGTCAAATTTAGCAAGAAAAAAAGTGCATTTAAAAAAATGTAAAACCTTTGTCAAAATTAAATTTTAAAATGCATTAAAAAGCGAACATTAAATTGGTAAACCCTAATTACTGGTAATTATATGTAATACGGTAATGTTAGTATAGACAGATTTCTGGATGACAACATAAACAAAAGGCACTGAGTGCACATGCATTGTTTTTCCTGCATAAACCAAATGTTGAATATGATTTAGGGTAATTACGGTTACTCACCAACTCCGGCTCTTTTGGAGGATACAATTCCCACAAACATTCCTTGCTTGAAAACAGATGCTGCACTGGACTCCTCCGAGGACACGGTGAAATGTCGGCTGAGGTAGGCCTGAATCGCTTCCAGAGGCTCATGGGGAATCATGTGTATTTTGTCCTGGCTGAAGGCTGACGGAATGTAGTAGTGCTCCCTGTCAGAGTTGCAGATGATCACCAGCTTGTAGTCCTCCCTGCACTGCATCTTCAGCTTCAAAAAAAACTGTTCAAATTTGTAGCTGACTTCATAGGTCAGCTCATCTGCATACAGCAGGGTGTAAATCTTCTCTCCCCGGTAGCCATCTGTCATGCACCTCCTCAGGAAGAGCTCCACCTGCTCGTACGTTGTGTTGGCTGTGCATAGGAGGACTTCGTCATAAGTGGGCAGCTGCTCTTGACCTTTGCTCATATAGATGCAAATGCAGGACATCAGGATTTCAGCATGTGGGCATACAATGAGGTTTGGGCGCCCCTCCTGCAGACCCTTGGGCAGACTTCTATTGACAATATTTTTCTCCTCTTGCTCATTGGTGGCCAGAAGCTCCAGCAGCCTCCCAAGAGTTCCAATGTCTAAACAATGTGGCAGAAAATGCTTCATGTCTCTCATGTATAAGTTCCACACCAGTTGGAGTTTTTCAGTGTCCTTGGCACAGTCCAGTAAAGCTGGCAGATCATCAATGGAGTAATTATCTTTTTTGTTCAGTTCCTTGAAGTCCAAGTCCATGCTGGCCTCATCAACAAAAGTCTGAAACTCCATCTCCTCATTTTGCTGAGCATCCTTCTGCAGAACTTCATACTGCCACTCGTGCCACGCATCTCTGATACCTGTGACTTTACAGTTAGGTTTAATGAAAGAAAGCATCATGAGGACTTGTTCATCAAGACACGTGAGCTTTTCCACAGTTAATTTATTACACAGGTAGACGATCTGCTCTGCGGTGTAGTAGTTAAGGTAGTAATGCTGGGATCTTTTGTTGTCCATGAACCCCTTCCAGAACTCCAAACACTTCTCCATTTTCTTGCACAGCTCTGGCAGCTGCTCCACAACTTCTCCAGCGATGATGATCTCCCCCACTGTTTTCTCCAGGTTGAAATCGATGATAATGCCTGCTTCACTGTGCTCACTACAGTTAATATTAGCTTCCCAGTTCCTGAACAGCATGTTCCCAGCAGCATAAAGATCAATAAATGCCACTGCCAGCCTTTGGACATTGGAAAACACCTGCAGAGGGGAAAGATCATTCCAGCACTGAAAACATGCTTGATTTTTGTATTGTTATGGCTTTTGTTAGAAATATAAAGTATATTAGTTTCAATTAATATTAATATCAATACATTTTACTGTTGAGCTATACAACTGAGTATCTGTGTCACTATTCTTTCATCTTAGGTTACTAAATTTTAATATTTTACATTTTACCACCTTAAGTCATTAGAAAAAGCAACTGTGGTGTCCAATTGACAAATTCCTGTCTGATGGTGACTTGAAGGTTACAAATTGGGTAGATGGCTAAAAGTTGTAAACAGCAGTTGTAACTGGTGTAGACTCCACTTTTTACGCTGGAATACAAACACAGGGACAACTTCTTAATTCTTCAGGAAGCCAAATGTAAAAGACATCAGCTAATACAAGTCAAAGCAAGACGACAGAAATCACCTCGGCAAAGTGCTCCACTTCGCACTGGCCCTGCTCCCCTTTCCCAGACATCAGCATCAGCTTGTTCTGGAGCTCCTTCAGGTCCTCCAGGGAGTAACAGCGCAGCTCCTGCCCCTCCTCGTGCTCTTCAGGTATCTTCAGCTGGATGACATTGTCCAGACTCAGCTGATGTACAGAGTGGGTGAGAGAGAATGGAGAATGCAGGTGAGCTGGAGATTTATTCTGTGCCATTATAATCATAGACTTTATTTATTATAGAGGCCACAAAAAACTCTTAAAAGCAGGCTACCATTGCTTTTATTTTGTAACATAATGCACATGAAAAATAGAACTAATATTTAATGAATAAATCTCATAAAGACACTATTTTGCCTTAATATTTGTAAAAAAAAACAACAACAACAAAAAAAAACACTTTATGCCTGTAGTAAAAAGCACAAAATACTTTTCCATTACAAACCTTCTTCTGGTCCTTTGAGCTGATGATGTAGATGCCCTTCTTGTTAATCGCTGAAGCCAAAGAGAGTGAGGACAACTCCACTGAACCATGACTATCCTTTACAGTCTTCAACCACTCCAGGTGCCGTGCTGTGTCACACTGAATCCAGAAAATAAATATCCTTCAACCTTCTATCATCTCACTCTCAATGTGTACTGCATGACAAAATATACAATTTTATTTTTAAAGATAATATAACATATTTGTGATCTGTAATAAATAAATCTCTCAGTACTTAAATACAGGTGTTGAAAAACTTTAAGATGACTGTACTGTACTCTGGGCTTGCAAGAGGTGTAGTGTCCTACCAGTTTCTTTGGGAGGTTAGGGTCATTATCGAGGGCCTTCCACAATTTCTTCAGTGCCTCCTTAAAGACATCGAAGCTAGCATCCGCCTTCAGGTCGTACAGCATGGAGGAATAGCCCAGGACAGCGTCGTGGAAACAGGCCACACGATCAACATCCAAGTCATTCTCACCAGCAGAGATGGAGGCCAGGTCCACAAATACTTTAAGCTCATTGATATCTACAAGTGAAACACATTTTTGTATATTTAACAAAAAATAGAATGATGTGACCCTTAGTTCAAAATGTGAAGAACAATCATTACACAATGAATAAAAAACAAAACATATCAGAACATCTATCTATAAATTAAAAATATAGACATGGATTCTGAAATGTATCACCTTCTAGAGCTTCCTTCACCCAGTTGACAAAGTTTATACGACGTCCGAGCTCCAGGAGGCACTTCCGGCGAGTTTCTGTGATATCCACAAGAATCTTTTTGGCCTGAATTAGTTCGTTGTCGATGCGATCAAGGCTTTCTTGTTTAAAACCCTCTTGAGTCTGAGAAAAACATGAATAAGGAAAACAAGAAATGATGGTAATGTGAATTGCACAAAACATGAAAGGCTGGCAGTGATTTACTTAATTATTTTTGTAATATCACACATCTGCATGATATACTGCGCTGCAGTTGCATACTTCAGTGTTATATTTAATTAAGATTGCTTTGGTGTAAATACTGTTGAACATTTAATAAAGCAATTAATTATTTTAAAATGTCCAGACTGCATGCTTTCCAAAAAATTCAGGAATTATATAGCCTTAAATACTTACTACGTTCAGTAAATTCTGTAAGACACTGAAATTTCCATTGAGGTGTAGAGTACCCTTGACTTCCATGATGACCTGAGCAGATTCCACAGCCAGATGGAGTTCATGATACTGCTGAATTTGCTGGATTCTAATTGTAATCCACCGTTTGTTGTCAGAGGAGTCTATCTTGCACATGATATTAAGATCTTTCTCCAGATCTTCATAGCGGTCCTTGTAAACTTCAAAAGTCTCATCCACCTCTTCTAACGTCAGACTGCCTTTCTTGAGTGTTTCATAGATCCTGGTATATTTCTTATAACATGGCTCAAATATTTCCTCACTTATTACATCAGGTGTTGCCAGCAGATCAGGATCTGGTTTTGCTTCTCCTGTAGCATCATCCATTACGACCAACTCTTTGGCTTGATTTTCCCAGCAAATTTGGAAAATGTAGCTGTCTTTAAATGTGTGCAGAGCTTCAGCCATCCTTCGAGTCTGGTTATCAAGCTGAAAATACGTGACCTCCCCTGCCTCGTCAGAAGATATCTCATCCAGCTGGTGCACAACCATGAACTCATCCAAGTTCTTCATCTGAATGTTGCTTTGGCATTTTGATTCCAGGTCATCTATGTCAACTGTAATTGAAGTAAAATTAAGAAATATTTTAGTGCATTGAGCAATGTGCAGTTACCTTCATTACAACAAACAGCTGGTAATCTAGTTTCACTCAATACGTAAAAGAAATACAATAGTGATCAACCATCTCGGGTAAATCCAGAATCTTTACTCATCAGGTTTACTTATCAACATTTAAATATCAGTTGCACATTATTACTTAAAAAACTAATTAATCCACAAAGGTGACAAATCCCTACTATAATAAATATATTTAAAGAACACATGAAAAAACGAAATGAAATGAAGAGAAGAAAATATTTTTTTGTATAAAGCATTAGTTTTAACATACTGACCCGTGACATATTCATGGATTTTCCGGCACATTGTGAGGAGGCTTTCAACCAGTTTCTTTTCATGCATGATGGCTATCACCTCGTCTTCGCGCCACTGGAGAACTCTTTTCATGGCTGCGGTGTCCTTGGAGTGCTCATTATCAGACAGGCCTTCTATGGAGACAAACTAACTTCAATTCTATACTTAAAACATTTCCATAGAAAATGTCATATTTCTGTAAGGATACTAGTTTGCTGTAGGCTAATTGCTGTTCCAATATATATATACACTCACCTAAAGGATTATTAGGAACACCATACTAATACTGTGTTTGACCCCCTTTCGCCTTCAGAACTGCCTTAATTCTACGTGGCATTGATTCAACAAGGTGCTGAAAGCATTCTTTAGAAATGTTGGCCCATATTGATAGGATAGTATCTTGCAGTTGATGGAGATTTGTGGGATGCACATCCAGGGCACGAAGCTCCCGTTCCACCACATCCCAAAGATGCTCTATTGGGTTGAGATCTGGTGACTGTGGGGGCCAGTTTAGTACAGTGAACTCAATGTCATGTTCAAGAAACCAATTTGAAATGATTCGACCTTTGTGACATGGTGCATTATCCTGCTGGAAGTAGCCATCAGAGGATGGGTACATGGTTGGTCATAAAGGGATGGACATGGTCAGAAACAATGCTCAGGTAGGCCGTGGCATTTAAACGATGCCCAATTGGCACTAAGGGGCCTAAAGTGTGCCAAGAAAACATCCCCCACACCATTACACCACCACCACCAGCCTGCACAGTGGTAACAAGGCATGATGGATCCATGTTCTCATTCTGTTCATGCCAAATTCTGACTCTACCATCTGAACAGAAATCGAGACTCATCAGACCAGGCAACATTTTTCCAGTCTTCAACTGTCCAATTTTGGTGAGCTTGTGCAAACTGTAGCCTCTTTTTCCTATCTGTAGTGGAGATGAGTGGTACCCGGTGGGGTCTTCTGCTGTTGTAGCCAATCCGCCTCAAGGTTGTACGTGTTGTGGCTTCACAAATGCTTTGCTGCATACCTCGGTTGTAACGAGTGGTTATTTCAGTCAAAGTTGCTCTTCTATCAGCTTGAATCAGTCGGCCCATCCTCTAGCATCAACAAGGCATTTTCGCCCACAGGACTGCCGCATACTGGATGTTTTTCCCTTTTCACACCATTCTTTGTAAACCCTAGAAATGGTTGTGCGTGAAAATCCCAGTAACTGAGCAGATTGTGAAATACTCAGACCGGCCCGTCTGGCACCAACAACCATGCCACGCTCAAAATTGCTTAAATCACCTTTCTTTCCCATTCAGACATTCAGTTTGGAGTTCAGGAGATTGTCTTGACCAGGACCACACCCCTAAATGCATTGAAGCAACTGCCATGTGATTGGTTGGTTAGATAATTGCATTAATGAGAAATTGAACAGGTGTTCCTAATAATCCTTTAGGTG
This sequence comes from Amia ocellicauda, assembly GCF_036373705.1. Taxonomy (NCBI): domain Eukaryota; kingdom Metazoa; phylum Chordata; class Actinopteri; order Amiiformes; family Amiidae; genus Amia; species Amia ocellicauda. The sequence goes on along the minus strand of NC_089854.1, from coordinate 25,635,092 downwards.
AGTATATATATATATATATATATATATATATATATATATATACACACACACACACACACACACACACACAGTACTGTGCAAACGTTTTAGGCAGGTGTGAAAAAATGCTGTAAAGTAATTATATTTATATATACACATATATACATTATATTTAGATTATATTTATCAATTATCTAAATGCAAAGTGAGTGAACAGAAGAAAAATCCATAATTGGTGTGACTAGCCTTTGCCTTCAAAACAGCATCAATTCTTCTAGGTACACTTGCAGTTTTTGAAGGAACTCGGCAGGTAGGTTGGCCCAAATCGTGGACAACTAATCACAGTTCTTCTGTGGATTTAGGCAGCCTCAGTTGCTTCTCTCTCTTCATGTAATCCCAGACAGACTCGATGTTGCGATCAGGGCTCTGTGGGGGCCATACCATCACTTCCAGGACTCCTTGTTCTTCTTTACACTGAAGATAGTTCTTAATGACTTTCACTGTATGTTAGGTGGTGTTGTCATGCTGCAGAATAAATGTGGGTCCAATCAGATGCCTCCCTGATGGTATTGCATGATGGATAAGTATCTGCCTGTACTTCTTAGCATTGAGGAGACCATTAATTCTGACCAAATCCCCAACTCCATTTGCAGAAATGTAGCCCCAAACTTGAAAGGAACCTCCACCATGCTTCACTGTTGCCTGCAGACACCGCTCTCCAGCCCTTCGGCGAACAAACTGCCTTCTGTTACAGACAAATATTTCAGATTTTGACTCATCAGTCCAGAGCACCTGCTGCCATTTTTCTGCACCCCCGTTGCTGTGTTTTTGTGCATAGTTGAGTCGCTTGGCCTTTTTGCCACGTCGGAGGTATGGCTTTTTGGCCACAAGTCTTCCATGAAGGCCACTTCTGACCAGATTTCTCCGGACAGTAGATGGGTGTACCAGGGTCCCACTGTTTTCTGCCAATTCTTGTTTGGCTATTCCTCACCCAGTTTTATTCGTCCTACACAGCTGTTTCTGGTTCAGTTAATGATTGTGTTTCAACATACATATTGAATTGATGATCATTATTGATGATCATTAGCACCTGTTTGGTATAATTGTTTAATCATACACCCGACTAGTATTCTCTTCACAGATGAGAGCAGGTTCACACTGAGCATGTGACAGACATGAAAGATGCCGTGGTGAATGTTATGCTGCCTGCAACATCATCCAGCATGACCGGTTTGGCGGTCTGGGGAAGCATATCCTTGGAGCGTCGTACAGACCTCCACGTGCTAGCCTACGATACAATGACTGCTGTTAGGTACCGGGATGAAATCCTCAGACCCATCGTCAGACCTTAAGCTGGTGCAGCGGGCCCTGAGTTCCTCCTGGTGCAGGACAATGCCCGGCCTCATGTGGCCAGAGTGTGTTGGCAGTTCCTGGATGACGAAGGCACTGATGCCATTGACTGGCCCTCACGTTCCCCTGGCCCTGAATCCAACTGAGAACCTTTGGGACGTTATCTATAGGTGCATCTGACGCTGCCAAGTAGCGCCACAGACTGTCCATGAGCTCACTGATGCCCTGAACCAGGTCTGGGAGGAGATCCCCCAGGACACCATCCGCCAGGACACCATCTGCCATCTCATCAGGAGCATGTCCAGATGTTGTTGGGAGTTCATACAGGCACGTGGGGGCCATACACACTACTGAGTCACATTATGAGTTGCCATGATGAAATTCACGCAAGTTGGAACAGCCTGTGATTTTAATTGTTTACCTTGATTTTCGGTGTGAGTTTGAATCCAGCCCTCAATCGGTTGGTGATTTTGGTTTCCATTGACCATTGTTATGTCACATTTTGTTCTCAACGAATTACACAATGTACAGTAAAGATTTCAATCTTTAATATATTTCGTTCATCGAGATCCGATGTGTGATTTAAGTATTCCCTTAATTTTTTTGAGCAGTGTATATAAATTACACATTATACATTAGAATATGTAATAAATCCAGCTGTAACTTACCTATTTTAATTAGTGCAAGAAATGTCGTTTTCCTTTTAAAGATGTGGTTAAGAAGCTGTATTGGTATGTCTCCTTTGATGAACTGGTTTGTGATGGCTATGAAAGATGAACTTGCAATAGCAATTCGCTCTCTGGCATCATCAGTAAGCTGGTCAATCAACTTCCCATCAGCACCTGTTAAAAATATACCACAATACAATATTTTTTTTAATAAAATGAGGGAACACATGAAAAGAATTTGGCTCAAACAAGTTAAAAAAAATCATAATAAACACAAAAGTGACTAAAATAGATATACTGCCTCCATTAATCGGGTCTATTAATCAACTAATTAATTGATCGACGATCAAAATTTTCTCTATTTAATCGAGCATATTATAATGACCTGGGAGCATAATTTCAAACTACATACAAGAGCCAAAACCGCTTATTTTAACGCTATTAAAATGATCGTATACAACTAGCACAAATGGATTAGGGTATTTAAATGTAAATATGAAAATAAAACATTAAAATGGTTGGTATAAATAACATCAAAGCTCTTTTGTTTCTAAACGGTACACTTCACAGTCAAAACAAATAAATGAAAGTGAAATGAAAGTGCTTATTTGTGGCATAATCACTCTCAGTGTCCACTCAATCTGACTTGTAAGAAGACACTTGTAATGTTATACAATGCGTGTGTTTTTCAAGCACACGAAAGACTGTAGACAGGTGAGGTAGATTGCGAATTTACTTTATTTGCGTTTATGCAGTTCAAATGCAGTAGGCATATTTAATACATAAATATAATAAAAGTCGAGTACTGCACAGTGTATTCAGCAACACAGAGTAATTCAAATTAAATCGTGCAAACTGACCAGCCCTGTGTTAAATTATAAAGGCAAATCACGCATGATTTCACAAGAGCTACATTACAATATCCATGCACAAACTGGAGGGTTACAAGCTGCTAAAAGAAAAAAATATATATAGTCTAGCTTTGGATTCAAACTGGATTCGGAAGGAATCACTGAAGACAAAGGAAATGTTTTCTGTTTCATATGCAAGCAATGCTTTTCTCAAGTCCAGTGTGAGTTTACAGTATCATTTCTGAGCAAAACATGTTTGCATAGCGATTATAACTGCTGATTATAATAAGAGCACAAGAAAGTTTACAAACGAGAGGAGGCCATTCAACCCATCGTGCTCGTTTGGTGTCCATTAATAACTAAGTGATCCAAGGATCCTATCTAGTCTATTTTTGAATGTTCTCAAATTGTCAGCTTCAACCACATCACTGGTTGAAGCTGATAATTATTTCGTATTTTGTTTTTAATATACATTTCTATTTTCTTTACCATTCCCGTTCACCTTTGTTATACTGTATAATGTCATGTCATGTTTATTGAATGATTACTGTGTGGCACAACCACTTAAAGACTGTTACACTTATTTTAAAAAGTGCCAGATTAATCTACCGACTATTCAACTAATGCCCATTGATTAACCAATCAAATATTTTAAAATCAACTGACAGCCCTAATAATAATAATTTAGCTTTCTTAATCAGTACTTAAAAAATTATTATAATGAAAGATCAACAAGTGATTAAAATATCATATGGAAATGTTCAGTGTTTAAAGTGGTTACAATCGACTCTATTATTGTATACTCTGATTTATTGCATTGCAAGCAACTGGTCCCATTTTTAAATGCATTGGTTTTAATGGAAACATGCTACGGGTAAAGACATAATTTTAACGCATAATTCGGATGAGTTCATAGAGTTACGTGGACCCATTCAGTTTCACAATGCATTTTATACCTGATAGTGCTGTCCACTACAGTGAAGTTCAGACTTTTAAAGTACTTACAAGAAAACTAAATCTACAGACATTTGTATCAGCTACGCACTTTATTTTCATTAGCTACAGGGCACTTTATGTTTTCATTAACTAATTATTAACCTATACTTTTTTACTATGAATATTTGACCTAGCGAAATAAGTACATAAGTCATAAGTACATTTGAGGGCATATGGCTAGATAGATATGACAAATGGCAGTGTTGGGGTCGCTACTGATAAAACATAATATATTAGTCGTTATTCGTAAATAATATTAGTATTACATATTAGTTCATTCAAAATGTAGCACGTTATATATTACCTGCTACATTGCTTCATTTTGCCCTAAACAATGTGACTAATCTCCATATTCTGGTAATGCGTGTTTTAAATGTGTGCCAAATAAACTTAAACCATGGCTTACCTTAGTTCTCGGGTCAGTCGTGTAAAACTGCGAGTTAACCCATACTACATACCAACACTTCAGTAATGTTTAAATGCTGGTATGTAGTATGTGTAATGTGGGTAGTATGAGGTTTCAAATACAGCCTGGGTTTCATAATAACGCCCACCTAATACCCCATTTCCACTAGCCACGTTTAGCTGTACCTCAGTGTGGCCCTGCCGTGCCTGGGGTTTCCGCCTGTGCCCGAACTAGGCTGCGTCCCAATTTGCGTGACCTTGTGCTGACGTCACAGAGTGTGCGCTTGAGTGAGGAGGGTGCAGGTGAAGCTAAAAGCGCTCAATGGGACTCACTTAAGCGTCAGTATTCAGCGCCTTTAGATTTGACCGAAAAAGTAGTATTTTCTTGTCATCTGTCTCTGTGTTTAATTATAGTAATAATAATCATAATAAGTTTGAAATACACTGTTCGTTAATATCACATCCTAGTTTTATAGGATACTACTTCATTAATTAATTAAATGATAGATACCGAAATATTTTTTGGCTGAACTTTCTAACCCTATATTTAAATCATGATTATATAATCATTTTATCTATGTATTATTTCCTTGATACATAATTTAACAATTTCTACAACTGTCTAGCTAACATTACATTTATATACACCCGCCGCTGCTATATTTTCCCAGTTGACTTTAACGCAAAGAGTTCTGGGACTTCAGCGCTAAAACACTTCCTCATCAGTGCGCTGTTTTGTTCACTCCGCTGAAGGCAGCATTGAAGGGCACAGACGGCTCGATTCGGCTCCTTCACTCGCTCCCTCAGGGATTGGGACAGCGTTTAAGATGAATGAGGGAACAAGTGTGCGATTTGGGACACAGCCTTGATTACCAAACAGTCCGAGTGGTGCACTGGATAAACCGATTTAAACACATAATTTTGATTAATGTAGCGAGAAACCTTATTTTATACGGAAAGTAACTAATATTATTACTCGAATTAAAACTCTAACGCGTTATATTAACTCGTTGTTAAGACAAGTAATATTATTACAGTAGTGCGTTGCGTTACTAAAGTGTTATCGCCAACTCTGACAAAGAGTGAAATTAAAAGACTTTGGAGAAAATATTGTTTGTTTTGTGAAGTAATCTAAGCCATTTTTGGTAGCCTGTATTTTCCTCTTGCGTTGGCAAGAAGCGACATTTACTTTAAAACAGTATGTAACATACTGTTGGGTTTCCTCCAAACATGACGAGCAACCATGCAGCGACCTTACCCCAACACCAAATAGCCCAGGCCTCCTAGTGAAGCTTCAGAATGGCTACAAGTACATTATTCTGTACTATATCACAGGTTGATTAATTTAGTTGTTGCATGCTTTACAACTAATCAAATATTTTCCTACTGATATCCAGATTTTTGTGCTTCTGGTACTGTAAGCAAAAGAGCCTACAATTACCGATTTATAATTTTAGGATTTTGTCACAACTTATAGCTGAAGCCCACTGTACTAGTGATGAATCTGATTTAGACGAGTCATACATGCATGTACATGTGTACATAGACTGTAATGTCTATGTATTATATTTAAATAACTTGCTCCGGATGAATGCATACTCCGGTTAAGTGCATAGTATCACAACGGTCCCAAGACTATGCAATTATCTAGAGTCAACTGTATTTAAAATGTTTCTGTTTGTTGTGTTCAATTAAAGAAATGTGACACATTAACAGATAGCCTAGTAATAATTACCTTGTAGCTGGAAAATGTTTTTAGCTGCAGACCAGTTGAGTAAATGCTGGATAACTACTTCATTCCCCTCCAGGCACTGTCCTCTTGAGTTTGTGGGCCAGGACTTCTGGATGATTGTAGACACCAGCTTCCCAAACTTGCTGAAGTCATGTTGTTTCAACCGTTCAAAGAGATTGCCCTCCGACTTTTCCTGTCAATATAGATTACTATTAGTATAGCCAGCTCCATTTTCAAAAACCCTGCTAAACAAAGGCAATTTTAACAAAATTAAAACGTTTTTAAGTAACAGGTGATTTTTATTTTTTACAAAACCCTCATTTGTCAGATACATTTTATTCCCATCAACACTTTGATTTGAAGGATTTTGTAAATTTTGGATGGTATACAATTAGTAAATATACATTTGAATTACAATTTAGATATTATAATGATCAACTGGAACTGTACATTTCCCATGCAAAAAAGTTATATTATGGACAGAGCATAAAAGGTGCCTACCTGGCAAATAGAAGTAACAGCATTCAGTGCACATTTCTCAAGACACTGAGATATGAACGGATGAGACTTGGTCATTTCTTCATTTTTCCTGCAGTAGATTTCAATCTGATCCATTGAATGTTCCTAATAATGAATAATTTAATAAGAACATAAGAAAGTTTACAAACAATCCATTGTGCTAATTTAATATCCATTAATAACTAAGTGATCCAAGGATCCTATCCAGTCTATTTTTTTATGTTCCCAAATTTCAGCTCTCTGGGGAGTTTGTTCCAGATTGTGATGACACTCTGTGTGAAGAGGTGTCTCCCGTTTTCTCTAGAGCCGTGATGTATTTCTTGAAGTGCGGAGCCCAGAACTGTACACAGTATCCAGATGAGCTCGAACTAGTGCATTGTACAGTCTGAACATTACTGCCCTTGTTTTAAATTCTACACTTTTGACAATATACCCTAACATTGTATTTTTTTTATTGCTTCCCCACATTCTTTGGATGGAGAAAGTGAGGAGTCCACATAGACTCCTAGGTCTTTCTTCATCTAGTTCTATTCCTCCCATAGTGTAATTATAGTGGACATTTTTGTTACCTGCATGTAATACCTTGCAATTGTCCACATTGAATTTAATCTGCCAGGTGTCGGCCCACAACTGAATATTATCCAAGTCCCTTTGAATAACCTGTGCTGCCAAGACTGCATATTTGACAAGTTTGCTAACTATCCCTGAGTCCAGATCATTAATATAGATTAGAAACAGCAAAGGCCCTAGTACTGATCCCTGTGGAACTCCGCTAACAACCTCACTCCAGTTAGAAGCGACTCCTCTAATCAACACCCTCTGTTTCCTAAACATCAACCAGCTCATAATCCATCTACTTACATTACCCTGAATGCCTACAACTTCCAATTTGAGGACCAGTCTTTGGTGTGGAACCTTATCAAAAGCTTTCTGAAAATTTAAGTTTATCATACATATGCTTTCATGTGATCTACAGCTGCTTTTGCATGTTCAAAAAACTAATAAATTAGTAAACATGATCTGCCTCGTCTAAACCCATGTTGACTACCACCAAGAATATGATTTTCATTAAGATGCTCCTCTATTTTTTGTCTAATCATTTTTTTTTACAAAGTAATACAGGTGAGACAGACTGGCCTGTAATTTCCTGGCTCAGTTTTGTCCCCTTTCTAGTGGATAGGTATAGAGGTAATAATACTTATGCATCTTATTGCAATAACTGGGTAGAAGGTAAAACATTTTTATTTTACCAAAATAGTGTACATTTTATAATTGTCACTACAAATTAATGATTAACTTCTGAAAAGTATATAATAATTGTGTTAAAAAATATAGGTAGGGCCCTGCATTTCATGTGTATAATATAACATTAGTTATTTTTTTTGTTTCGTTTTTAATTGTTAATCCAATTATATTTCTAGGGCATAGAAGTTGAATTACAACTGGAAAAAAAACAAGTCACAGTGCTCTAGTTATAAAATGTGAGAAAGTAAAGTTAATCTCAAAATCAGCTGGATACTTACCTCACAAACTGTTAATAAAGAAGTATGTTTTCACCTCAGATCTTCTCCATTCTACGTTTAGATTTTGTTAACCATATTCTTTTTTAATGTGAAAACAGTTAATAAGGCTTAGTATTCATGGTATTATTTTACCTGTTTAAGTTTTCCTTCCAAATCATTCAGCAGAGTCTCTCTCCAATGCTTTGTGAATTCTTCACTTCCAAAGCTTAGCGAGATTACATTGTTCCATGCCTAAAACAGAGTTTGGAGACATTTTTGTATGTCTTGGAAATGCTTATACATTATAATTAAAGAAGATAAAACAAATGGAAAAGTAAATACAAAGTAGTCCTATCTTGACAATATTATAATTTGTACAGCTTCATAAAGATAATGTCTCTAATAAAACAGCTTCCAGGTACTGGAGAATCACAATTTAACCTTATTCGTCACATTGCAGCACATACCTTTAACAAAAACAGAAAAGGCAATAACTGTAGTAAAATAATTAAATGCAATGATGCATGTGGGCTAAAATGTATTACATTTTTCTACATAAAACTTAAAAATATTTTTTATTCAGAATATTGCAATAAATATATAGAGAGATTTAAAGATCTTACTTCTATTTCGTGGCTACACATGAAATCAGTATGATAATAGCTATTATTCAGCAGTTTGTTCTGAAATACATTCTTTATCCAGTTCCTCATTATGTTTAGAGTCTCCAATAACACATCCATATTCCGGCATTCTGGTTGGGTGTCGATGCTACTCATTGTCTAAAAGAAAAAAAGAAAAAAATCTTATTTAACCATTTTTACAGTAACATCTTTAATAAAGATGGCGTTTTAGCTGCATAAATGCAAATCAAGTTCAAGTCGCAATCTCTACCTCACCTGTATACAGTCTTTCATGTGCTTGAAAAACACACAAATTGTATAGCATTACAAGTGTCATCTTACAACTGTAGTCAGATTGATAAACACTTGTTTCATTTGTTTGTTTTTTCTGTGCAGTGTACTCGTTAAAAAAAAGAAGTGCTTTGATGTTATTTATACCAATCATTTTAATGTTCTATGTTCTATTTACATTTAAATACTACTCCATTTGTGTTCGTTTTATTTAACTGTATTTATCATAACAATATTTAAAATGTAAATGGGAATCAAAAGATGAATAACTGACTTCACAAATTGGGCTCAAGAACTCAAGGAGGCAATTCAGAGGCATACCTCAGGAGGAAAGTATCCAGCAAATTCCGCAATCACAATGACAAGAGTCATGCAAGTGACAGGAATATTATGGAATCGCTGTTCCTTTGTCATTTTGCAGATTTTTTCCAGGAGTTTTACAGCTGTTTTTAAGCAAATATCTCCATAATTATCATTGTAACAACTGGAAAAGAATAGAAAAAAAAACATTAACGATTATTTTTCAAAGAGTCGTCTCTTCATATGCAAATAAGTTGATCTTATGCTTGTTTAAAAGTAGAAATACAGAACATTGATTTTATATACGCCTAGATATTCGTTGCGTTTTGCCATATTCAAAACCCCGTTTTGTGCGGTTCACCCTTTAATTGTATGCAAGGCCCAAATTATGTGTGATTCCTGCTATATTGGTAGCTGTGCGCCGTGCAAAAAGCAGGTTTGCGACACACAAAATAACACGTTGAAAAGGGTGGCGTTAACAGCACGGCACTGTTTCAGGAGACAGCGACCACAAGGGGGTGTCTGTTTTTATACATGGTTGTATGTGTGCTGCACCAGAAGAAGTTCCTGACTATATATATATATTTTTTTTTACACAATGACAATACATGCATACATAAATACATACATAGGAAACGTAGTTGGTAGCATGCAGCGTGTCCGTGGTCATTGCTAGTACTCATGTTGTTTATATCGATTGCCCCTATGTCCCTTTCCCCTGAGCTATTAACTATATCTTGTCTACAATTATTAGCTCACACATCTAGGATGTAGGACTTGTATTAACTGTATATTTTCTTATGCACTTATGTAATTTTGAAATTGAGATGTGTGTGTGTATATGTGTGTCTGCCTTCATTCATCCACCTGCAGAGTCCTGTTCCTTTAATCCCATGGCTTATTAACATATGGTAATGCCTTGGTAATTGGAAACATGAGATGCAGATGCTGACATTAAATATGCGCATAGCTCAGTCGAATTTGAATTGCGTGAAAGCCTTAATTAGCCTGAATATACCCGTTTTTGCACGATATTAGCGCTGCACATTTATCGAATAACTGAGCAAAACTGTATTCAAACAGTGGGGATAATAAGAATGCTATATTCCAATGTGGCGCAAAGATTTGTACCATGTTTGAATCTCTCTCCTCTTTTGGCCAAGTTGCATTTTTCTTGCGCGTCACTCATTTTGTGCGGAAATTGCGCTAAGTTTGAATATCAGGCCCATAATCATTTAAAATTCTCAAAATAAATACAACTGAACAAAGTATCCTAATTAAATAATTTTAATAATCGCAGTTGCATATACTTTTGGCATACATATATGCAAGTTACATTCTATTATATTCTCTTGTCAGGGTCATCCTCCAGGCAGTACACTAGGGCAGTTAATTTATTTTTGTAAATAAAAACTAAAATTTTAATTGAAATTACGTGACATTTTATATGATCAGGCAAATGCAAACATAAACAAGATGTACAATTGTCTTCTTTAAAACACTGCAAATGCTTTTACTGCATGCAACTGAATAACTGAACCAAAAAAAAACAAAATACCTGAATTGTTGCTTGTTGACTTTGTTGAAGAGGTAGGACAACAGTTTTTGGGTGGTCTGTGAATAAAATGTTTAATCTATAAGATGAGAACTACATATAATGATATAATTATACCCAGTATTACTAGGGTACCAAAACCAATAAATAAGGGTGCTCTACTATGTGTATCATACAAACATCCATGAGGAATAGAGCTTGAAGATATTTAAAATACATTTAATGTTGAATAATAAATTGGACATTTTACTGATAGCACCTTGGTGGAAGGGGGTATGAATGTAAAAAAAAAAAAATAATTACCTCAAAGTTGGAATAGCAAATGTCTTCTTTCAAGTTGAACGTGAACCCATGCAGAATGTCCAAGAGATCAACTGGTACTAAAGAACAGTAGTCAAGTAAATCTTCCATATTCAGTAAGCAAATCCAGGAGCGAGGAAGTAACTTGTCGACCTCGACTAGATGTTTCTTTGCAGCAAAGACCTTCATTACAGCCCTTTTGTAAAATAATTTGTAAGCATAATTAAAAATACAATCCTCATTCATGTTAACAATTAAACATGGAGCTGTTTTAAAGCAATAATACACCTAATAAAGAATTTTCTTTGATTATTTTTAGTATTTTTCATCCATAAACAACAGAACTGTCTCATATTGCAATTTTATTTTGCAATCTTTTAAGTTCTTCTGCTCTATTTTAAGAATAATTATTTTTTTTAACTACTACTAATGTTTATGTTTCACAGATTTGCCATTCCACAAGACATACCTTTTGTCTTGTGATGTTGATGTGGAGTCCATAAACTTGATTCCTTCAAGACTAGCCCAAGAACTGAGATTCTTTGGGTTGGCATTCACTGGAAGGAGTTCAAATGGTTTGCAGTCACTTCTCAGTATGTGAAGCAGAGGAATCACCACAACCCACTTCACTATCTTCTTCTTCACTCCCAAGTTACAAAGCATTTTAATTGCATCCAAGAGACTAAAAGACAAAATATGGGCGTTAGCCAACTTCATTTCAGAATTCTGAGATAATTGAGTTTATACACCAGCGGTCAAAAGTTTTAGAACATGGGGTGGTGGGGGGATAATTAGTCTGAGTAGAAATACTAAATGTCAGAAAATATTGACAATTATAATAGACAGTCTACTAATCAAAACAAGATCATCCACGTTTTGGTAGAAGCAACACACACCCATAGAGAGCTCAAAATGTCAGGATGGAAAACTCTGTTTACAGTGTACTAATACAGTGAGGGGGAAAAAGTATTTGATCACCTGCTGATTTTGTACGTTTGACCACTGACAAAGACATGATTAGTCTATAATTTTAATGGTAGGTGTATTTTAACAGTGAGAGACAGAGTAACAACAAAAAAATCCAGAAAAACACATTTCAAAAAAGTTATACATTGATTTGCATGTTAATGAGGGAAATAAGTATTTGACCCCTTCAACTTAGTACTTGGTGGCAAAACCCTTGTTGGCAATCACAGAGGTCAGACGTTTCTTGTAGTTGGCCACCAGGTTTGCACACATCTCAGGAGGGATTTTGTCCCACTCCTCTTTGCAGATCCTCTCCAAGTCAGAAAAACGCATTTCTAAAAAGTTATACATTGATTTGCATATTAATGAGGGAAATAAGTATTTGATCCCCTATCAATCAGCAACATTTCTGGCTCCCAGGTGTCTTTTATACAGGTAACGAGCTGAGATTAGGAGCACTCTCTTAAAGGGAGTGCTCCTAATCTCAGCTCGTTACCTGTATAAAAGACACCTGTCCACAGAAGCAATCAATCAATCAGATTCCAAACTCTCCACCATGGCCAAGACCAAAGAGCTGTCCAAGGATGTCAGGGACAAGATTGTAGACCTACACAAGGCTGGAATGGGCTACAAGACCATCGCCAAGCACCTTGGTGAGAAGGTGGCAACAGTTGGTGCGATTATTCGCACATGGAAGAAACACAAAATAACTGTCAGTCTCCCTCGGTCTGGGGCTCCATGCAAGATCTCACCTCGTGGAGTTTCAATGATCATGAGAACGGTGAGGAATCAGCCCAGAACTACACGGGAGGATCTTGTTAGTGATCTTATGGCAGCTGAGACCATAGTCACCAAGAAAACAATTGGTAACACACTACGCCGTGAAGGACTGAAATCCTGCAGCTTCTGCAAGGTCCCCCTGCTCAAGAAAGCACATGTACAGGCCCGTCTGAAGTTTGCCAATGAACATCTGAATGATTCAGAGGAGAACTGGGTGAAAGTGTTATGGTCAGATGAGACCAAAATCAAGCTCTTTGGCATCAACTCAACTCGCTGTGTTTGGAGGAAGAGGAATGACCCCAAGAACACCATCCCCACCGTCAAACATGGAGGTGGAAACATTATGCTTTGGGGGTGTTTTTCTGCTAAGGGGACAGGACAACTGCACCGCATCAAAGGGACGATGGACGGGGCCATGTACCATCAAATCTTGAGTGAGAACCTCCTTCCCTCAGCCAGGGCATTGAAAATGGGTCGTGGATGGGTATTCCAGCATGACAATGACCCAAAACACACAGCCAAGGCAACAAAGGAGTGGCTCAAGAAGAAGCACATTAAGGTCCTGGAGTGGCCTAGCCAGTCTCCAGACCTTAATCCCATAGAAAATCTGTGGAGGGAGCTGAAGGTTCGAGTTGCCAAACGTCAGCCTCGAAACCTTAATGACTTGGAGAGGATCTGCAAAGAGGAGTGGGACAAAATCCCTCCTGAGATGTGTGCAAACCTGGTGGCCAACTACAAGAAACGTCTGACCTCTGTGATTGCCAACAAGGGTTTTGCCACCAAGTACTAAGTTGAAGGGGTCAAATACTTATTTCCCTCATTAACATGCAAATCAATTTATAACTTTTTAGAAATGCGTTTTTCTGGATTTTTTTGTTGTTATTCTGTCTCTCACTGTTAAAATACACCTACCATTAAAATTATAGACTGATCATTTCTTTGTCAGTGGGCAAACGTACAAAATCAGCAGGGGATCAAATACTTTTTTCCCCTCACTGTACATAATGATTTTACATAATTGGATCTGAGCTTTTCTTTGCTTGATAGAACATCAAATAATATATACTTGATTAATCGTTAGGTTGTTCAGAACAAAACAAGCCTATTTACAAAGAAATCCGATCAAAACTGAGTGATCTGTGACCGTCTGTGACTGACCCACCCCCCTCCCCCCACCTCACCCCACCCCCCAACCCCCCCCCCCAAGCAGCCTGTGCGTTTATCCCCCAGAAACTGTAAATCTGATGTGCTTGAGAATGAAACGTGCTGGTAGCCAAGAGAATAAGCTTTCAAACGATGTGTTCATTGGAGGAATACAGTGTAACTATGCACAGAAGTTGCACAAACTGCCAAATAATGCTTAAGAGGGTGTAGTAACAGTATATAACTCTGAAATGTACACTAGTTTTCAGTTTTTTTTATACCTCTAGCAAATTACCATTTACCTTTGTACTGCTTAAATTTCAATAAAAACTGGACAAATGGAGGGTGTTCTAAAACTTCTGACCAGTAGTGTATATGAATGTCACTCAATGTAAATTACTTACCATTTTTCATTCTTTAATGCCTTTATAAAGCTTGTCCAGTACAAAATGAATTCTTGTTTTGGCTTTTCTGGCAAACATAAGAGATCACACAACCGAGACATTTCCCCTTCGTTCAATATAATGCTGTATTTGCCCCAGATCATCAGCATAATTACTCCAGCCTTCAGCGGGTCGTTGATGAAAGTATCCCTCACTTCAGTACCCTTTTGCAGCTGAGGAACGACGCTATCCAACAAAAACTCTTTCAGAAGGGATTTAACCTGAAATAAAAGCATAGGTATAAAGATCATGCTTTCTAAAGGCTATTAACATACTTCTTCAATTAAGCTTATAAGCCTGGCTGATGCATTATAAGATGTCATTCCAATTTGTATATGAAAATATATTAAAATGTATATAGACAGACAGCACAATATTTATATGTAAGCAAAGTATTCCATTATTAGGACTACCAATACATTATTTGAAAGCAAAAACTCCTAGTAATTTATAACCTGAAAATATCAAAATCAACATTTTTACCTCAGTCTCACCATACTCTAAGTTAAACCACCTTTTTTCGGTATCTTCATACACAAATGGATCTGTATACGTCATGTAAAACTGTTGAAGCTTGTTGAAAAAACTTTTTAAGTTAATGTCACTCCAGTTTTTAAGGGGTTCAAACATAGTTTCCAGCATGATCCTTCCAGCAAACTGTCTTCCTTTTACCAAGTTTTTCCTTTCTTCAGACCACACTAGGTTTTTAATAAACCGAGTGACTACATTTTTAGAGGGCTCAGCACAGATTATATCGTCATATTGATGCCATTCCCCTATAATGTAAAACATAAAAGGTGAAGTTCACTACATCGAAAAAAACAAAGGCTAACTCAAACAGTTTTTGACTGTGTATGTTTATCATCAAGGTGTAGTACACAATAAAACCTGTACCAGATTAATTTGGATTACAATCACTATGTGTACATTATTAATACATTAGGTAGAATTATATTATTAAGATAGGTATTATTATGGCCAGTCATAGCAGTAGTACAGAATTTTTTATGTTATAAACTGTAAATGTCACTGTACCTTGCTCACTCAGAAGAAGTGGCTTGATGAATAAGCATCTGTTGACAATTTTTGTTGTATCCATTTTATAAATGTGCTCATATTCAACCTCATAATTTCTTCCTTTTGCTTTCAATATGACATATTTGTAAGGTATAGAGACAGAAATATGCTTTTTTGATGTTATAAGCTGTCCTTCTACAAGGAACCCATGGTCTCCTAAATTTCTGTAAAATTTAAAAAAATATCACAAGTTAGGTTTCCCATCTAGCAAAACATTCACTTTTTTCACATTTTCCATTTACCACACTGTTCACACACAAATACTACAAACTTACCGAGTCACTTTCATTGTAACTGCATCAGTGTCCCAAGAGCCAATTCGTTCTCCTGCTCTCAGCGAAACAATATCCTTGCTTGGGTCTAATTTAAAGTCTTTAGAGAGGACAGCATGGAAGTAAACAGTCAGTCTGTCACTTACTGGGATATGCATGGATTCTGGTGAACTACAAAAGAGTGAAACAAAATAAATGTTTGTAGGTTTCAAAAATGTTTTCATATGATTAGGATAACGCTGGAGCTAAAAGAAAAATATATATTCAGAAAAATCTGAACAAGCTTGTGTAAAACTTATCAAAATTAATTTAAAATGTTCCCCATTCATTTAATATACAATATACATTATATATGCACACATAAATATTTGAATATATAGCTGAAGGTCAATACAATATGCATAATACCTTAATTCAGCAGGAATTAATATGCATAATATTTTATGTACCTCTTTGTGGTCTCCACTTGCTTGTTCTTTCTTTTCTGCGAGTCTACATGTTCAGGAATGGGAGCCTTTTGTTCAGAAAAGTCAGATGAGACAGTGAGCGAAGACTGCTGCATTTCTGAGTGGACCACATGGGGTTTTGGAGTGTTTTTAGTAGATTCTTCATTTTTAGCATTCGTCTTGATCCGTGAATCTGTATCATTTATCTGTTTTAAGAAAAAAATTTAAATCCTGCAAAACTGCAATTGCTCATCAATTATTATGTTTTTCAAAGCCTAATTACCTTTGTTAATGACATGTCCTGTGTCATAACCAGTTCATTCTACACATAAATCTTATAGGCAGGATAAAGCACACAACTTAGCAGTATTTTTTCAGAAATAAGTAATCTGTCTTCATATTAAAAGACAGAATGAGAAGACTAATATACATGATCTCAGACTTAAATGTTCCCTCAAAAAAGTACAATCATTCCATTACCTTTATCTTGTTCTGTTGAACAGATTCTTTTGCCTTATTGTGTCGAGGCGGCTGTTTTCCTTCTTGATTATCCTGTGAGCTGTTTTTTGATGTCTTCGTCACCTGCCTGGCTGGCTCAGGGATCTTAGTATTCTGATCAAGATTAGTCTGCTGCATGTTTGCTGCATCCTTCTGGCTCTTGACAAGTTCATAGTCAGCAGGCTTTGCCTGGTCTTGATCCATTTTGTCTGCATTTTCCATAACTTTTTCTGAGGATTTCGGGGTCTGGCACATTTTTGAATCCGGAGAAGAAGCAGTCCCTGCCACTGAAGTTTCTCCTGAGGAATGCTGGCAAGGACGGGCAGCGCTGATTTCATCTGCCTTCTGCTCAGGAGCTACTTTCATGTCTTGTGGTTGTGTACTGTTCTCCACCATATCACCAGCACCTACTGTCAGATTTTCATCAGGAGAATGTTTGCAGGAATTAGTATCCTGAGAAACTTCATGCGCCATTATAGGTCGATTGTAATTATCACTGTCCTGCAGCGAAGCCGGTGTGCTATCCATTGCATTGGATGTGCTCTCCTCGTCAGATGAAAGGGATTCTTCCACCATTTCCATGTCAACCAGTGAGATGTCAGAAAGCTCCGAAGTCATCTGATCAGAGTCCAAAGATGAAGGCCCTTCATTGTCATTTGGCTTCTTCTTGCTCTTCTTCTTTTTCTTTCTCTGTAAAAACAAGATTTTACATGGCAGATTTTAAATGACATTATAGAATCAAAAATATTATTCAGGTTAAATAAGTCTATATAAATCAGAATTACTTGACAATACTGTGAAAATTGGAATTTAGTTTTAGATAATCTAATTAAATCAATTTGTGATACTTCTCCAAATTATTGGATTTGTTTTTACAGGAACAATATCTTTCAAAACGACTCCATTCTTGAGTATGCTTTATTGGATGATCACATTTTATTCAAATAATCCAAAATTGCTTCCTAAAAAAACAGTCTACTCAATGACATCAACATTAGAATAATCACAACTCAAAATCCAAAGGGTGATATATACACTACCGGTCAAAAGTTTTTTTATTGAAATTTAAGTCTACTGAACAACCTGAAACAGTACAAAGGTAAACGGTAAACTGCAAGAGGTTATAAAAAAGTTTAGGTTACCAAAAACTGAAAAATAATGTACATTTCAGAGTTCAGGGAACAAGTAATGGGTTAACAACTTACAGCTGTTCTGCAGCAATGGAAGTAAATTAAGTCTTGAAAGTTGATGCTAACAATTCCTACATTTGTCCCAACTTTTGTTGATTATTTACAAACCCTCTGTCTGTATAAAAGAAGCCAATTCACTTCTTAATTCAGTATGTGACTGCACATGACAGACACCGCACCTTTTTTTTCTGGTTGCCTTTGTTATCCTCATTGGGTCGTTTATGTTCCTTCGGCTGCTCTGAACAAGCAGCAGCCGACTCGTCCAGTGATGACATCTCAGTGTCTGTCTTCAGCTCAGCTCCTCCTTCCATTTCAACTGCAATCGCTGATAGAGGCTTGTCTGTGAAGGTAGGAAATGCATTGACTCAGCTCTGTCCTAAGCTCATGTCAAAAATTCTCCAGCCTTCACCTTCATCCAGTGTAAAACTCTCTCTTACACTAGGGTCAGGAAAAGCTTGTACAAGGGTGGATATGAGCTGCTACAGGCACTCTTCAAGTTTCCTGCTTAATAGTTAATACCCTTAATTTCCATGAGCTGCACCATGCATTGTCAAATAAATAATATTTTTATTATTATTATGATTATTATTATTAATAATAATAGAAGCTTACAATGAAATTCAATTCCCTACTAATTGTATAGTCCTTTGGGATACATCAGTAGTAGTTGTAGCCATCATATACCAAGTTTAATATATTTACAGTAAAACACAGAGGGCAAATTTTATTTAAAAATAGTAATAACATTAATTTAATGCAAGATAAGAAAAGCCATTAACCAACTCACAGCACAAAAGCAAAGCAGAGCACTTTTTCATCTTACTTTAATTTTCTAACCTTGAGTAAAGTTTTTCCCAAAAGGTTTTAACACATTATTCAAAAGCCATTAATTACATTGTTAAACTAAATAACAATACATTTACCTATCCTAATCATGTTCATTTAAAAAATCCTATCATAACATTTTATACAAAAAACACAACAGTATAATGTTCTCTAACAAGATCACCTGTTTGAAGAAACTGAATTCAAACCACCAGACAGGCTGTGGAACAAAAACATGCGTACATTTTTAAAAATGATTAAAGACAATCTCATGCTAACCTTGTTTGCTTGCATGCGTTTCCTGCAGCAGCTTATTCCCACATTCACTGCAGAATTTAGCCGTTGCCTCCAGAGCTGCATGACCACACATGAGACACTTCATCTTTCAATCGTTCAGGTTTAATGCAACTGTCTCAGAACGGTGTCTGAGAAGAAAAGAAAATCATCATTAAGTTGCAATTTCCTTGAAAGGATAAGATGGCTGACAATCGAGTGCTAAAAAGTGGCTTTCACTTTCTATTCTCCTTTTTCAGTATTTTGGCAATAAGTGCCAGATACTGTCCCTCCAACTATGCTCAGTAATTCATAGTGAAATAGGCTATTCATTCTGTGCTGACTCACCTTAAGAAATTTGTGTTGTGTTTTTCTAATGGATAACAATTTATTCTTCATATCACCGGTCCTTAATGTGGATGATAAAAATGAATAACACAGGCAGACTGAACTGAGAGAGAGAGAGGGAGAGAGACCATGATAAATCATTCTGCATGCCCTATAATAACTAAACTCCAAAACACAGAACCTAGGCCTTAACATTGTAGCTCAGACAGGATCATCTCAAACGTCTCTGTAAATTATTCAATCTTAGCATATAACAAAACAACTGAATATTAATGTTAGGCTGTGCTGGGACAGCTAGACTGACCAATGCATTTCAGTTGAGTAAATCCTAAGAGAATGCTGTGAGAACTGAAAATATGTATTACTTCAATGGAGAAGCTTCAAATGCCAGCATGGAAAAACAAACTGAGGTGTGTATTCAGCAGCCATTACTTGTATTTGCTTGTAACTTGTTTAAGGTTGAAAGTCCAGCAGGCCCCAATTAACTCAGCTATACACATAGTTTATGGTGTAAGAGGGACTTTGAAAAGACTGAAAAAAGACACTCCAACCATCACAGAGATATCTTCAAGGCTTTCATGCCTCCGCCACCATCTGAACTGCCTTGCAAAACAGAGCCCATCTTTTTGTTGTTCCACTTTTTATTGTAATCTGGAGATCTACTATTTCTTCTCGGGTTTCTTCTATTTTCTCTCAGGTTTTTTGAAACAGTACATTTTAACAATGCAATTCAAGATACAATGACTTGCACAATTCAAGAACCTTTACAACATAATGATCTTGAAAAGACTGGCAAATAACTACAAAACTCTTAAGATGCGCATCTGTTAATGTCTCTTTACTACAAAACAATTACATCCATATAGTTAAAGAGGTAGTGGATCACCTACAGATATTCATTTTAACTAGAATATCTGAATTAACAACATTTAAATATGTGCTGTTATTATAACCAATATGATAACGTTATATCAAGATTGTTGTGACTGTGGTACTAACATCAAACACTGCAAACTACCTCTTAAGTCATACATGCGTCCTATTATAACACATGCATGCCCGTTACTTGTGATATCATTACAGACGGGTGCAGCGGTCTCGCCTCGCAATGCTACCTGTGTTGTTGGCATACATTTCACACGCCTGCTCCGTCCGCAGCTGCCTTCCAATCACACGAAAGGGACATCCGAAAAAGTGCCCAATCACAATGCGACCTGCCCTTGAACACACTTCCCACCCAATCACAATGCGGCATGCCCCAGCGCACACCTCCTAAACCAATCACAATGCGGCATGCCCCAGCGCACACCTCCTAAACCAATCACAATGCAGCATGCCCCAGCGCACACCTCCTAAACCAATCACAATGCAGCATGCCCCAGAACACACCTCCAAACAATGCCGTGCACTTCCTGCTCTATGATATAACGTGAACTTCTGCCTACAGTACTTCCCATAATGTGTGTATGCAGTCAACTCTGAATGCAAAACTTCACAGTATCACCATGCACTGTGTACTGTAAATAACCAGAATAGATTTGACGTGTTTAGACGATAACACACTTTGTTACAGATCTCCCATTCCTGATGCTCATGTATCCGTATCCGAATGTAATCAAAGACGCAACGTTTGTAGCACGAAAACAAAGTTCGTGTGACCTCGTCCAGGCATGTCAATGTGGCGCATTTCTAATACATGTCTCAACAAATTAATTAGCACAGCAATTTAGCAAGCAAACGAGCGTTAGAAGGCCATATTCCTACCAGGGGAAACACGACTTAAGTTGGTTAAGTTTCGAGTATGAAAAGAAAAATACAATGTAAACATTTGTGTATATATATATATATATATATATATATATTATCTGTACGTTTTGGCAGCGGCACAACATGTCACTTAATAGCAATTTCAGCCCTAGATAGATAGACGTATGCGAATTAGTGAGGCTCTGATACATGTTAAAACACATGCTGCGTGTTCACTTACCTCTGCAGCTATTTCTCTCACGACAGCGGCCCGGAGAAAGCCGGCGCTATCAGCTCCGCACAGGCATGCAAATAAAACGCAGGCAAAAGTTTCGTTTCTGTGGAAGGGCGTCAGCACAGCGCCGGGCTTTCTCTTTCTGGACGTCACAGGCCTGTGCGTTAGCGCCGCCGCCGCCGGGTTATTGACAGAGCTCGCCACAGAGGGGCATTTCCGTCCACACCGGCGCATCTGCCCGTGACTCAGTCTCGTTTCTCCCCTTCTGTGTTGTGTAAGTTCATATTATATGTTATGCTACTTTGAATGTATTTAATAGGCAAATATGCCACAGCTATGCATATTGATAACCCTTCTGTGGCAATAGTGTGCAGTGGGAGGCTGCACCAGTGTGTGGGGAAGATACGGATTAGACCAAACTAGGCAGGCGCTGCACCGCAGTCTGAACTGAAACATTGTTGCGTAACTTTTTAAATACACTTTTCGAATATTTTCATTACTAGCGAGTAGCTCGGGGGTTTTGATAGGATTGTTTTCTTCTTATTCCGCATTACTGCAATTGTTTTTCAGTGAATTGCGCATTCGAGAATTAACACTTGCAACTTATGTGTGTGTCATGTTCTGTGTGATTCTGGTTAAATGAGTATATATTACCAATTAAGAGTCACTGCTGTACTTAAACAGAGCCCAGTCTATCCCGGGATAGCAAGAACAATGCAGTTTATCTCCAGTTTAAGATTAGACCAGAGTTTTGTGTGGACATTAAGGCAGCATAATTATGCAATAGAAGTCCTGTATCTGCTGAGCTCTTATTGATTATAGACATGAATTCATAGGTTAGATGTTAAATGCAGGATAAGTTGCCTGAAATTATCACAATCGATTTTGTTGTTGTTTTGGTTTTTACATGCCTATAGTTCATTAAATGGGAGATAAGGAGAGTACAGTCTCTTGTCTTTACCTAACTTTATTATTTTTTCCAGCTGTGTTTGTACCCCACTCAGTCAATTGTGCCTGTTCCTGTAATCACTCTTTCATTGAACAACAAGAGTCGGGTTTCCCAGGAAGTCCCAGGCACTAGGGGCTGGATGAAGATTAGCTCTTCAATGTTTACTGTGACTCAGCAGCTTCTAAAGACACCCAGTGTATTACATCATTGTTTTGCTGTATATCTGTAATACTCAGTCCTGGACCTTTGGAGCTACAGGCCTGCACATTTTCGAAGTAACTTATAAATCCCCCAAAACCTAAAAACAGTATTTATTTAGATAGGTCAATGTAATAATATATATAATTTACGACAAAAAATCCAGGTAGACCAATAAACTTGTTCAATGCAGTGTAATACTCTTCCCCATAACGATGTTCAGGGAGTACAGTGTATATTTTCAATTATTCAAGTTTTTGTTACAGATTAAGGGGTCTTTGATGTGGTCTGGAAATGTATCAGTAGGTATTCGTTTTCCAACATAGTTGACATAGACCCTGCTGTTAAGAACAGGCACCAAGATTTACTCCAGTTTCAGACAAGACAAGAACGCTTCCGTGTAAAAAGACGAATCTGCTCTTACTATTGTTAAAATCATTGTATAGTTCCCTTGATTAATGAGTAACATACATATATATATATATATATATATATATATATATATATATATATATATATATATATATATATATATATATATTCCTAAAGGATGGCTTCCATGATTTCTCCCATTGCACTGATCCTGCCAGAAGATGAACTGAAATGCCCAATCTGCCAGGACCTGGTGCGAAAACCAGTGACAATACCTTGTGGGCACAACTTCTGCAAGACGTGCATTAAGACCTACTGGATGAAAAGGATAGCCCCATACCCCTGCCCACACTGCAGGAAACAATTTTTTAGCTTCCCTCTCCTTTCATCAAACACCATGCTCTGCTCCATGATCGACCACGTGATGAAGAGCAAAGGAGACACCTCATCCTCTATGGTGGCTGAGGAGGATGATGTACCATGTGACATCTGCACAGGCAAGAAGCTAAAAGCCACCCAGTCCTGCATGAACTGCCTGGCCTCCTTTTGTGACGTTCACCTGCAGCCTCACCTTCAGAGCACAGCTCTGAAGCAGCACTGGCTCCGCAGCCCTGTGTGCAACATGCAGGAGATGCTCTGTAGGACGCACGGGAAGCTGCTGGAATTTTTCTGCAAGAAACACTGGACTCCCATCTGCAGCCTGTGTTTGGTGAAGCACCGAAAGTGTCCCACCCCGACTGTGAAGGAGATTCGTGAGGCCAAGGAGGTGAGCAATGCCCACTCTCAGCCTCGCACAGCAGACATGTTGTACAGGTTGCAATAATTTAACTCCCATTACAAAGCACTGCCAAACCCACATAGTTTTATGCCTAGAAAACAGAAAAGTCTCTTCAGAGGCCCTTTATTTTCCGACTTTCTATTTTCAGGTTGAATATAAAAAGAAATTGAAAGCAATTGAAGAAGGCAAAGAAAACATCCAAGAAGCTATTTGCGTGCTGGAAGACACAGAAGAGGAAACAAGGGTAAGATACAGCAGTACTGATGTTGTTTTTTTAAATTGTAATTATATACTTTTTTAAGACCCTTATAAATCTTATGTTTCAAAATAATGAAAAACATTACTCACTCCTTCTGATTGATGGTGCCAGAGACCACACCATAAGAATCATGCAACACAAGAAGAACAATTAGATTATAATTAGAAGAGAAACCAAATTAACCATTATGCCATCAGTGATAGAAGAGATTAAAAATGTTTTATTTTTTCCAAACCCACAGGTGGCTGCTGATAAGATTAAGATGGATTTAAGCAAGCATTTTGAGGCTCTGAAAGACACTATCAATAATGCACTGCAGAAAGCCACCAGGCTTATAGAGATGGAGGAAGTGGCAGCTTTAAACCAAGTCTCCAAGATCCAGGAGCAGCTCAGGAGTGACATACAGGCCTTAGATGATGTTGAAGAAGAGATTGAAGTACAGCTCTATGAGGATGACCCTTTCAAATTCCTTCAAGTAAGTTGTGGACAAGGGGTCCAGCTTTGACACATTTGTGACTGAAATGGTGGTCATGAAAAGCATGAACTAAAACCAAAACTACACTGGTTTCAGAATCAGGTGCTGGTGCCCCCATTATACGAGACTGGGCAGATACCCAAGCATGACATCAAGCTGAATGGCCGGGCCTTTGAGAAGATCGCTGCTGATCTGACAGCCCTTCACACCAGCCTGACGGCACAGTTGCAGACAGTCTTACAGCAGAAGGAGGAACAGGAAACCGGCAAGTTTGAAATCAGAGAAAAAGTATACATTCCAAGATGCAATATAGCAACTGCAGCTAGAATTAGACACAGTGACAGTATCAAACTCCATTAGAAACACCTCTGGAAAGTCATTAGAAATGCATCAGAGAGATTTTATATTTGGAGCTGTGAACTATCATACAAATTCTCTTCCATTCAGAGGTTTTGAGTTCTAAACCACTCGACTGATAAAGTATTCATATCGGTAGATCAAATCTCAAACCTGCTATAAATATTGCTTTATAAATAACCTTGGTTATGCATTAAAATGATGCAACAATGGAAACTTTGTATACATTGTTTTACAATAGACGGAAGCCCAGAGGACTTTTGTTTTGTTGGCAAATTGCGAAAGCCCAGGAGAAAGCTGCTGAAATGTAAGTTTCCCGGATGACGTTTTGATCCTACTGATCCTGTCTTTCTCTGGTTACTTTATACTTTGTAATATAAATAATGTACATGTTAAAACACTAGATGGAGATTTTTTGGTAATCAAATGTTCTATCTTTGCTTTTGAAAATAAATCTGATATTGTCTATACTTCTGCAGGATGCTTATAAATTGACAGGAAATAATGTTAATAGTTTTTTCCATTTTAAACCCTATTTTCCAGATGCCTGTGGGGTGACCTTCGACCCCAGCACAGCCAGCGCTTCAGTTCTTCTCTCGGAGGACAGCCGTATGGCAACAGTTGAGCACAGTGGATTGCTGACCTGGAAGGATTACGTGATTGATATGGAGATGGGCTTCAGGGTTTTGTGCTCCCAGAGCTTCAGCAGGGGCCAGCACTACTGGGAAGTGACCCCTCCCACAGGGAACAGTAACTGGGCAGTTGGCGTGACATACAAGAGCAACACAGACTGCTACAGAACTCTGGGCAAGGACAACAAGTCTTGGTGCGTCAAATGGCACAGGCTGAGGAAGGAGGAAGATGAAGAGGCAATTGCTGTATTACAGAGTCCCAGTCAGGGGCTTTTCACCTCTCACGATGGGGAGATGTATCATGTGTCACAGCAGTGTCCCGAGAAGGTGGGAGTGTTCTTGGACTGTGACCTGGGGATTGTGTCTTTCTTCTCCATCTCGGACAGCAGGGCGACTCTGTGGTACAAGTACGAGGCTGTGTTCTCTGAGCCCGTGTACCCCGCCGTGTGGCTAAGAGAGCCCGAGAATAAGATGACAATCGGCTGAGAAAAGTGGAGGTTGGGCCTGTCGTTATCACAACTGGGTTTCATGACTCAATTTCAAGCACAAGCTAAGTGTTCTTATTAGGTCTGTGTAGAAAGTAGTTAAAGCATCAATCGCTGAACTAGTAGTGAAGGGAATCTACTCTGAAACACCATGTAGCTCTATGAAAGAAAACCTTTCATAATGTAATTCTAACCCTGAAGAGTGGGACGGACAGCCTGGTGGCATCTGTTCTGATCCTACTCATTTCAGATGAATAGCACTTTAACGATCCTAACAAATCAGATTTCACAACTCCAGTCTATGAGGGTCTCCTGATTTTCATTCTGCTGGAGATCTTAAAAAGATTACTGCTTCAGTCTCGGGCAATTTATATTTTTTAAGCTATTTACCTGCTTGTAGCACAATATGGGAAGAAATTATTTTGAAGTTTGGACCCCAGAAAAATATAGGGTGTGAGTCTACTAAAAATAAAACTGCAGTATATATGTAGTGTTCCATTTAAAAATACACACCGTAGACCAAATGTTTAAGTTTCATTTTCCACTAGTTTTAGTTTAGTTTTAGTATTGATAGGATTAAGCAAGGTGAATGTTAATTTCTTGAATAAAATACTTTTTGATAAAAAAACGTTTTGTCATAATGTATATATTCTATAACTTCCTCAATTTGTACATACAAGCCAGTATTTTAACTTAGGATAGTCTAAAAGTTCAAGGCTTTTTTTGTTTTTAAGTAGGCTAGAGCAGCAGTGGCGCAGTAGTTGGGGTGTATGAAGTGCCAAGTTGTAGGAACTGTAGCAGCCAAATTGGAAATGTGATTTTATCCAAGGGTATTCCCTACTGCTTTAAAACAGTCACTTTATACTCCCCTCCCCAGAGTTTTGTCTCAAACACAGTGCTAATTTTTGGAGTGGTTATACAGGTGCCCGACCACGAGATGCGTGCCCCGGAATTGTCTCCGTCAAATTTAGTACCGAAAAATAACTATGCTTTGTCATGAGCAACTGTTAGCACCTCTTTGGCAAATAATGTGTTTTGTTCCTATTGCATCATATTTACATACAAATATACACTGGCTTATAAAATGAAAGCTGTAAATACACATTAATAGTGACATTTGGGCAATAAGAAAACTATTGGAATTAAGGGCTGCAGCCGGCTCACACATACTTGTCCATGGTTACAGTCAACACTTCTCATCTCTTCTTTAATCACTTCCTTTTCTTGTTCCTATGACTCATTTGTATAACAACCTTGTGATTGCAAAATGAAAAAACATACATACCCATAGTTTTAAAACTTTCTGTATTTAATCTTTTAAATTGGTTTAATCTATGTAGAGCACTAGTTCTCAATCCTGGTCGTGGGGACCCCCTGCCATACACCACTGGTGTAGAGTAATAACATTGTAGGATTTGTTTTTGTATTATTCAATACATTCAATTAAAAAAATAATAATAATACAAAATCAGTCAGTATTAAAATAAAGATTTTTATTATACAAAACACAGTTGTCAGTTGTAATTGAGTGCATCTGATATATATAATGTAATATTATATTTGTCAGACATTTAACAAGAAAAATATTCTTATAGTGCAATAGAAATATCCCATTAATGAATAACCCCAGCAATTAAGTTATACTCTGCAAGCACTGTCTCATACAACATCACTGCACTGAGAATGTCCCTAATACAGTTTTCTAGCACTGGGTTTTTGCAGTGATGACAAAGCAATCTTGATGTACAATATTACACTTATTAATGCTTATTAATGTTTTTTTGTTTTGTTTGTTTAAAGAAAGTAGAATGTAAATGGCCTTTTGGTCAGTTTGTAGTACATTCATTGCTAGCAACTTTAAAAATCTTACCATAAAACATACATAGTATAAAAATAAGTTTTCTATGCTAGTCATAACCTCTAAAAGTTTAAATTAAACCTTCTAACAAGTATCTTGCTTTTTGTTCTATATGGAAATTACTTTCCAAAGCATATTCTAACAATTAATCCACAAACAAAACTACATGTACCACTGATCAGTTTCCCAAAGATGTACAACAATATTCACAAAAAGAAATGTGAAATATTTCAATGTAGTGCGTCTTCAAATCAATCGTGTGGTGTCACAATAGATATTTAGTTGAAATGTTAACAGTGGATGTTATTGTCTTCTGTATTCAGCCAGCACCATGTGTATAATATACATTATATTTTTAATCCAAAGGGCATTTGCCTAGGTCCTACAGAAATGTCAATCCTTCATACCTTGTTAGAAGAGGTTTGCTCTGATCCAGTTCCTCTAAAAGGTTTAGTTCTGTTGACATTAAACTGAGTAAGTGAATGTGACTCAGATGAGGTTTGTGTTGCAGATTTACTCTTGTAAGAATGTGATTCACAATTAATTGCAATGCTGCATGTGTGGAAATAAGAATTGACTTGCAATTTAATCTTGGGCTGTTGCAACACCATACTTAAGGTATACCATCATATTTACTTAATATATCTGACCCCTAAATTAACTTTAAATCTGAATCAATGCAATGATTAGCTTGAAAAAAACATTAAATGTTTTAACGAAAACAACTATAAAGTGACGACTCATTTTACTTGTGCAACGCATGCTCCCAAGAACAGAAATCTGATCGGAGGTAAACTTTTAACTCCTTTGTCTTTCTTTGTTTTAATTAATTTTGTGCTTCAAAGAGATGAACATTAGAATCAAAAGGTTCAAAGAATGTGAACCAACTGGAAACTGGTTGCTCTTATAAAGGTGGCAAGAGAACGCTTTGCTGCAGGGATGGGCAATTTCAGTCCCCAAAGGCAGGATCCTGCCAGGTTTTAGACATACCTATCAATGAGCAATTGATAAAATCCTGGAAAGAGCAGGCAACTGGACTTCTTATCCAGATCATGAAGTAATGAACACCTGACTTGCAAACCAAGAAAAAGACCCCTATGGCCCATCAGGACAGGAGCTGTCCATCCCAGCTACAGAGGAGGGCAGTAATCGGACACCACACATCCATGGGTGTGGAGACTCTGCGGTGTTAATTGAAGGCTTTGTTTCCAGAGAGAGACTGCAGGGCGGCATCCACGCTGTCCATGTGTCTCAGGCCCGGCAGCTCGGCGGCCAGCAGGACCTCCAGAACCGCAATCTAGACCCAAAAGAAAGCCATTGAGTCTTTCCCAAGAGGGTGGTGGTCTAACCATTAAATTATTTCACGGTGAGACTATGGGCGTCTTGGGTGAATCCTAAAATAACATCCCATATATTTCAGAACAGACAGACTTTTTCTGGAACTATTTTATTTTAAATTAAACAAGCTTACCGATAACCCAGAGAAAACTAGACAGACTCCTCTGAGGTCGAACTGGCGAAGCAGGTCCCTGATTTCATTCACTACAGTGTAGTCGATGTTGTTGACATGATGACAATCAAGAATGGCAGAGCGAGGAGGGGACACTGAAAAACAAGCAAAATACCACGAGTTACATTCCTTAATATACCACTGTTTTGCATGTTGTGGTTATTTAAAACATGTAGGTTAAGTGAACTGAAATATAATGTCAACATACAGATCAAATAAAAGCAAGATGAGTTATAATTACATTTGGGTAGTACTGTTGAAAATGAAAGCATGACAGATTTTACCATCATAAACCACTAAGTCATGAAGGAAAAGAACAATGTTTGCTTTGTTTAATTTAAAATTAAAATTTAATGTAATTTAAAATCTGCTAGAAACTACCAAATTTTGCTGATCTTTTATTATCACATTATATTTGTATTTCTAGATTTCTAACATTTTTTTTTATAAAACAGTAAAAGTAGGAAGAGACTAGAAACAAAATGACTGTTTTGTTAACATCCCAGGTTTTCCTCTCCTGATACCTAGTAAAGCCTCTGTGTACAAGACGTTGCTGATGTATTCAGAAGCAGGAAAGTTCAGTCCATTGTCTAGCGCCACCACAAGGACATCATCATCTGACACCTTCAAAGAAACCGGGCATCACATTTCACAATCTCACTTATCGGATTTTGAATCATAAGGCGGTTTGCAGATGAATGTCCAGCTGACCCACATACCTTTAATTTTGGTCTTGCAATATTGTAGAGCAACATGAAACCAGACACCGCTATGCCCCCAACAATGCCATACTGTACCTCCCAGAAACTGAGTAGGAATGTCACCAGGAAAGGCAGGAGATCCAACTCTGAGAAGAGGAATAAGCTGCACTTAAAATAATATAAAACTAAAACCATGTTCACCTGCACACATACTATAGCACAGTCCTTAAACCTTTAGGACTGAGGGAAAGGACCCAAGTAATGAATAATGAATGTAGGAAAAACATAAAAGGGAGAAACACTGGTACACAGTCTCTGGCAGCCTTTCAAAACATTGTTGTTTGCGATTCATGTTACACCAGCAACCGCATACTGTACTGTTCCACTGAAGTGAAGTCCGGTTTCTCGGCAAAGTACTCTTAAAACAATACTTTAAGGTAATTGTGAAACAGGAAACAAGATCTCAGTGAAAACTAAAGACCAGTTTGCTCACATCCTGATGACACCGGTTCCGATGACACCAGTTTTCCTAAAGCAATGCCACCCCTGTCTGAGGGCGGACATCTCTCCTGCACTTACTCTTGACTCTCCAGAGCTTTATGATTACAGAGCAGTCCACCATGGGGGCCACAGCACAGATAATGACAGCCGCCAGCGCCGCCTTAGGAATGTAGTAGAATAGGGGCATAAGGTAGGCCAAGGACAGCAGCACGATCACACCTGAGAGCGAAATAACACATGCAGATATAACTGAATATAGACACATATCCCCTTATACCGTGCCTATAGAAATTCTACTCCCCCACATTTTTGTTGTGTCAATGCCTCAAAGAGTTTCTTGCATTAAACTTCCATTTCAAATTTGGCATTTAATGTTCTAGTAAAAAAGCTTACCAGTGACTACTCCCCCCGCCGGAGTGCACACCCCCGTCTGCGAGTTCACCGCCGTCCTGCAGGTACACAACACAAACAGGATCACACCTCAGAGTGAGACACCAGACAATCAAACTACAGGAATTCTGTGGCAACCTAATGGACCTCATAATCTTGAGACGCTGTACTAGTGAAGTGCAGCGTCCCCTCAGGGCTCCCCTACCTTCCAAAGCTCCCCGTGACCGGATACGCAGAAACAAAAGATCCCATTATATTTGTAAGACCTGCAGAACAAGAGTATGAAAACATTGTTGAAGCAATTACAATTGGCAAACTATTATGGTGCTGATGGTACTACCAAAGCAACAGAGGACTATGAAGGCATCTGTCGCTGTGATTCTGAATGCGTAATGTAGTTTTAGGCAGAAAGGGTATTCAAATTAATCATGTTTCAACAAATTCAAAAACATATTCACACACCCCTGAAATGTATAACATATTTTTAGTGCTAACACTAAGCATTGCTCAGTGTATGTCATAACTGACAGAAGTGCATACTGGGAACTCTAACAGGGTAAGCAGACATTGGAGAAAACTGAGACAATAATTCAGTACATACCAATTGCAAAAAGCTCCTGGTTGGCATCAATACGATAATCATTTTGACTACCTATATAAAAGAGATAAGAAATAAATCAACATATTGATTGACTGATGGATGTAGGGGTATACATAATCTTACATTCGGCACTTCATCACCACATATACTTACCAAATGCCTTGGCTATGGCGATACTCTCCAGCAAACCTATCAGGGGAATGACTACCAGGCCAGACCCTAAATCCTGGGACAAAGGAGGAACATTTAAGACTTTCTAAGATTAAAGAAAAGTTTAGTCCATGGTTTTCTGCTGCTCACATGACTATGGGACAATATTCAAATCCATTCTTTGTTATTGGCCCTTTTGAAAAAAAACACAGGATGGGGCTGTAGGATTATATCATTACAATTTATATTTCAGTTACAAAGTACTAGCGGGGAAAAATAAACATCAAACCTTTTAGTTCATCATACATTTAAATATTAATTCCCAAGGAAACTAAATTAAATACCAGCTCCATCCCACCATACTGAGATGAGAGCTGACACTTTCTCACCTGTGTGATTTCATCAAAGGGAATTACAGTTCCGTTCCAGGTGGTCTCTGTGAAAGGAGGGGCACTGAATGGTGGGAGGCCCTGGGAGGTCTTCCCAGTGACGGTAAACACCTCATAGCCAGAGACGTCACACGCGTAGGCCACACAGGAGGCCGCAATCACCACCAGGGCATTGCGGGCTGCATAAAACAAGGAAGGGCACCGCGGTGTTTACCGGTGTATTTCCAGTAACAAAACAACACTTGCAGAATCCTGGGACATTTCTAATAAAATACATAGGATGACATTTTCAGGAAATAAAACATGGCAAGGAATAAATATTTAAGGAGGAAAAAGATGACTCATAGTTTGCATATAAAACTCATCATTCAGGTTCTAGGGATACAGACCTGTGCCAAAGAACCACACAATCCCTCGTGACACTCTGACACAAATGGGTGCATCCGCTTCATTTGGCCGGAGGTCCTCCTTCATGAGTTTCAGCAACACCAGCAGAACCAGACTGACTCCCCCCAGGACCAGGTCCCCCACCCTGTGGAATAAAACATCCAGAGCATGCTGCTTTTAATCTGTACCATTCCTTGGGCTGGATTAAACAAATCTTGCACTACGCACTATGCAAAACCCACACACTAATAGCAAACTACAGATCTGATCTAGACAGCTGTTATATTTTTAAGCAGAAGATAAAAGCATCTGACAATAAATAAAGCCACCACTGAAAACAGGTTTGTGGATTTCTTACAGCGTGGTTCGAATTTGTGATTCAATCCCAGCCCTAGTCCAGGGACTGTGTTGTTTTCAGGAGGAAGACTCCCTGCTCTCATCTCACCATCCGAATCTGCAGGTACTGTCTGCATAATTAAGCTTACAACCTTGCATGCCAACCAATACAAGACACGTTTTTTACTGAATTAATAATGGCTACTGCAAGTCACGAAATGTCAATTTAGATTCGATATGACGTTTAAGAATTCAAACTGTTTTCCACTGTGATGTTTGTCCATAAAATATCAATATTAAATGCAACAACAACAACAACAACAAAATATTCCACTTTAATAAATCCCAATGTGGCCTCAACTTCGTGAAACTAGCTTGCATATGTGGAAAACAACAAATCCATTCAGTTAAAAGAAAAAATGTTTCACAAACAAAACGTATTGCACACCTGGTTTGGCAGATGTTGTGGAATGTGTAGTACACCTGCAGAAAAAACTGCTGGGGAATGTGCTGAAGACCAAGGATGTTCTGCAGAGAAGACAAGACCCTATGTTGAGAATCTTCTCTCTGTAACAATCACAGCTGTTGTAGACGCAGTAAATGGAAATAATTACTTGTGTCTAGACAATCTCAGTATAACATTACAACATTAATGGAAAACTAAACTAAATAGCGGACATGAAAACACTTTAAACTACCATCATCTTTAAATGATAAGCGTCCAAATCAGGCATTTTGATTATGTCAAAGCATCTCCGAATGTGTGATCGTTCCTGCAGCTTTAAATTATTGTGTTTATCCATTATGACACTGAGTCCAACTCAGATTCTGAAACTGAAAACAATACAATGTGCAGGCTGTGCACAATGCCTATTATTTGTCACGCTGAGATCAACTAAAGTCAATGCTTTTAGAATGACAGCTGTAAGACAATATCCAAACAGATTTAGTGAATTACCACTGAAGAAGGCCAAGCTGACCTCACTATCCAGCTCCTGTGTGCCTTTCATGAACATGTCAGGGTTTGTTTTAAGAGATCTAAGACTGACAGCTAAGGAAAATAATCAATAGATTTTTAAAGGATCCCCAAAATTAACAAATTATAGGGTTGTGTTCAGAGCAAGAATAAGGGTCAAGTATTTGCTTTTTCATCATAAAGTAGGGTTTCCTTGCCTTCGAAAACAATTGCTCATATCATTGTGTATTGTCGGTGCATATTTGGTTTTATACTTTTAGAGTGCTTGTTCATAGTGCTACCTACTGTGCTTTACAGGAAACAGTTGTTAAACTGCAGAAGAAATAATGCGTCATACAGATGTTTATTTCCTGTCCATGGCTTGAATTCATTTTTTTTATTTGATTTTTGAGAAAGAAAAAAGGATGACGCCAGGAATGATTTTATTGTTAATTTCTGCTGATCGGTAGCATCCTTCCGTTTGCAAGCAAGAATAATATAACTGAATAAAATAATATAATCTGAATGTTTACTGGTTGATGTGTTTGTGTATTTAATTCGAGCTATCCCATTTTACTTCTCCTTTAAACAGTGGTCATTGAATATTTGGTTGTACTAGGCACTGTCAATTCAAGCATATCGAAACTCTCTCATGAATTATAGTCGATGGCCTCTTTGCATGACTGTTCTACCTCTGACTACTGGAATAGCACAATGATCCTCACCTTGACCTGTCCAAAGCCAATGGTTATAGCAGCAGCACAAGTGAATCCTTTGATGACGGGGAAGGAAATGAAATCCAACAGAAAACCTACAAGATTACAGACAAGAGGCCATTTTTAATAGAAATCAGTATCACAGCAGGGAAACTCAACAGCAGCCATTTGATAAAGATAAAGAAACAATACAACACTTACATAAAAAAATTAAAAATAACTATAATGTCTTGCTCCTTCTTCACCACAAACAAGTGAAATGTCAACACACTGGAGAGTTAATTATACTGCAGCTGTAAAATAGATGTCAGTAATTACTCAGGAAGCAATATGGGTGGTTGGTGGTAAAAGCTCTCACCCCATCGTATTTAACCACTTCCTTATTTCTCATATTCAACCTTTTAAGTTTAATGGTTAAGGTAACAGTGTACTGTTGAGCTGAACTGCATCCAGTGTCAGGTTTAACATACTTGACAAGAATTGGTATCCAAACAGGAATACATTTTGAGGAAAAATACTGCTGAATGAATACACAAGGGGTATTGAGGGGATAAACAACATATACATAGAAAATGCTCACCAAGTTGAAGAATGGCCATAGACAACTGGATGACCCCAGAAAGGAAAGTCAGCAGCACAGCATAAACAGGATCACCATCTATGTAAGAAGCGCAGAGCAGGGACATGATCGCTGTGGGACCCAGCGTCACGTCCTTAGAGGTGCCAAAGATGCAGTAAATAAAGCAGCCCATGAAGGCAGAGTACAGGCCATACTGCAAGGCAAAGGGGAATAAATGTCAGTGAGTGAAAAACTAACAAACCATACAAAAACATGGACTACACTCTGCAACCTTAGAGTGCAACCTGAGAGTGTACTCTAATTAAGTATTAATACAAATGTGGTGCATAATTCAAAGGGGATTCGTACTTGGTCATTCACAGTAGCTGTGCAAGAAGTAAAAAGTGTGCATTAAAAGAGCTGTCTGTTATATTAAATTATGCAGTTCCACCTCAGTTCTGTGCTTTCATTCTATCATGTGATTATAGTGCACTTTTGCATTCTGTGTGTATATTTATTTTACCAGGTTAAACATCCTTGTTTACACACCTGTACAGGAAGGCCAGCAACTTCTGCATAAGCCAGCACCTGTGGCACCGCCGTCAGCCCCACAGTCATACCAGCGATCAGATCCATCTGCAGCCAGCCCAGACTGTACCTGGGCAGCCACCCGAGGATGGGAAGCCTCTTTTTCAGAGTGCAGCATGAGCACCACCAGGCTCTGAGCCTGTCCTGGGTGGACCCCACAACGCGCCAGGAGGTATCCATCAAGACCTCGCTTTCAGCTTTATCCCCCATTCTTTAAAGAAAAGAAAAGCATAATTCAATAATATCAGGTCAGCTGAAATCCACCCATTTGGCTGAAGAGAAAAGTATTTTATCAATGCATACTACCAGTGCTCACTTGTGGAGGAAAACAAGTTAGTCTTTATCAGTATTTTGAATTAAAGGACCACAGCATAAACTCGTTTAACCAATCAGTTTGCCAAAAGGTTATTTACAAGGCTTTTAATGCCTTTCTGGATTTTTCACAGCTATAAAAAAATAATTCCTCTTTCATCTAGATCACAAGTGAATGTCATATGACTATTAACACACAAAAGGTTGTTCATAAACTAGAGTTTACACAACACAATAAGCTAGATTCTGTATATATTTTATGTTTTTCCTTTCCTTGAGACATTTCTATCAATGACGAATGATTGTGCATTCAAGTGTATCAAGTATCTTCTCAAGTTTAAACTGGAGGTACGATGGCAAAGCAACTGGATTGTCATTAGTAACACAAACTGCGCTTGCAATTGTGCTTCAGGAAAAGCTTTGTAGCATTTTAGTAAATATATGTATGAAACCTTAAGGTTTACATATTACACATCAAAGTGTTTCAAAAATACTACAATTGTATTTCTTGTTTTGACAATATGCGTCTCTGAAAATGTAAACAAGTAACATTAACAGTGTTCATACCTTTACCTATATTGAGACAACACAGAGAAAAGTATAACTATAAATCAAGATATCCACTTACATATCAAGCAATACTTAGCTTGTGCCCCTGGAAGACCAGGGGGTAGGGGGTCAACAACGGGCTGCGATCATTATCTTCTAGTTAAATCCACATCACCGGCGTCATCTCACATTAAAAAGAAGATACACTTAGTGAAAAGCGTGTAGATCAGTTGCGTACATGAGTCCAGGATATTCTCTTAGTATGCGATTTAAAAATACGGAGAGATTCAAAAATAAAAACAAACGAAACTACTGATTTAAATAATAAAACTATAAATATTAACAAGACAGCTTCCCTATGAATCACTGCAGTCATAATCCAACCACTTCCTCCACAATTGCGTGTTAGTTGCAGAGTGTGAAGGGAGCAGTGTCACATGATCGCAGCTTTTTCGTGCGAGAGCTCGTGTTCAGGCGTGGTCACATGACTGAGCGTCACATGATCCCGGAAGGCGTGGCGGAAGCAGCACTACTTCCGCAAACAAGTACTGAAGCGACTGTGATGTATTTCAATCACAGAAGAGTTAAACGCCTTTCTGTTGTTATGAGAGGAGAAACTGGCATTGGTTACACTTTTAGAACGTGACTAGCTTAAGCACCCGTCACGAAAACATGCGATTTGTTTTGTTTTAATCAACTTGACTAATACAAGTTTAGCTAACTAAATGCATGCTAATCTGACTATTTAAATAATCTAAAAAAATGGCCTTTACACAGTTTCTGTTCATATTGTTAAATATCGGTATCATCGTTGGAGCGAAGAAAAGAAACGTTCTGCTTATAATTGGTGAGTTTACTACATTACACTAAACAGTAAAGAGACTATGAACTATCAGATAGCTCTCTCTTTAGTAAGATCTAATAATAATAATAATAATAATTAGTAATATGTAATAAGTAGGGCCTGTATTTACTATATCACAAGTACAAGTTTATTTTCTGAGGTAGTTCTAGTGCAGTACCAGCAGGAACCATTGTGTCACTTGTCTGTGCATGTGTGCATTGATATATGAGTGTATTGATCTGCACAGTTTGAAAGGAAGAGATGCACACTTTTAGACTGTTTCCCTCCCCCAGCTGATGATGCTGGCTTTGAGACAGATGTGTACAACAACTCTGCCATCCACACCCCCCACCTCCACGCCCTGGCACAGCGCAGCCTGATCTTCCACAACGCCTTCACCTCCGTCAGCAGCTGCTCGCCCAGCCGCTCCACCATCCTCACCGGCCTGCCCCAGGTACCCCCGCTCAGACCTGTGACCTGGGTGCTCAGCATTATCCACGTAAATCATACTCAAGTAAACTGCAAATGCAA
Organism: Amia ocellicauda; assembly: GCF_036373705.1. Taxonomy (NCBI): domain Eukaryota; kingdom Metazoa; phylum Chordata; class Actinopteri; order Amiiformes; family Amiidae; genus Amia; species Amia ocellicauda. The sequence goes on along the minus strand of NC_089854.1, from coordinate 25,597,397 downwards.
TAGATATTTTTTCCAGGTATAATCTGAAATGATTAGAATTATTATAATCATTATTACCTCTGCCTATACAGTATTTAAAATTGTGATCCACTTTTTCAGAGACACAAGTCTAAGAGGAACCAGAAACTGATACTTCTCTCTGCGAGTGCATTGAAAGCCATATATTTCCTGATCTAAGGGGTTTCCAGACATGCTCTGATTTCCCCTGAAGAACCTTTCTTTAATGAAGTGGAGGAGTCACGGAGCAGAGTAACTTTAGGGCAGTGCCTCGGTTAGTCTTAAAGGTTTACAAGTATGTTATAGGTTTTATACACTGTTGGTTCATGGGCTGGGCAATAAGCTTGTGGTTATGTGGGCTCTACGATCGTTGGGTTCCTCCCATCATGGAAACGGATGCATCCATTGTCTTCAGTGCATATCCAGCCTTAAGTTAAAAGCAGGAAGCCCACAAATGAACACTGAGAGAGGAAGTTTATCTTTCAGCTTATCTTGTAGAAAAGCCTTAGTCTGCAAAACCTTCCAAACTAATCTTGCTGACCAGCATAATTTGCTGATCCTTAACATGTTAAGACCAATCATTTCAGTTAATATTAATCATTACACTGGTTTCCCCTCTCTGATTTATTCCCACTGTTAGCACCAGAATGGCATGTACGGCCTGCATCAGGATGTCCACCATTTCAATTCCTTCGATGGCGTGAGGAGCTTGCCCCTGCTGCTGAGTCAAGCCAATATACGCACAGGTAATAAAGAAAAGAAAAGCTGGACTAAGGCCTGTGCAGGTCCCGAACTCTGCACAGGAATAGGGCATCTAGTGAGGCTCATACAGTGAGGGAAATCAATTTATAACTTTTTTGAAATGCATTTTTCTGGATTGTTTTGTTGTTATTCTGTCTCTCACTGTTAAAATACACCTACCATTAAAATTATATACTGATCATTTCTTTGTCAGTGGGCAAACGTACAAAATCAGCAGGGGATCAAATACCTTTTCCCCTCACTGTAAGTAAAATGTGATGCATATAACTATAAGATTGGTTCAACCGCATAGATGCAGTTCAGCTATTGTCTTGGTATTAACCAAATAGTTTGCTTGCTTTTCTTTGCAAAATTATGACTAATTGTTGCAGGGATGTGATTGTTGATGACTGGATGAAGTATATCTCATACCCTGTACAGTGTTTGCACATAATTCTAGAAAATTCAGCAAAGTATCTTCTTTATAAAATCATCCAATCAATCAATCACCTATACTGATTTGAAAATAAGGATTTGTACTTTGTATTAAGTCTTAAAGCTTCTACCGGATGCTTTGTATTGCACAGGTATCATAGGGAAGAAGCATGTTGGCCCAGAAGAGGTTTATCCATTTGACTTTGCGTACACTGAGGAAAACAACTCTGTGCTCCAAGTGGGCCGGAACATCACGAAAATCAAGCTGCTGGTCCGCAAGTTCTTCCAAGCCAAGGACGACAGGTACAGTGCTGAGCTACAACCGTCTGATTTGAGACTTACAGATACTTTGGGAACTTACAGACACTTTGGGAACATTTAAAAATAGACTGGATAGGATCCTTGGATCACTTAGTTATTAATGGACACCAAACGAGCATGATGGGGAGAATGGCCTCCTCTCGTTTGTAAACTTTCTTATGTACAGATACAAGCACTTTAACCTCCATGCAGCTGTTTTTTTTTTCCTCTCTCAGTCTTGCTCTTGCTTATACGGCTCTGTAATTGAAAAGTAAGTGGATCCCCTAACCAATGAAAAGCAAACTTTGCAACAGGAAATAGGGAATATGGCACCAGCAAAAGTATTTTCGTGTGAGTGAGATGGCAGGTGGCCGTGTCATTTACAATCCCAGTCTGGCCAAATTAAATTTGCCATTCTATCCCCTACCTCTTCAGGGCGTTTTTCTTGTATGTCGCGTTCCACGACCCGCACCGCTGTGGCCACTCCCAACCCCAGTACGGAGCCTTCTGTGAGAAGTTCGGGAACGGGGAAAGCGGAATGGGCTGGATTCCCGACTGGAAGCCCCAGCACTACACTCCCGAACAGGTCAAGGTGAGACCCAGTACTGTCACCTACTTGTCTACTTTTTCATTTGGCTTCAGAGTCAGTGCCTTAGTAACTGTTTTAAACCTTGGCAGGTGCCATATTTCATACCAGACACCCCAGCAGCCAGGGCTGATCTGGCAGCGCAGTACACCACTGTCAGCAGGCTGGACCAAGGTGAGTGCTGTCAACGTCGGCAGGATTGTTAAAGGAGGCCGGACTTATGCAGGCTTCATTGTCGTGGTCTTTGCGTTTCACAATCAGGTATTGGTCTGATTCTCGAGGAGCTCCGTGATGCCGGGTTCGAGAACGACACGCTGGTGATGTACAGCTCGGACAATGGGATCCCCTTCCCTAATGGGAGGACCAACCTGTACTGGTCTGGCACAGCGGAGCCCATGCTGCTGTCCTCTCCGGAGCACACTCAGCGCTGGGGACAAGTCAGCCAGTCTTACGTCAGCTTGCTAGGTAAACCACCTCTGTGCTTTAGTCTTTTTTTTTAATGAGGTTTAGCCACCTTCATGTTGTCAGCACAAGAACACTTGTCATGCTACCAACCAGCCACAAGATGGTGCTGCAGGACAGATAAGTTTAAACATCCCTACAGAGTTTTGACTAAGGGCTCCTGAGAAACGAAATCACTGCTCATTCAACCCTTCATTAATTCTTTCAGTAATTAATTAATGTTTAACAGCCACTGCATCCAGTACAGGGTCACAGTATGACTGAATTCCCGGGAGGATGTTTTAATATTGATTGGTTATAATTCAGCAGAATCTCCTTGACATTCTGGTCTTTCCACTGTCCCGAGCAGACATCACTCCCACCATCCTGGACTGGTACTCCATCCCCTACCCTGCTTACAGTATCTTCAGAAACAAGCAGCAGGTCCAGCTCACTGGGAAGTCCCTGTTGCCAGCGCTGGTCTCGGAGCAGCCCTGGGCCACAGTCTATGCCAGCCAGGGTCACCACGAGGTCACAATGTACTACCCGATGAGGGCGGTCCATGAAGGCCCTTACCGCCTCATCCACAACCTCAACTTCAAGATGCCCTTCCCTATCGACCAGGACTTCTATGTGTCCCCCACGTTCCAGGACCTGCTGAACAGGACCCAGAGCCACCATCCCACCAGCTGGTTCAAGACTCTGCAGAGTTATTACTACCGAGACCGGTGGGAGCTTTACAACACCAGCGCGGATCCCAGCGAGACCCAAAACCTGGCCGCCGACCCGGCCCATAGAGACTTGCTGCAGCAGCTGAGGGACCAGTTGCTCAAGTGGCAGTGGGCGACCTTCGACCCCTGGGTGTGTGCCCCTGATGGAGTACTGGAGGTCAAACTCAGTCCGCAGTGCAGGCCTCTGTTCAACGGGCTGGACTGAGCCGTGTCTGCTGCATCTGGGGCCTCAGCGAGGGAAAGCAAGACTGTCCAAGAAAGAAACACTTCAAAGCCACCGCCTGCTCTTCCTCTGAAACTTGAACTGGCAACGTGAGAGATGGAAATAAATGAATAAATTAGATGATACTGAACCAGCAGACGCCAGTTTCGTAGCTGCTTTATGTGACACGTTGCACATTTTAACATTCAACAAGTGACTTGTGTCAAAAGCTACTTTTTGCCTTATTTTCAGTGATACACATCAATATGAAGAGTATGCTTTTTGTTCATTTCTATCATAAATACATCACAGGATGATTGCAAATGTATCTGCTTACGTTGTTCTTTTTTATTGCAATTGCAAGATGTGCTGGATCATGTTATTTTTATTTTATTTTTTGAAGCTGTTTGAATTTTGTAATGAAGACCAAGAATAAATATTGTATTATTTTAACCAGAGAGATGAATCCCGCATGCAGGTCAACCTGCCTGTGCTTCTATGGTTTAATGTGGAATCTATGCTAGAGCACACGCATTTTATAAACATAGTCCCAACTCACACACTAATGTCTCAAATACACTAGCAAATACCAAGCCAGGACCAAACTGGGACCCCCAGCCCTGCAACATATCTGAAGCTGGTCATGATGTTGGTTTTCTATACTGACTTGACAGCACAACGATATTGTTGTGTATATAAATGTCCTGAACTCTTGCTGCTGTAATTTTTTATTTCTTCACATTTATAGACAGTGGTATGCAGCAGGCATTTTCTCCAGGCAGTCCGGTTTCCTCCCACCATCCAAAGACGTGGGTTAGATTGATTGATCTCTCTAAAATTGCTGTGTGTGTGTGTGTGTGTGTGTGTGTGTGTGTGTCTGTATGTTTCCCAGCGATGGACTGGCGTCCCATCCTGGGTGTGTTCCTGCCTTGCGCCCTATGCCTGCCGGGATCAGCTCCAGCTTTTTGAAGACGGATGGATGGATGGTATGCAGCAGTCCATTTGTAAAAAGTGAACACTGGGGAAACTCCAATGATCTGCTCACAGATTGGTGATTCCAGTTGTGTCCTGCTATGTGACACCATGACCCGTTTTACTTTGCAACCAGGAGAATTGCAGTACCACTTTCATTTTTAAGATTAACACCAAACTTTCACTAAAATTAAAATTAAGACAATTGGACATGTCCTAGAGAACAGTCAAAGGACACAACTGAACTGATCATACAGTGGACTGTTTAAAATTGAATGAGGTTCAAGTGTAACAATTGGACAAATAAGGAAAAGACAAAGTGACCTACTGCACGTGGATGAATGGTGATTGCATGGGATTACAGCTCCAAATACAATACAACATTTGCATTAATGAGCACAGATTTAAATAAATATTTTTAAAAGCTACAAAACATTATTTTGGCAGTGTAATATAATAATATGATCCATATGGTTCTATAGTTCATTTATCTGGTTTAGTCGAAACGCTTGTTATACATCCCAGTTTCACCTATCAGATTGTCTAAAGGTCATCAGTGTATTGATGATGTTAAAGGATGTATTTTAAGTGAGGGACAGTTGAGATTTAATACAAACAGAAGCTGCTGTGATTGGTTGTGCTTTTTTCTGTGATCATTGTTGGGATGATACTCTAATGAGCAGATACACTAGAATCACCAAATACTGTAAGCCCCTTTTCACATATGAATTTAGGAAAAATGTTGATATAATAAATCCTATCACATACAGTGAGGGAAAAAAGTATTTGATCCCCTGCTGATTTTGTACGTTTGCCCACTGACAAAGAAATGATCAGTCTATAATATTAATGGTAGGTGTATTTTAACAGTGAGAGACAGAATAACAACAAAAAAATCCAGAAAAACGCATTTAAAAAAAGTTATAAATTGATTTGCATGTTAATGAGGGAAATAAGTATTTGACCCCTTCGACTTAGTACTTGGTGGCAAAACCCTTGTTGGCAATCACAGAGGTCAGACGTTTCTTGTAGTTGGCCACCAGGTTTGCACACATCTCAGGAGGGATTTTGTCCCACTCCTCTTTGCAGATCCTCTCCAAGTCATTAAGGTTTCGAGGCTGACGTTTGGCAACTCGAACCTTCAGCTCCCTCCACAGATTTTCTATGGGATTAAGGTCTGGAGACTGGCTAGGCCACTCCAGGACCTTAATGTGCTTCTTCTTGAGCCACTCCTTTGTTGCCTTGGCTGTGTGTTTTGGGTCATTGTCATGCTGGAATACCCATCCACGACCCATTTTCAATGTCCTGGCTGAGGGAAGGAGGTTCTCACCCAAGATTTGACGGTACATGGCCCCGTCCATCGTCCCTTTGATGTGGTGCAGTTGTCCTGTCCCCTTAGCAGAAAAACACCCCCAAAGCATAATGTTTCCACCTCCATGTTTGACGGTGGGGATGGTGTTCTTGGGGTCATTCCTCCTCCTCCAAACACGGTGAGTTGAGTTGATGCCAAAGAGCTCGATTTTGGTCTCATCTGACCACAGCACTTTCACTCAGTTCTTCTCTGAATCATTCAGATGTTGGCAAACTTCAGACAGGCCTGTACATGTGCTTTCTTGAGCAGGGGGACCTTGCGGGCGCTGCAGGATTTCAGTCCTTCACGGCGTAGTGTGTTACCAATTGTTTTCTTGGTGACTATGGTCCCAGCTGCCTTGAGATCATTAACAAGATCCTCCCATGTAGTTCTGGACTGATTCCTCACCGTTCTCATGATCATTGAAACTCCACGAGGTGAGATCTTGCATGGAGCCCCAGACCAAGGGAGACTGACAGTTATTTTGTGTTTCTTCCATTTGCGAATAATCGCACCAACTGTTGTCACCTTCTCACCAAGCTGCTTGGCGATGGTCTTGTAGCCCATTCCAGCCTTGTGTAGGTCTACAATCTTGTCCCTGACATCCTTGGACAGCTCTTTGGTCTTGGCCATGGTGGAGAGTTTGGAATCTGATTGATTGATTGCTTCTGTGGACAGGTGTCTTTTATACAGGTAACGAGCCGAGATTAGGAGCACTCCCTTTAAGAGAGTGCTCCTAATCTCAGCTCGTTACCTGTATAAAAGACACCTGGGAGCCGAAAATCTTGCTGATTGATAGGGGATCAAATACTTATTTCCCTCATTAACATGCAAATCAATTTATAACTTTTTTGAAATGCGTTTTTCTGGATTTTTTTGTTGTTATTCTGTCTCTCACTGTTAAAATACACCTACCATTAAAATTATAGACTGATCATTTCTTTGTCAGTGGGCAATTGTTGATGTTTCTTGTGATTTGTAAATGAGGTACAATCATGTTGTTGGATTTGTGCTGGCAACTTATACACAAATTATACCTGTAAGCTAAATATCTTGAAGTAGCAAAGGTTTGGATATGGAGCTCATGAATAATGGACTCCTAATTAGGTGAGTGGAGTACACAGTTTTGTGGAAACAATGATAAACTTGATCATTGTTAATAAAGTTGTCATTAAGTTCAACAAAGCAGCCTGAATACGTGTCAGCATTATGTTAGGGGTAGCTTTGCAGTGCTTACACAGTACAAATAAACGTTTTAGTCAAGTCGCCGGACGTTATAAGGTATAAGGTGAGGTTGTTTTGTGTTTCACCCTCAGTTAAATATATATCATCCTATATGAATTAGATTAGTTTGTTTTGATTATTAGAATAACTTATTTTTCCATACGAGTTGTAAGATTATGCTTCTCTCGGTACAAGAAGTGAAAAACAAACAAAAACACTTACGGACATAAGGATACGCGCTGCATCCTGTCTGTGATTTTAGGGGTAATTTGTTCTTCTATGGTATTTCTTTGCTCATTCGATATCTCCGCCGCAGGGAAAATAAAACCACAATCGACACACTTACTATTATAGCTCTAGACAGTGAAAGCACAATAATAGACTCCATGAATGGCACCCCGGGTTAAACAACCAAAAAAAGCTATTGCAAGAAAAGACCATTCCATAGAATCAAACAGACCGACTTGTAATTTAGCCAAATAAAATAAATATATGTTGAATGTACATTTTAAAATATTTTTCTCCTCGCCTGCAGTTCTTTTCTTTCAATGTAAGAAAGTAAAACTACTTTACAATATAATAGTGTAATACATGTGAATTCTCCACTTTGAGCTAAAAGATCCAATAAAAATAAGACCTGCTGGTCTCATGGTATAAGAGTTTTGGTAAACCTCGATCTCTCTAAATTGCTCTGTGTGTGTGTGTGTGTGTGTGTGTGTGTGTGTGTGTGTGTGTGTGTGTGTGTGTGCTGCCCAGAGATGGACTGGCGTCCAGTCCTGGGTGTGTTCCTGCCTTGCGCCCTATGCCTGCCGGGATCGGCTCCAGCTTCCCTGCGACCCTCACCAGGATGAGCGGTTTTGAAGACGGATGGATGGATGGATGGATGGATGGATGGATGGTAAACCTCGATACGTTAAAATTTGCCCGACCAAGCCATTGCATTATACTTTCACAATTATGATTCGTTCTATATGTGTTGGTTCCGTCCTGTGCCAGTTTTAACAAACGGTCTGTGTAAGTGGTACATCATGTTAATTTAATACCAAGATAGAACATTCAATTTTATTGAAGGTTGTTTTTAGAACCTTTGGGTTCTTCGTGAGTTTTTTTTCATTAAAGGGTTCGTTTAAGAACCGAAAGGGAACACAAGGGATTTTTTAAGAACCCTTTTTCATCATGATCGCAGCTGATTTAAGATACGTGTAAGGTTATTTAAGGATCCTTGGTAAAAGGTTCGAATAAGAACCATTAAATGTTCCTCCACAGTATCAACCACAGGAACCCAAAAAGGTTCTAATTAGACACTTTAATTATTGGAGTGTACATTGTGTAGGCTTAATCCTAATTTATTAAAAAATATATATATTCTTTAAATAACACGATTCGATTTATAATGACGTGTTGCACAATTAGCCTGTACATTTTATTATTATTATTATTAATTAATTAAACGATGATAATTGTACTGTTAAAATTAACAAAATATCTGCTGAATGACTATATTTTTGTGTGTCTTCATTTGTGTTTGAGGAACACTGTTTATTGAAGTCTAAAGATAATGTGATGTGTTGCGCACTTGGAAGGTATTGAACTAGGTATTCATTCGGTGCGTAATTATATCATAAGCGATAAGTCCATATTATTCATATTCAATAAACCTTGAAGTGTTAAAACTATTGTCATTTAAGTAAGCCTACGCTTCCCGGGTTTCAACAGAAAACTGATTTATCGAAGTCAAAGAGACTGTGATAACTGCTTCAGAAAGGCAGCATTAATTAAGTATTACGCACATGCAGGCCTGCCTTTAATAGCCCAGCAAACTGTTTTAAAGTGTTTTTCTTCTAAACCGAACTCTCCATCAATCACTTCTCTCTCTAGACCTCAAACTGATTCCTGCAGCTCTCGTTTTGACCATCAATGAAGCTACAGAAAGCAGAGAAGTTTTCTAACTCACTGATTCATTACTTTGCGTAATAGAAACGATTGTGGCAATATTTTAATGTTGAGACAACAAGACCGATGGTTTTTTCCAACATAAATAAATAAATAAACAAATATTATTCACCCATCCACCCACCCACCCACCCCCTTCCCCTCCCTCTCCCTGAACCTTTCAGACGTGGACTGCAGGATCAATTCAGATTGGACTTTTCCCCGGCGGAACTATGAATCACCGACTCTGATGAAGTTGACGAGTGTGATCACGATGCTGGGGCTCCTATATAAGCAACTGGGATTTCTACTAGGGAGCATCAAGTTCCCAAGAAGACAGCAGGGAAGCAAGAAGCGCGAAAAGTAACTCACTTGCCATGGAGAGATCAGTGAGATTTGCGTTGGGGTTAATAGCCATCTCTGTGCTCGTCTCATGCCAGCCTGCCGAGGCGTGGTACAAGCAGGCGACCGGTCCAAGCTACTACTCCGTCGGCAGAGCTTCGGGTCTGCTGTCCGGTATCCGGAGGTCGCCGTACATCAGGAGGTCCGAGCCCGACTCGCCGGCGGAAAGCGCCGAGACAGCCGGCAACAACGTGCTCCCCGAGCTGGGCAGCCAGAGCCGACAGACATCCATCCTGAAAAACATGGTAAGTGTGCTTTAAAACTGATTATTACTATAATGCATATCATTAGTAGTAGTAGTAGTAGTAGTAGTAGTAGTTTATGAATTCACAACTTGGTCACTTTTCTGAAGGAATGCCCTCTCAGGACACTATACCTGTACGTCACAGCGCGTTTAAATGCAGGAGGGCTGAGCGAGGGCCGAGGACCCGCCCGATCGGGAGCTGTCCGTTCAGCACCAGCGCCAACAGCGGTTAACATGTTCTCAGCCAAACTGATCAACTTCAGGCATTTATTATAATATTTCAGCACTTAAAGCATCTGGTTTTCCACAATAGTTAATTTAATTAAACAAGACAAAATATAATGCTACCTAACTACACTCGAATATACCAAAACAACGACAGATACAATATAGAATACTGAACTGTCCAAAGTTGCAAGCTGGCAAAACCCAAAAACATACAATTCCTGAAACGTAGCTGGCAGGTGTGTTCTTGTTTCGGTGTGTGTGTGGGCGTGTGTTTGAAGGTTACTTCAAAGCTACACCTTCAACCATCTATTATTATTATTATTATTATTATTATTATTATTTCTTGGCAGACGCCCTTATCCAGGGCGACTTACAACTTAAGTGCAAAAATACAGTTAAGTACAACCATCTAATAACTAGAATCCAGACAGCGGATGCACAAGATGAGGTATCGTGATATACAAGTTTTCATAATTAGGCGTTTCAATATTTTTAATACAGAGTAATTAATTACATGTTTTCGAGTTTTGCCACTTACCATAACGAAGTATTTAATTAATCAATGCGTTTGTAATGACATGTATAAAAAAACACATGTATGAAATTAAATACATTCATCAATGCTATAATGTAATTAACAAAGTAATGGATTTTCAATTCTACTGCATTAAACTTTAAAAATTGAACAAACCTTGTGTATATGCATGCAAAAAGTACTTGCTCCATAATTGTATATCTTGTCTGAAAATATCTAACAATGTGTGCTTCACCACTCTAGGCTATATGTGTCAAAGACATTTCCCCGAACCTGCAAAGTTGTGAACTGGTCCAGGACGGGATGAACACATTTCAGTGTAAGGCCGACGTGTACCTTTCCCTCGACTCACAGGACTGTGTAAACGCCTAAACCCTGCGTTTCCCCTCAGCACACCCGTCACAGCGCCTCTTTCCTCGGAAAACTACAACTATGGACCGATGACATTGAATGTTTCTCATTGCACCATATGTGAAGATGTAACAAAACAAACAAAAAAATAATAATAATCAAAAGTACGGTGTGTGAGAAGGGTCATTTCCGTTCAATCCCCAACCCCTCCCTACCAACCTTTCCATTGTACCCACTGCCAAATGTATTAAAAGTACCATAAATTGTTAACTGCTGAGCAGAATTTCTCGAAGATTTTTTTCTGTTATTTATTAAAATTTACATATACTGTGAATTTTATCTATGTGTACATTTGTATTTAAGTTCTAAATAACAGTTGCAACATAAAATAAATATATATTGAATTTGTTCACTTAATATATCAGCCTTAAATTACCTCGTGTGTTTTGTAATTATTTTTTTAAATGCCCAACATTCTTTTCAATTTCATTCGTTACACTTTGCAAACAGCTTGCTGCTATATTCAACTCGGAGAAATCTAGGGGTTGGTATCACAGACTCAGATTAGATTCAACAGCCCAATGTTATTTTAGTAAGGGTAGTCTAAGACTAGTGCTAATCTAGGTGTGTGAAACCAACTGTAAGAGTGTCAGTATTACCATTATCTTTAAAAGAGCATTTCTTAAATATGAAGTAGATGGATACTGTAGGGGACATGGAAGATCATAATAATAATATTTATTTAGTAGATGCTCGGACTCAAAGTCACTGACTGAGAACAGGAAATTAATGGTGCACAAGCTGTTGCTGTTGTATTGAAACTTGCAAAACAGCTTGGATTCTATTGACCATCTGAATCATAGAGCACAGAAGTTCAGTAACTTCCCCAGAAATGATCTGGCTTCACAGACCCTAGTCAACACTAATCTTAGACTACCTAAGGTAATTTTAGGTAAGCAATCTATTCCATGTTTGCAAGACCAGCTGTCAAGAGTCAACGGCAGTAGTAGGACGTTAAAACCTATATAATCCTGGCAACAAGTGCTTTTCTTGAGCTATAGGTATACATTTATCGCTCCAAATAAAAATAAATTTCTACACGGCTCTTCCACTTGTCTTCACAGGCACACATTTCTTATTATTTACAAGTTCATGACTGTTTGTGTGTGTGTCTTTTTGTTACCATAAATCAAGAGTAACATTAGTCTTGCAGACAATGTTTAAGAAATAGTTTAATATTGCTGTTCTCCTTAACAAAGGAAGAGAATATTTAAAAATGGCTGATTAATAAAAAAAAACTCTCCCATTCACAGTGGATGAATTTACACAAATAAAACTTGATACACTGAATTTGCATCAAAGTAATACAAACATTTATTAAATTAATTAAAAATATGTATATACATATATTAAAATGGCATGGACAAAAATAGCATACTTGTGATAATACAAAAAAGGCACAGGTAGATCTTCTTACACCTTAAGGCACGGAGTTTTTGGAGAGGTTTCCTTTTCTTACTCCAGTTTAGGGAACCATTTTAGAATCTCTCACTGACTCAATGTTAACTTTTAAATTCAAACTTTAGAAACAATGGAGAAGGAAAATAGACCAGCACAGCTTGTCAATTCATCCTTCTCCACCTGCAAATGAAAACCAAACGTTGATAATTTTTCATGCTTGTTTTTCTGAACTGAAGGCACCTATTCAGTAGATTCATACTGCTACACTGTAGACAAGTTAGCGTAAAAAAACAGCTACATTTACAGTGAAGGTATGGACCTGTATGTGTTAATCAAATAAAGAAAATCAATTACAAGTGTTATTTTTGGTTGTTAATGAGCAGGTGTGGAGTCGCAGCTGCCAAACAAAAGAAAGGGGGAGTTCATGCACTCAATTCACAGACTTCCATCATGACTTGATATCAGCCAGAACAATCCAGTTTAACATATAGTACATACCTACTGGATAACAGTATAATCTAATACAAAAAAAAGGTGGCAAACCTCAAATATAATGTTAAAATTAATTTTGTAAGTACTGCTTCTAACATCAGCATAGCTCAAAAAGTAAAGAAACAAATAAAAACATTAAAGTAAAAGCAGTATATCCCTACAACAGAGTAAACCAAGGTTTGAATTGCTTGTGAAGAATGACAGGATTCATGGATTTATAATAGGAAATAAGGGTATTTTTCTCACCATGATCTGGTTCCAATTATACCTGTGTCAGACAACACTTGATCGATTGACTGAAGGCAGAAATAGCATGTCCACAAGCGTTGGTAAAGCTTTTGTCTTTGCATAGTGAGCCAAGAAATACATCCTGCTCAATCCATACAACAGAAAAAGTTACAGCTATTAGTCACTTGCTAATATAGCATCATGGAGCAATATAATTGAACTCCAAATAATACTTTTATTCTAGTTTAGTATTTAATTCCAAAATGCATTGATCTCTTGCATAATAACCCTCCCACAAATGATTATGAAGCTGTAGAAACAGTGTGGAACTTAACAATCAAGACTAATCTGCCCGTACCATAGAACAATTTACAAAAAAGGACTGTGGCAGTAATTAAAGTCAAGGGTGGACTCGCATCCTATCTTTTGGTAGTTCTCTGTAGTCCCAATACTTTTCGTGATGGATTGTATTTTATGAAAACAGAAAAAAGCAAAGCAGTGTCACTTATCTGAAGTGTAAAGATATTACCAGCAGTGAAGAGATTTGGTTCTCTCAAATATCTCTCTGAAGAGGGCTGCAACATCAGTTGAGGCTAGGTTTGGATTTTACCTTTAGGTGTTAGTATCCAAGCAGTTTGACTAATTACTTTAGAAACTGACTTGTGGTTGTAGTAACAAGTAGATGCATTTCACAAAATGGAACAAATAAGCTTTAAAAAAAAAAAAAAAATTAAAAAAAAAAAGCATTTACTGCAGCTGATTTTTGTTGTTCTTGTATGAATACTTGGAATTATTTCTGGAGATTACAAAATAAATATACAAATGTACACAAATTGCATTTTTTTGCATTATGTTTTTTAAATGGTGTGAGTCGTTTTAAAAAGACAGGTAGCCTTTAAGTCCCGGCCAGTCCTTTGGAAGATATATTAAACATAGAATTTAAAAGTGGCTTCAGGCAATAATACAGTAGCATAATCCATCATACAATGGCAACACTCTCTTCTCGATTGCTGGTCAAAGAGCACCATCGGGTTTCTTCTCAGAGCAACGACACTGCTTCCAGGTTTTCCTTGATGATTGTGTCCATAACCACCTGGAAGACAATTTGCACGTTGGAGGTGTCTGTGGCCGTGGTGAAATGGTGATAGATGAGCTTGCTGGGAGTCTTATTGAGTGAGAGGAACATGCCGGCGATGTATCGAGCTGCAGAGTCTACGTCAAAGTCGGGACCTGTGGGGAGAGTAAGCACACACTGTGGGACCGGCCTACCACTGCCCCAGAAAGACTGACTCCAGACCCTGGCCACTGAGGTGTTTTTTTTTTTTTTTTAGTTTTTTTTTTAGTTTTTTCTTGTCTAGAGTTTTTTTTCACAACAACAGGAGAAAAAAGGTCAATGAAATAAGCACTTATCCCCACAGGCAAGAATAAAAGCGAATTATACAGCTATTCTGCACTGTAACCATTCTCCCTGAGGTAAAAACACTAGGGTCAGAACAGACTCATCACTCACAGGTTGAATAAATGACCAAATAAGGTCTTTCACCCCCCTCTTTAGATGTGTTAATGCAGAGCAACTTCACAACTCTGTTCCGCATGGCGCTTCACAAAATATTACAAACACACACCAATAAATCTATAGAAAGTGTGTAGGATGGCACCCTGACAAACCACTCCATTAATAGGTGTGTACGCAAACATGCAGGATGTGCGTGTGTGAATCAACTGATACATTTGCGGTGAGGGTAATAGAAAGCGAAAGGGAAAAATAACACGTTTCAATAAGAAAAATCCTTATTTCAACTGATAACTCAATCACGGCCATGTATTATTTATAAAGCATATCTGGGCCCAAATAAGATTGAAAAAATTCATGATTACATTTCAATCCCTGTAGAGCAGAAAGAAAAAATAATATTATGCTGAGATAAGGTGAAGAGGTCGGATTAGTTGACCCTAAGTTAAGAAATCCAATCTTAGTTCTCTGGCCTTTAAAGTGAGATTAGCATTTGGAAACATTTTGATCTCCCCTAAATGATATTGTGTGTAAATTATTGAAGTGTGTGTGCAATGGTGGGGGTGGATGGGGTGTGGCGAATGCAGTCTTCTTGCTACTTTGGTTGACAAGCTGACCACAAGTTGAGAAATACAAAGGTACACTGTACACTGTAGCCTGCATGCATTATATAAAACAGCACAAATACATTGTGTGTTAAAGCATAAAACCTAAATAAAACCAATAAGAATCTCCACCTTAATTCAAGTAATGAAATATGTATATATTATTAATGAATTATTAATTCAACTTAATTTTCCAGGCAAATAGTTGTTCTATTATAAAAGAGTAAGAAAATCATACAATCTCTGCATTGATGGATGGTTATTAAATTATTAAATGAATAGAAACCCACCCAAAAGACATGCATTTCAAAGTATTAAAGCAATGCATCGCAATATATGACTGTTTAAATAAGTACAATCAAATGATGTCATCTAGAAGTCTAAAGGGACTGGAGGGGGATTTTGGATGGTCCACACTAGAAACAGACTAGGGCTGGGCGATATGGTCAAAAATGTTATCACAATAAAAAAATTAATATCAGTCGATATCGATAATTATCACAATAAATGTCCAATCATTATTTCTTTCAAGTTTAAAGGCTGATTTTTGCTCCCGAGTGAAAGTTGAAGAAACCAGATGGTTAATTGTGGTTTTAAACTATTCTGTATGGTCATAACATGACAAACACTTGCCAAACAGTGGATCATTTCACAAATCTGAAGTAGAACATTCAAAACAATTATAATGATAAAATCTTTAAAACTAAGTGAAACCCCTTTTCAGTCCTTTTTCCACAACAAAATAAATATCTGCAGTCTGATGTATAACAGCCCTGCAGAGACAATCAGCATGAAGGCGAACACGATTTAGTTAACGTGTGTCCATTGACAAGTTGAATGAATGAATGAATGAATGAATAAATAAAATAAAATAAATAAATAAATAAAATACAGCAGATCTGGGTTTCCCTTTAAAACATTAATGACTGGTTTATAAATGCGTCCATAAACACCATGACTTAAACGTGTACACTTTAGTTAAATTAAACCTGCTACAGTGAGGGAAAAAAGTATTTGATCCCCTGCTGATTTGGTACGTTTGCCCACTGACAAAGAAATGATCAGTCTATAATTTTAATGGTAGGTGTATTTTAACAGTGAGAGACAGAATATCAACAAAAAAATCCAGAAAAACTATGATGGAAATTAATGGACCTTGATCAAAGCCTTTGCAAAAACTTGTATGTCGTCAGTGAAAACTTGCTGTGCATGAACATGAGGATTGTTTGTTCGAAACACAGACAGGCCCACACAATCCTATATTCTCATCACTGTTGCTGCTGCTGAGGGAAAACAAATAACACCCAGAATATGGAGGTTAATCACAGAAGGAAATGAGATACAAAAACTCTCATTAGAAAATGATTGGGGGGGAAAAGAAGAACGCAAACAGGAAAGATTTAGTATGAAGTGTGTCAGGATCAAGTTACAGTGCTGAATTTCCTGCTCAAATGAATGCATATCAATGACTGAGTCAACAGACAGTAAATTATTGAGCGGTTATCTGCCGGCAATACGCTACACGGCAACACATACCTAATAACTACCCATCAAATTCATGAGCGAACCATTCCACTCCCCCATCAACTTTATTGCTAAAACTATTCAAATGTGTCATGACAAATCCAGCAACACCTACAGCCGTGGGATATTTCTTGTCAGGGTTCCACTTTTATCAAATCAAATCTGTGCTAGTGTAGATATATTTAACTGGAACTGAGAAATGAAAGAGTATTGGTTAAGTCCTAGCAGTCCTTTTTTGTTCCAATACAGAATCGCCTTCACCACAACAGATTAGTACAAAAATGACCCAACCCTGCAATAATACAAAAAATTATTAAAAAAAAAAAAAAAAAAAAAAAAAGATAAATAATGCTGTTCTATGCAATTGGCCTCAGTTTCTTGCTGCTTCAGTACAAAGGATGTGCCACGCTCTTTGGTTGGGCTATAGGTACCTGCTTGAAGTTGTATTCATGATCACTAACAAGCATGTTATTGTTTGGGAATTAAAACAAATAAAATTAATTAAGTTCCCTTCGACTTTAGAACAAGAAAAAATACTGCAAATTATAAAAATGCAGATAACATTTCATAGCATCTTTGTCCAGCGAGAAAACTGGAGAGAAAAAAAATGAAACAAAAATCTATCTTTCAGGTTTTGTGTGTTTTAGGGGTTTATTTTATTCTGGCATTTAATGAATATTTGCGGTTACTAACATGCCATTTCTTCCACTCAGACAGAGAAAATTTACACCAAAGAATAAGCTGCAGTGAACCACGTTCTGACAGTCATGAAGGGCCATGGATTGAATCAGTTTAAATTAAATGTGAGCCGGAAATAACATTCAGTTCATCTGGTAGGTGTGTTGATTGGATTACCTTGTCAGAAGGCACTGATCTATAGTCAATAAATCAATTTTATTTGGCAGTTGCATCTCAAAACTAAATAGCTAGTAAAAATACATTTAATTTACATTATTTTTTTACACATATATTACATTTTTAAAACACTTCTATTTGTAAACATGTCAATTACCTTGATATTTGTCAATGGACATTTACCAAGTTCCAGTCAAAACCAGAAACTATAAATTTTACATTACATTGTTTCACTCTGCAGATGCCCATTTATGTGTTTCTATTATAAAATGTTTCTTTCCACATAACCATTTCCTGGCACAATGGTGTTTTACTGTGATGCTGCATAAAGGCTGATTTATACTTCTGCATCTGCGTCTCTGTGTACATGTGCGGGCGTCGTACGCAGACGTTCGCATAGGTGTCTGCCAACATACTTGCATGTAAGGTTGACACGTCCATAGGGGGCAGTGTCGCATTAACACATCACAATCTACAGAAAACGAAACCCGTTTTCTATGGTGCACCCACAATTGTATGGATGTAAATCAACACATACCTTTTACAGAAACTACACGCACACACAAATACAAATTGCATCCTATATGTGCAGATCTATATTGTCTTGCTATAGTTGGCTAGAGACTTAACACTAGAACATACATACACACATCTCTGCCTATGTGAATTTCTCCTGCATATCCGTTCTTATATGTTACTAAATATTTGAATGAAATACATATATGGCATTTCAGCTGTTAAACTCCTTAAAATTAATGAGCTATAAATACATTCTTCTCCAACTGCCAGACCCGCAGTTTATGTGATAGGCTATAGCATACGGAATATTATAAATATAGCCGACAATATGGGCTTTGTAATCAAATTAGTAATTGTGAAAGATTTATAAATCATGTTGATTGGCGAAACATGCCATTTTCTACACATCATATATTCATAATTAACATAATTTATTGTATTAGATTTGCACCTGATATAGCTCTCGTCTGATCAGCTCAGCGAGTTTCTAACTTTCCCTTGGAATTCAATCCTGATCATGTTGCAAACCCGGGTCTCTGGATCAATGTCTTGATCATCACTGTCTGATCGTGATGCTAATTGTTCATTCCGTCCATGGAAAGCAAAGCACATTTTACCTTTCGTCCAAAATTGCCAAGCACAAAATATGTGGGCATTTCTAGGGATAAAATGTGAAATATGTTCACGAAATGTGAATTATATTAACGAAATGTGCATTTCGAGGGACAAAATACCCATTATGTGGACAAATGCATTTTGTGGATGAGGAGATGCATTTTAAATACTTTCATATGTCACCATGTCATTTCTCTGCCCTGCTGCAGCGCCTACTGCCAGACATCATGCACCGGTCACCCCAGCACTGAGCGATTGGCCTAGGCTCTCAGAATGTCCTGCTCAACCAATCAGTGCTTGCTTGATGCACAGGAGGAGTGCGCGTCGGGTCCTCTGTGACCCTCTGCGGGCTACGCATACCCAGAAACCCCTGCTCTGCATCACTACGCAGAGACGCATACGTGTACCTACGCAGAAGTATAAATCGGCCTTAAGGCAGTGCAGTTGTTCTCTGCAAGGAACTTTAAACCACAGTGTATTGTGTCACATGCATTATCTTTCAAACCATGTAAAACTCTATATTTCCAAAGGGAAATCCACACACTTATCACACACTGATCACTACATTTTGTATTGCTTTTAATTTACCAAAGAACTCAAAGGGAGGATTTAATGTGGTTCACCAATCTCAGTTTTCACCCTGCCGTCTGCATTGACTCTGCTAAGCCGCAATTAAATGAAAGCAACCCAACAGTTTTTCAGAAAGTCTCTTTATTCATGGAACTAGATGTTTTGGAGTAACCTACCTCTGTACTGTGGGAGATACAGTCTCAAATGTCTGCTTGAATGTAAAATCTTCTCTTGAAAAAGGTCAATTTTGTTGAGGAACAAAATCTGCAAACAAAAAAAGTCAAGAAAATAACATCAGTATGAACATCAGTTCGAGAAATTCCTTTGTGTTTCTATATGACACAGCAGAGTTATACTCCTCCAAACTATTAATCCCACATCCCTCGTCATTGATTGTGTACTCTTAACATTTTTCTGTAGAATCATTGTATCAACATTCTGTGAAGTTGGGAAATAACTTCAGCCAATTAAGTAACAAAAACAGAATGCAAACTTCACAGGGCATCTCAATGCTTCTTTGGGGAGGTTGTTGTTGTTGACCAATTAAAAACCTATGGGCCAAAATTGTGTGAATGAAAAAAAAAAGTAAATAAATACCTGAGAAAATAAATAAATAACATTCTCATCATAATTAACACTAAACAAGACTGGAAGATGCAATGGAAGGCTAGGGGTTGACCAAGGCAGCCACCCTAATGATATAATTAAACAGCACAGCAGCCAGAGACTGCTGATAATCTAGCGTTATCTGGCCACCAGCTGATGACTAATACCGCATTATAACAGGCTAAATGAGACCAATTAAACAGACTCGTTACACATTTTTTAACAGTAACTCAGACTGTCAAGCAGAACTGAAATTATCCTACACACCTAAATTATGCCTTGCATTTTAATTACAAATGACAGAAGCAATTAGATGGAGAGCTGTAACGGCATCCAAGCGGAGGTGAGGAGGGTCATGGGCTTTAATCACTTCGCTATAAAACGGCGGCATCGTTAACCAAGTAGGGCTGTGCACATCTCCTGGAATCTCATAATTGGAAGCTGCCTCTGATAAAGCCACTGCTTTCATTGTGGATAGAACTTCAATGGGAGCCATTAATATGTCTTGTTTCCTTACTGAACTGCTCATATCAGTTTATGCATTAGAAATAAACATTGAACTTTTTAGGAAGGCGATATCTTTGAACAATGGCTATTAATACGTCCTTCTGAGGAAGGCCAAAATATCCTACACCAGTGTGCTTTGCCAGGATGTGAATTTCGCTCTAATTTGGTGTCTGAGACGATGTTTCAGATATTTGTGTAAACGTAGTGAACTTCACACACGTTAAATTTTTTCACATTTACCATGCAGTCAAAAGCAAGTCAGGGTGACCTATTTTACATTCACTCTAATCTATGCACAGAAGAATCGTTGATTCTATTATTTTCGTATTGCTTAAGTTTTCCATAGTCACTGAGCAGGATGCATATTTGTATTTAATTGAGAACAATCTGCAGTGATCCCATTAACTAGGTACCATATTAATCCATCATCATCAGCACAAAAACTTTAGGAGACCTAACTCTTGAACTTGTGATTTATTACCAAACTGCACATTGTCACAGGTCAACACTTCCTTAAACGATGCTCAGACTGACACAGCACTTTGATTCATGCAACCACACATTATTAACCCAGTGCTTACTGACAATTAATTACCTATAGACATTCAAATGTTTGTGTTTGATGATGGGCAAATCTCACTTTCTTGCAATGATCTTGGGGGTGAGTCCAGTACTTACCATGGAGGTACTTCTGAAGAATACATTATTGCAGATTGATGAAAAGAGTTTCAGGCTCTCTTGTAGACGATTCTGTGAGAGATACAATAAGGGGTCAGAATGATGAACATTGTGGTGCTATTTGATTTCAAAAGTGTAAACCATGTCAATGAATCACAGAAATACCTGAAAACAGATTGGGTTACATGTGGTGTTGGAAAGTAATTATGGCTACCACAGTTACAGTAAATTATCAAATAAAAACTTGAGATACACGAAAACTGCGATAAAGTACACAATTCATTAGTCTTCATTCTGAGTCAAGTTTGTCTTCCATGAAACACCATTTGACATGAAGCAAGGTGTCACAGTGCAGTCACACAAAAATCTGCCCATCTCAACACAAACATAATTCAGACACCCAAGAGGACTGCTGTTGATCCCTCAGGTTTTCAGCACTTGAGCAGGTTGCAGAGGGAAAAATGCACAGAGATAGCTGAGCTCACCGTGGACGGGTCTTCCACCAGGGTCATGTCGTACCCGCTGAGAGAGACCACAAACAACACAGCCCTGACGTCTTCAAAACAGCTGATCCACTTCCTCCTCTCTGTCCTCTGCCCCCCCACGTCATACATCCTGGTAGAAGAAGGAGGTTGTAAGATTGCTGCACCAACAATGCACAATTTACTTTACTGATGATCAAAAAACACACTTGTAAATAGTTACATAGATAATGGTCACTTTAAGATAATTCTAGTATCCATGTGTTAAAAAAAAAAAAAAAAAAAAAAAAAAAAAAAAAGTGAAGTTAAATAGATATGTTTATCAAAAGTATTATTATTCCAACTCATTTTAGCACAACAGAGCAATCAGAAACCTTCAGCTCACAGACTCTGCACTATAAATCACCTTCAGGATGCAATCTAGTCTTTTCTGCATCACAGGCGAGAGAATTACTCTCAAAGTTAATATTCCCTTCAGACAGTCACTGCAGATGTCTGAGCTGTCTTGTTCTTCTATTACGTTTTTATTTTTCTGGTCTCCTAAGAGAACTCTTGGCTTCATACCGGGTACTTAAAAATAAGTGTGTTCAATTATGCTTCTGTTAAAGTTGGCTGGGTCACATTAATCACACAATAAAAGATCTTAAAATACAGAACCAGATCTAAGAATGCTCCTCAGAGAGTAGTAACACATAAAATAATTTAGCATTCAGTATGTATAAATTACTTTCAGAAAATGTATAGAAATTAACTTTGATTTTTAGCAGGTCTCCAGCTAGGGATTCAGATATGGGACAGAGGGTAAAAGGAAAGAAAATAAAAATACAATCCAGCACTGTGGCTAGAATCTAGCTAACTTAATGGTAATCAGGTACAATTTACTAAAATATAATTAAAGGCTTTTCATACCATCTATCAAGAAATTTATAAAATTTACACAAGGGCCTGGGGACACAGTGTTTACTTATTAAAGCACAAGAGTGAGTTTTATTGATTCCCAACACTCACAGAGAGGAGCATACTGAATTAATGATCCTTACGAGCTTGGTTCCACTTCATTTTTCAAAATGAATGTTTTGTTTGATAAAATATGTATTGTAAGAGGGGTGGGGGATAAACAAAAAAAAACCTATTTTGATCAATTGTGCATTCTTTACAGTGAATCCAAAAGGAGACAAGTGGATTTCAAACACTGAGTCAACGTTCGAAAGCCGCTTGTCTCATTTAGATTCACTGAAGGTACTTTCCTCCTAAGCTGAGTGACTGCCTTCTTATACAAAATAGATCCTGGCTGTTTAAAACCATAATTTAAATTTAAGCAAATTGATTCATATATATACACATTTTTTCTTCTTCTAGGCATAAATAAAATGTGGTGATATTTTGTATCACTTCCCGTTTTCCAGTGTTGCTCGAACCCTCGTATTTCAGCTTGTCATGTTATGAAAGCAAAATCTTTCCCATGAAGTGTTTAGAAGACAAGTTCTTAATTCTTAGGCCTGACTGTGTGCCCGCTTCATTGGAGGTTTAATAGGATGCGCATCATGCATCATCGTCTATTCTTTTGTTCCTTACAGCCTCTCTTCATTTTTTAATTACCAATCCCCTTGATCTGAAAGTGGAATATCTGAAAACAAAAGCTTCCTAATCTCCTTTAGTTTCAAGGGGGTCAAAGAGGGATTCTTTCAGGCTCCTCCAGGCATCAAGTCAGACACTGCTCATTACAATCTTCAGTATGCTAATGCTGCTTTTTGTTACATAGGGCACTTTGTGCAGAACAATTTGATATCAGGGATTAATAAATTGCCCCGTTCACTGATTTTAATTGCGTTGTTAATTACCTTTCAAACCAAAAACTCAGGACAGTTGTAACTCAGCAAGAGAGGGCCAGGAGTTACTACGGGTAGAAGCTACACTGATGATGGCATTATATCCTGGATATCTAGAGAGCGCTTGACTAGGGTCACAAGGGGAGGTGAGCCTGTAATCTAAAAACAACACAATTTGGTTCCCAAGCCAGGTATGGAAGGACACCCAAGTCGACTGGTTTTCACCCCAGCCCAGTTGTCAGACTGCCCTCAGTCATCTCCACCAGTTTGGACAAACTGATCACAAGGTTGAAAAAAGGCGGTCATTGGTTCAATAAAAAGCTCTGTTGGAATGAAAAGCATTACACAGAGATCCTCCATGCACACACTCTTCCCCGTTATGTTGCCTGAAGAAGGGAAGGAGAGGAGAGAGCTTTGTCCTGAACTATCTCCTATTGTGACCCACTCTCTGCAGTTCCACACTATAGATAGGTAGGTATATATATATATATATATATATATATATATATATATATATATATATATATATAATATATTATATATACACTCACCTAAAGGATTATTAGGAACACCTGTTCAATTTCTCATTAATCTAATCAACCAATCACATGGCAGTTGCTTCAATGCATTTAGGGGTGTGGTCCTGGTCAAGACAATCTCCTGAACTCCAAACTGAATGTCTGAATGGGAAAGAAAGGTGATTTAAGCAATTTTGAGCGTGGCATGGTTGTTGGTGCCAGACGGGCCGGTCTGAGTATTTCACAATCTGCTCAGTTACTGGGATTTTCACGCACAACCATTTCTAGGGTTTACAAAGAATGGTGTGAAAAGGGAAAAACATCCAGTATGCGGCAGTCCTGTGGGCGAAAATGCCTTGTTGATGCTAGAGGTCAGAGGAGAATGGGCCGACTGATTCAAGCTGATAGAAGAGCAACTTTGACTGAAATAACCACTCGTTACAACCGAGGTATGCAGCAAAGCATTTGTGAAGCCACAACACGTACAACCTTGAGGCGGATGGGCTACAACAGCAGAAGACCCCACCGGGTACCACTCATCTCCACTACAAATAGGAAAAAGAGGCTACAATTTGCACAAGCTCACCAAAATTGGACAGTTGAAGACTGGAAAAATGTTGCCTGGTCTGATGAGTCTCGATTTCTGTTGAGACATTCAGATGGTAGAGTCAGAATTTGGCATAAACAGAATGAGAACATGGATCCATCATGCCTTGTTACCACTGTGCAGGCTGGTGGTGGTGGTGTAATGGTGTGGGGGATGTTTTCTTGGCACACTTTAGGCCCCTTAGTGCCAATTGGGCATCGTTTAAATGCCACAGCCTACCTGAGCATTGTTTCTGACCATGTCCATTCCTTTATGACCACCATGTACCCATCCTCTGATGGCTACTTCCAGCAGGATAATGCACCATGTCACAAAGGTCGAACATGAACATGACAATGAGTTCACTGCACTAAACTGGCCCCCACAGTCACCAGATCTCAACCCAATAGAGCATCTTTGGGATGTGGTGGAACGGGAGCTTCGTGCCCTGGATGTGCATCCCACAAATCTCCATCAACTGCAAGATGCTATCCTATCAATATGGGCCAACATTTCTAAAGAATGCTTTCAGCACCTTGTTGAATCAATGCCACATAGAATTAAGGCAGTTCTGAAGGCGAAAGGGGGTCAAACACAGTATTAGTATGGTGTTCCTAATAATCCTTTAGGTGAGTGTGTATATATATATCATACATATACATACACACACAGTGGGGGGAAAAAAGTATTTGATCCCCTGCTGATTTTGTACGTATGCCCACTCAATGAAAATGGTAGGTGTATTTTAACAGTGAGAGACAGAATAACAACAAAAAAATCCAGAAAAACACATTTCAAAAAAGTTATAAATTGATTTGCATGTTAATGAGGGAAATAAGTATTTGACCCCTTCGACTTAGTACTTGGTGGCAAAACCCTTGGCTGACGTTTGGCAACTCGAACCTTCAGCTCCCTCCACAGATTTTCTATGGGATTAAGGTCTGGAGACTGGCTAGGCCACTCCAGAACCTTAATGTGCTTCTTCTTGAGCCACTCCTTTGTTGCCTTGGCTGTGTGTTTTGGGTCATTGTCATGCTGGAATACCCATCCACGACCCATTTTCAATGCCCTGGCTGAGGGAAGGAGGTTCTCACCCAAGATTTGACGGTACATGGCCCCGTCCATCGTCCCTTTGATGCGGTGCAGTTGTCCTGTCCCCTTAGCAGAAAAACACCCCCAAAGCATAATGTTTCCACCTCCATGTTTGACGGTGGGGATGGTGTTCTTGGGGTCATTCCTCCTCCTCCAAACACAGCGAGTTGAGATGATGCCAAAGAGCTTGATTTTGGTTTCATCTGACCACAACACTTTCACCCAGTTCTCCTCTGAATCATTCAGATGTTCATTGGCAAACTTCAGACAGGCCTGTACATGTGCTTTCTTGAGCAGGGGGACCTTGCGGGCGCTGCAGGATTTCAGTCCTTCACGGCGTAGTGTGTTACCAATTGTTTTCTTGGTGACTATGGTCCCAGCTGCCTTGAGATCATTAACAAGATCCTCCCGTGTAGTTCGGGGCTGATTCCTCACCGTTCTCATGATCATTGAAACTCCACGAGGTGAGATCTTGCATGGAGCCCCAGACCGAGGGAGACTGACAGTTATTTTGTGTTTCTTCCATTTGCGAATAATCGCACCAACTGTTGTCACCTTCTCACCAAGCTGCTTGGCGATGGTCTTGTAGCCCATTCCAGCCTTGTGTAGGTCTACAATCTTGTCCCTGACATCCTTGGACAGCTCTTTGGTTTTGGCCATGCTGGAGAGTTTGGAATCTGATTGATTGATTGCTTCTGTGGACAGGTGTCTTATACAGGTAACGAGCTGAGATTAGGAGCACTCCCTTTAAGAGAGTGCTCCTAATCTCAGCTCGTTACCTGTATAAAAGACACCTGGGAGCCAGAAATCTTGCTGATTCATAGGGGATCAAATACTTATTTCCCTCATTAACATGCAAATCAATTTATAACTTTTTTGAAATGCGTTTTTCTGGATTTTTTTGCTGTTATTCTGTTTCTCACTGTTAAAATACACCTACCATTAAAATTATAGACTGATCATTTCTTTGTCAGTGGGCAAACGTACAAAATCAGCAGGGGATCAAATACTTTTTTCCCCTCACTGTGTATGTATATATATATATATATATATATATATATATATATATATATATATATATATATATATATATATATATATATATATATATATATATATATATAGGTGCCACCAAATATGTGAAAAAACATGAGCAGCACAGGTGACACCACTCACACAATATGAAGAAATATTGTAGCTTCATCCAAACACTAATTCTGAGGAAGCGCTGATGAGATCCAATGTGATGGATGGGGTGTTGTGGGTCCCATTTATAGAATTAATGATGTCAGCTACATGGCATTATCTGTAACTTCAATGGTGACAGCGGTCAACAGTCCCCACGATCAGCAAGAAAATGAGCCCAGAAAAGGATAGCTCCTGTTGCGGAGAACGTGCCTGATTTTGACAAAAGCTTCGGGAGCCTCAGGAAACATTTAATTGATTTGACAAAACAAAGAGCAGGTCTCTGCATAACTTGTCAGTGGACTCTGCCAGCGACTGTGAGAGATGCCAGACTGTAAAAGGATCCGTTGCAGGAGGCAAGGGCATCAGCGGAGACGGGAGCATGAATTTGAAGCTTTCATGTAAATTACGGAACGTCATACTTCTTCTCTACATTGAATATGAAATATCCGGTAAGTGCAGTCAAAATAAAGAAATCCCTCAGTATTCACTACTATGACAAGAAAATAAAATTATTATTTTTCCAAATTTGTCTTATAATTTACATATGTCAGATCTCATTAGTGCAGCACCGGGTGGAGGTGTTGCTGACAGCACTTTCTCACTTCCCAGGTGATAACACAGCAGTCGCTGGTGCGATTCCAAGTCATAGATCCCAGTGAAAGACACTGCAGGAGTTAGAGTCTAAAATAAGGGAGGCTGAAATCTGACAGTACAGTAATTAGGCAGAATGGAGAGAGACCACAGATGTATAACTCAAGAAATGATCTGCCCACAATGTGTTTTTATTTTGTTTGGAATTGCAGTAGCAACAAAGATGGAAGAGAATTTCTCAGTCCAACAGTCAACAATCTACTGGCATGCAATGACACTGGCAATTCAATGACAGTAGTATAATTAAATGCTTAAAAATGTTATAAAGCATCAACATACTAAATGAGCTTGTGATTTTCCAGTCAGCCCCCACCCTTATCTGTCCCTGAAGAGACTTTAAAAATAAAACAGTACTTTCTGATTGGTAGGGTGCAGTCATTTCTAATTATTTGTTTTTGACAAAGAATTGCAGATCCCATAAACCACTTCCTACAGTAATTGCCTCGATTTTTTATGAACAATTATTTAAACTGGAAACATTTTCTTGGGTTAAAAAGAGACACCAAAGCATTCGACTCACAGACCAATGAGAGAGAGGTGGTAACTAATACATTTAAAACCTGAGAAGTTGGCGAGAAATTCTTTATCCATGTGCTCGTGCTCACAATTCAGAGACCACATCGTACTGGAGGTGAGAAGTGTTGGGTATCAGAAGCTCTGCCAGCGCATCATCCAAGAAGAGCGTCGATGACCGTCGATGAGATGGACATTCCCTGGCTTTCAGGGAAGAACTTTCAGAGTTCTCCATGGCCTTTTCCAGGATAGGTGTCACTGCTGAACCTGATCAATATTTAATATGCGATTCGTGAGTGTTAGGCCTCCAGCAAACCTGTCGCTCGTGACTCCCTATTTTGGCGGTGAATGCTCGACAGTGTGGATTGTTTGCATGCCACTGCCTGCTGCATGTGCCGAGTAAACTCAGTGCTTTTCCAAGACACCAACCTGCACTGAACATGCCCTGGAGGTACCAAACCACTTCTTACATCCCCAGCAGATTCAAAAGGTTAAATGACCGGCCCTGTATTTTTTCTACCTTAGAAATACACATTCCTATTATATTTATTCCCATTCAGAACCATCCTCCAGTATGTTCTACGTCAATAGTTTTGAGGCGAGTGAGCATCTCTCACTGGTGAGCAGCTTTATTCAGTCCAGATGGAAAGAACATTCATTTTTAAGTGTGCATTTGTGGAAATTGTCTGCAACATTTGAATGTTTACACAGACATCTGTATAGTAATGTATTCACAGAATCATGCTACAACATCTAGGTGTAAAGGAAATACAAGTAAATGTATATGAAGAGTCATGCAGAAGATATTTCTGAAACACTTATTTAATGTGACACTTAAAATACTTTCAATGTAAAGTTCAACTTACATAAGGAAAATCTGGCTTATATTAGCAGGACGTTATCAATAATAATTTTTCAAGACCCATCTTTGATAAAGCCTTAGGAAGAAAATGCTAATGAGGTAAAGGTGATAACTGTAAAATTTTAAATAAGTCATTATAATATTTTATGGGTATGACTGAGTGGCATTATACATTTATTACAAGGAATCCTTCTTATGAAAGGCTTAAAAAGGTCGTCCTGATAAGATGGCTACTAATGAGCTTTGTTTTCCATAGATTATTCGCCTTGTTCACTCATGACCTTTGAAGGCGCATGGAAAATAAGGTTCATGTGTTTTTATGGCATAGAATGGCATTATATTTATAATGAATGCGATCTTCTGCAGCAGGAGCTGTTAACAATATGTAATGATTTAACATCAGTTCCAGCAAATCAATATTAAAGTATTTTTTCTTTCAATACTTTTATTCTATATTTGTGAATACCTGTTAAAAAATGTTTTGACCCACTGAGAACAATCTGCGAGTTATACTTTATTTTTTTCTTTTAGATGATACTCTCAAAAAGCAGAGAATCTGATGATCTATATAATACTCTGGCCCCATTGCCATATCTTCATTTTAAGCTAAGACCCAGACCAAATCAAATCTTTTCCCCACCTGCCAACATCAATTTCCAATAGCAGTACTGCGTTTTGTTTTTGTTTGTTTTAGTCAGTGGCTGGGTTTTGCATTTATACAAAAAGTTAATGGGGAAAAAGGTATAAACCTAGCATGGTGCTGATTTATTTGATCAATTTGAGTGCTTCAAGATATTGAAGGGGGCTTAGACACATTGCTGGAAAAGCTGCTGCTTATGTAACAAAAAAGCTCAGTGTCAAGATCCCACTTTGCAGAACTCATAAAAGAAATAGATAAGAATCACATTCATGTCCCCGAACTACAGAAACAATAGGAGAACTACAAACAGGGTGTGTCACAGTATACCGAGCAAGTTGCTTTAAGCTGGATTCACTCATCCTTGTCTCTAATTGATAAACCACAGCTATGGATTTCCATAATCCCATTTCTTTGCATTTTATTTATTGTCTTTCCTAAGATAAAATTATGCAAAGTGTTAACCACCAGCTATTAATAATTTGATATAGCTAACCAAATCCTCACTGAGCAATTAACAGATTCAATTAATCTAATTTAAGGGAGCCGATTAGTGCAGTGTTTCTGAAAGGATGGTATTAATAGTAACACCTGTATGTAATTAGGTGTCAATTCACAATGACTTTTAAAAAGGAGAAAATGCTGAAAATGTTGAAAATGTTATGCTGACTGAAAGCCCTTCAGCATTAAGATGCTCAGAGTAAGACATGGGAGGATACATGAGGTTTTTTGGTTTGTAAAAAACAAAGCCAAGAAATTAAAAATCGGGTTGTAAAGTGCAACATTAACAACTATATCAATACCAAAAGACACAGTATGGTCTGAGAACAAAACTGAACATTTCTGTCCAGAAGACTAAATAGTGCAAGATAATATCTGTGATAGGGCTGGCTTGATCCTTATGCATATATACACAACAAACACGAGTATGCCAGAACTAGTTCATTTTTGTTTATATACAAAAGCAAACCCAGTGAATATATAGAAAGTATCATCAGTGTAATACACAACTGCAGAAACAATATCACAGTCCAACATCTCACACCTGCTTTCAGTCAATGCAAGAGTCCTTGCATTTCAATGAGGGCTGAGTGTCAGTATTTCCCTACTTCATATTAGGACTGATCTGTAGCCTCGGTTGTGGAAACCTGCTCTATCGACTAGCAGCCATTACCCTTCAAATCAGCAGCAAACCGCAGAGTGGAAAATTACCCGCAATACCAATGTCACCAATAATTCCCTTATATTGTCACACAGCAGTGAGAAACTATGAAGTCCTTAAACTCCAATTCTAAGGAGACAGATGGATTCACAGATTTAACAGCCTTTGTACTTATGGAGGGGGTGGCAGTATAAAGTATGTGTGCCATGGAGATAACACTATTATTTTGAAGGTGCGGTTTCACAACCTAGCCCTCTTAAGAGGAGAAATACAAAGCCAAGGCTATTACATGAATGAGTGAGCTCAAATTTGCAGGAGTAATGAAGCACGTGGAATAACATCTCCCTTGTTCAGAAGTAGTGGAAGACAAGGCCTCTTTAGAGACCACTGACAAATTTAGAGAGGCTTTCTCTTCCATTAAGACCATGTGATTACAAAAATCAAAGAGCATAAAGCTGAAGAGAAATCTAAACAATGCCCCCTTTGGCACTCTGTATCTCTGCACACAACGTCTCGGCTGCCGTGTTAAGTGGCTACAGAATCCAAGACTCCTGTATCAAGTGAATACTAGTAATATATGTTATACAAGACCAGCCTAATGTATGCATGCATTTTAAAAAGATGATAACCACAGATAAGCAAATGGATCTGAGAGAAAATCTATTTTTGACAATTAAAAGACAACGTTCCAAGGTAGTGAATGACTGAAATGAACCAATGACAAAACAGGCTCTTTCCATTCATTTTAAAATTCACAAAAGGGCAACAACGGGGACCTGAAGACAGAACGCTATCCTTTCTCTTGAGTGGGGCTGTTTTTCTATAGCAGATCACGATAACGATGTAAAAGGAGTCTCTAGCTTAAAGCGGTTCTTAAGCCACAAACCAAAAGTGTAGTGTAAAATAAAATTCAGACAATAATAAACCCCTTGTACAAAGCTGCGACTGTCAACCGAAGGTATAATGAGTGAGAGCGGCTCTAGCTCTGGCCTGATCGCAATCAAAGTGCGTGTCCAGGCTATGTCTATCTGGAGCTGACAGTAACTCAGTCCACCTGCGCAGAGTGTGAAGATCCTGTCAAACTAGGACTAATTACACGCCTGTCGTCGGATCTTCAATCCTGTTCTCAAAGACTTAATTAAAAAACGTTCAGATTAATCAAAATGTCAATAATCCCATTAATACAGGGATTTAGAGCTGTCAAATGATAAAATTAAGCGCAGCATCATTGGCAGGTGTAGTGAAGGAAAACCATCTAAATTTTAGTGTCATGTTTTTTGTTTTTTTTTTAATTGTTATTTTTAATGCTTTTAATGCTAAATACCAAAGAGAAAAATAGAGTATTTCTATCTGACGGCAGCTTTACTTACCTGAAAACCAGGTGGCTGACTTTGAACTGGGTCTCGATGACACCAGTAGTCCGCAGCCTGACTCTCAGAACATCAGTCTCGGTGGGCATGTACTCTGGGGCGATGATCCGGGCCATGTTCTCAAAGAAACTGTTAAGGAAGAAACATATAGGGGGATCTTTAGTGATGTGCTGGACAAAGAAAACCAGAGGCCATTTCAGAGTCACCAGTCAGGCCAGCTTCTAACTGCACACTGCCTTCCACTGGAAAAGAACCATATTTTGTGGTGTGTGTTAAAGAAATGTATTTCTTACATTCATATTACTTTGTATATATGTTATTGTTTTATTAGATGAAGGAGCTAGTGATGTACATTTGAAAATGTAGTTCAGAGAGACTGAAAGACTGATATAAAGACGAGCACATGGAAACTGATGTTTTGCTCTGAAGCTACTATAATCAGAATGGGGGCTGAGACAGGCACAGCATCTGTGTGACGGGCCTCATGACTTTCTCTCCTAGATCAGTTTGAGATCCCACGAAGGAAGTGACAGATGCCAGCTGGAGGAACTTCTCAGACAACCTCAGGGGATTTCACATGCTGAGGGCCACAGGCATAAGCTGAATAGTGAATATTTATACAGCCACTTTGCAAACAAGACTAAATATTTTCATTTCTGTGCTTGCCTTACAGAAACAGATTTTGCATTGATATGAAAGTACCATTTACGCATTCTGGAGCCCAACGCATAATTGTGCACCCCTGACATGAAAACTAAACTGACATTAAAATGGTTTCTAGGAGAAGATTTAAGTTTGACACTCATAGTGTCCAGAAGACTTTCAAAAGTTTTTTTGTTTAGTGGGCAAGAGCACAGAAGTGCAAGCCAGCCAGCAGGGAAAAAGCGGCAATAATGTGTTGATTGGACAGCGCCAATCCTTGTGAAATCAGCCACCCAGAGCAGGAAGCCGCCTGCAGGGTGTAATCAAGTCATGTGATCACTCCTCAGTCATCCTGTCCACAGTCTCCCTTACCCGAGCTGGGCATTTCGTAGCAGGGTTTGAATGGCTCGTCAGATCAGATATGCCTGCACTGCATTCTCCAGCACATTTTAGCAATATCAAGGCTGGCAGATTCACACCGAGCTAAGCCAAGGATGGCTGTGGTTCACCATGTCATCAGATCTCTATACAGTTTTAACACTTTAACCTCTGAATCATAGCATGCAGGTCTTACTTTGCTGAATGACATAAAAACAGAATGTATTCTATTCTGTCTCTATATTTTATTTTTTTAACCTAAACTTTCCTGGGAATTCACATTGAGAGTAAAATCTCTTTGGGTATTATTGAAGAATACAAAGTCCTTACAAGGGAAATACCTGTAAGTAACAGAAATAAATCTGTTAATTCCATTTTAAGTGTCTCGAGCACAGCTGCCAGTGTAAATGTACTCTAAAAAGTACTCTTTGTATAAATAACGCAGTACAGATTGGGCAGAAAATGTGGATTAACAGAAGGCAGGGAATCATCTTTTAAGAAACTGGACAATACTTAACACTGGCTTAAGTGAGTTTCAGTCACTATTGAGCACTGTAATGTGTTTTAAGGATTTCTACATACTACTCTGAGGGGGGACAACAACAACTTAACTTTGCATTGAAAGAGAAACTCAATGTTAACATCCATGTGGGGACATTATCAAAAGGAATGTACGAAGATTTAATTTCCAAGTAACACAAATACATTTTTATATAAATTAAATAATGCAAAACAGTTATGCCTTTAACTAGAACAGTTATTAACAATATTTTACAGTAAGCATATTTCTAAAGATTGAACAAACAAGATATGAATGAATGATGAATGTTTAAATACACTGGCAAAACTGACAAGTAGCTTCAATGGTTTCAAACCACGACTCATATTATATAAATACATAATTATCTTTTAGTTAGTGTATGAATGAAAGCTACACAGTGAGAAAGCCGATTGAGATTTGTTGCATCCAACTAAACCTGTCACCGCAGCCTGGGAAAGGAGAGGGTTCAGTACAGCATTGTTTACATCGTTATGCTAGGATAATCCAAATGCCGTGCTAACATCAGACCATCGACAGACACATTATCGACTTCACAAACCGAAGCTGCCTCTGCCTTTTTTACTGCCGTCTGACAGCTTGCTAAATGCTTGTCCCTCACACTATATTATTCAGCACCTGCTCCCTAAGAGATAATAAACACAGTTCGTTTGTACCATGCACAGATGAAAAGGAGAGAAAAGATTCAGCACACAAGAATTAAAGATGTATAATGTAAAAACATATATAGAAAGTCTAAAATTATAAAGTCAAACTCCTTACCTAGACTGCAGACTTAAAAGGCTATAACTAGCAGATTAAATTTAAAAATAATAATGCTATATATATATTTGTATTATGAAGCACTTGATTTGAAATGTCACTATGCTGGGATCTACCCTTAAGATCCCCTACTATTAATGTATTTTACTGTTATAGAAAGAGGCATTGTCTCACTCTTCTCAGGAGAAACAGAAGGATATGAAACAAATACGTGCAGTTTATGATCAGTAATGCAGAAAAGAATCTAAGCTCGGGTTGCAAATGTTTTGACATGTGTCAAAAGCTGTATCGAGTTTAAGCTGCACAAAGGGCACCTGCTTCCTACACAGACTGTCTTCCAAAGCCACCCTTGTGAAAAACATCAACTACCATATATCAAAGAGAACAAACAGAAAACCGGTAGGGAGAATCTTTATCTAAACTTTGAAACAAGATATTTTTGCTTGAACGTTAATACCTTTTTCTGAGCATTATAACAGTATTATATTAACAAGGAGTATTATATACATTTCCACATAAACCAAAACAAACGTTTGAAGCTAAGTATGGCTTATATAATAATGAGGAGGGAAAACATTAATTAAAACATTTACACACAAAAAAACCCTGACACAAATACATCAATGGATGTGAGAGTTGATTACATTTACGGACTTTCTGTAAATTCGGTTGGTCACAAAACAATAGGATTTTTTAAGCCTTCTGGGAATCAAAAACTTTGAGCCCCAACAAGTGTATTTTATTGGGACAAAGGAAAACAAGAATTTCATTGCATGGTATGCCTTGGCATGAAGAAAGTTAATCAAAGATTTAATTTGTCTGCCTGGCATGGAAAAAAAAATATGACATTTTGTCACCATTGAAACCGTGGCTGGCTGGCACTGGGCACTAATTGATGTTTATTCCTCTCTGTGCTGGGGAACCGTGACGCTCAGGCACTCAGACAGCCAGCATGTGGCTGCAAACTGGCTCAACACAGGAAGCTAGTTCACTTCATTTAGCTAATTAGCTGCTGTCTATGGAGAAGACACTCGGGGGTTTCCCAGGCTGTAAGCCCACCAGTTGTTAAAATAAGCGTTTAAACATTTAGTTAGAAACTAATGAAAAGCACACAGCCAGAAGCCTTCGTTGTTCAAGATAAACGAAGACTGACGCACCGGTCTGAACACAGATCACTTTGATGTTTCATGGAACGAGAGAGAGACTCCTTTCCCCCCCCCCCCAAAGGTTTTTGAAGAACTGTGTTTCAGTATACGAGACCTTTTGATGGAGTTAATTATGGTCAGATCCCCTACATAGTTCACGGATATGCTTTTTTTTTTTTTTTAAACCAATATAACTCAATGAATCTTATTCTTTTAAATGACAATACAGTCTTCAGTATGGAGAGGATCAAAATCTAGATTTTAAAAAGCTGTGTATGTGCTCCATAGTATTGCACCCCTGGAGATTCAGTCACAACATCACACAGCTGCGTGTCGGCATGCCAACCAAAATCTTTATATTATCACTCAAAAAAGAGCAAAAACAACAACATATGCATGATAGTACACCAATGGAAAGAAAAAGTCTCGACAAGAGAGTCTCTGAGAAGCCTCGGCTGCCTTACAGGTTTTCTGCCAATAAAGTGCCATGACCGGCCCTGCAATTTTGGCTATTATAAATTTGGCAGCAATGTTCCGATTCCATTACAGTTATATAATTTCCTTTGTGTTAGAGCAGGGATGAGTACTCCGAATTAACAGTCCATAAACCACCCCTATAAACATCAAGGGAGTAGACCTAGAGAAAATTGAAGACTTTACCTACCTAGGCACTTTGGTCAGTCAGGAAAACTCCACCACTAAAGATATTAAGAGCAGACTGAGCAAGGCCAGAATAGCCTTCAAAAGACTTTGGAACATCTGGAAGTCTAAACAATACCAGCTCAAAACCAAGATCAGACTCAACTACAGTAATGTTAAATCGGTGCTGTTATATGGTAGTAAATGCTGGAGAGTGACTCCAGGTAGTGCGACATGAAATCACTACCTGCCTTCCATAATGGATGTCTGAGACTAATCTGTCACAGATTTTGGTGCAATAAGATATCTAACTCTGACCTGTTCAAACGCACAAACACCTGCTGCATTACAACAGAGATAGAGAGGAGGAGACTCAGATGGTTGGGACACATCTTGGGGATGGAGCAAATTTCTTTGGATAGGACCGCACTTCGCTGGACACCACAAGGCAAAAGACCTAGAGGCCGCCCACATAACACCTGACACCAAACAGTTGAAAAGGAGCTGAAGCAGATGGGTTTGACCTGGGGTGAAGCTGAAGTAAAGGCGAAAGACAGAAAAGCATTGAAGTTTGTTTCGACCTTATGCTCCTCTTGGAGTGAAGAGGATAAGTAAGTAAGTAAGAGCAAGGATGATAAAACAATTGTAGGATTTCTTTTCACCTGAGCTGTTACATGCATAGCTGAATCAACTAGTTATGTAACTGATCAGATCTTTGTCATAATCTGCAGGACTGAGACTTGTCAATCACTGCACGAAATATTCTCAGCTGATGCATAAAGCTACTTTTCACAGGGGCCTGTATGTAGTACAGGACAGATAAGAGAAACTTTAATTATTTGGAAGGAGCAACTATTATCCTCACAGGGCTGTACTTTACATTATGCAGGATAATATACTAACATTTGAGCACATGACTTCCCTGCTTTTACCGTAATGTGTTACATTTAGTATAAATATAGATTGTCCCAGAAATGTATCACACATTTCTCCTCTCGTAAGCCATCTTATTTTATACCGTCACCTTACATCAAAATGTACAGATGTGTGTAAATGCTGCAAACTATAATGGAAATACTTTCAAGGATGATGTGGTGTCGATAGAGTGAACTGTGTATTAGCCTTGATGGAAATTTTAATTATTTTCTTGTAATTTACCTATTAAACTCCCTTCCCTTTCCCTTTCTTAAATGGACTACCTGTAAGTAAGCATTGCAGTAAAGCTTAAGCTCTGGTCATATTTACGGGAACATACTGGAGTTCTGGCCAGGGCCCGGCTCTGTGCTTCGCAAAATTCAGCGCAGGAGTGACAGCACATCAGCGCTGTGCAAAAACTTCTTAATAAAACGCTTCGAGAAGCAGAATACCGCCTTTAGAGGCAAAGTTTTCGACCCAGGGATGGAGAGCCCGAGGTAATCCCATTATTTGTTTTCCTGTCACTCTCTGGAGCCCCTCTGAGTGACTGCTGATGTGATAGAATGTACATTAAATTCCCAACAAGGTCCCCACTGCGTAACAAACACCTTAAAGGGACACCAGTCAGGGTAGCAATAACAATTATGAAAATGATCATTAAGTTAAAGGAATTTCAACATAATGAAGCGCTCTGCCTCCTCGCCTGAAGCACCGGGTATGGTAATAGCCTGCTCCCACAGAGGTAATTGTGAGGCAGGTATTCAGACCGGATGCACACGTGCTTTTTCTAATAATGGAATGCGTTAATGGCAAAACACATGAGAGCAACCTCTGTGACATGATCAGTCCTCCATGCTGTCAAACTATGACATGCCAAGACACACGAAGTGACCCTGGGGATGATTATCTAAACAAGCTGTAATTTAATTCAAAAACTTGATTTTATATATAAAAAACAGGAAGAGTGTTTCTGTGGCATTTACTCACTCCTTTGCCAAATTTACAGCAAATGTAACCGAATTGCGCAATAACGGTCACAGTCCTAATTGCCTTAGCCCTCTGCTCTGCGTTCCTGTCAATTAGACAGTGAAACACAAATTTTTTTTTTTTTTAAATGTCACAAATACAAATCCCACGCATCACCTTTCTTCAAAAACTATTCGCCCACCCACCCTCCAAAAAAAACAATTGATCTAGGTAATCACTATTTACTGCTCAGTAAAAGAAATGTCACTAAAAGATTACAAAATATTAGATTCAGGTGGTGTCAGAAAGCAGCCATTGGGAAGTGGTTTGGTCCCCACATTGCTCAGACTGTTATCTTATAGTGAGGCAGGCAGAAATCGTGATTGCTGTCAATCACTTCTCTGTATATAAGCAATACTGAGCTGCACTGATGTGAAGAGAATTGGTTTTCAGGACCCAAATACATTTTTATTCTGTGTGGCAAAAATAAACTCCCTACTGCAGTTTGAAACCAATATTTCACACATATTCTAATCAAAAACAACTCAATAACTAATATTCAGGGATCACCAACAAGACTGAAACTTCAAGTTTAGGATAGATTACTAAATATTACCATTGACAGCATGATTATATGACTACATCAAGGTAAGTTTGATGCAAAGACATTTTTAAAGCCTGATGGATGCAACCAAATAATTTATTGTCCCCACTATTCAGCAAGATAACAAAACCAGATGTCCCCAGTGAAAGACACACTAAGGTTTAGACTGAATCAAAACTTTGACTTACCCACGAACCACAATGTAAAAATCTGTGCCCTGTCATGGTTTAATTTATCATTAGAATCAAAACGCGATAGGATACAGTTTCATAATTTGCGACTTGCGGGTGGGTCAAAGTTTTGATTTGGTCTAGCCCTAATTATGAAAATGTCCTGTAGGGTAGTACCCACTGACAAAATGTAGCTGTAATTAAAATGTAAGTCAGAGATTGCTTAATCAGATAACTGTTTTGAAAAGCAATGTGCACTGAGATAGGGGCCGCACCGAACTGGAATTAGCTGCCAATTTGCTGATTAAAATTTAGGCTAAAGACATTCAGTCACCTGGGTAATTGGAACAACCAGTGAGGTGGTCTCCAGATAATCTTCAATTCTGTATTCTAGGACTAATTTATGTATCTAGGTTATTTTTTTATATATATATTTTTGGGTGAAATCTTAATTAAAAAGACAAATTTAAAATAGTACAATGAATTGCATTTTTTGAGATCTAATCCAAATATGGAGTAAAAAGAATGTGGATTAGCAGAAAGAAGCTGAAGTCACAATCACAGTTTCCCTATGTGATGTTTTTGACAACTGAGAAACCTGAAGGGGAGAAAAGCACATTTCATTGCAGTGCTGACACTTATAGCACAATTTCAAAAATAAACTTTCCCTTTATGCTGTAGATTCTATAAATGTCAAAAGAAGTTTAATCTAAAGAGTAGTAATGACACCAATTATACCACAGAAAAAAACATCTGCACCATTTTTGGTCATTCTTTTTGTGCAAGAATGTTTCACTTATGAAAAATGTCAGAAAAAAAATGGAAGTGAAAGTAGCTTCAAAAGCACTATTACTGAACATCAAGCAGCCTTTAGGGCATGAAACACAGAGTTCTGCGCCAAGAAAAATTAACAGGACTTACTGACTTGAGAGGCCATAAAACGCAACCATTGCGAAAAAAAGCATCAATAAATGGGTAAAAGGCATGTGAAACTATTCCCTTTCATTACCCACCCAAGTCTGAACAATGCATAATGACAACGGAATGCAAAGACTTTCATTAGCACTTACCTACCCAATCTCAAATGAAGGAATAATACCACAAATGAAGGGATGCGAATGTTAGAAAGTGAAATATGGATTTCATAATTCAGGTCCACCACCTGGCATACAGGGCCCAAGATCAGAAAGGATGAAAGTGAAGGTGCGATTAGGGAGAGGTATGGAGTCACTGTGTTGAAATAAGCAGCTTCACTTTCAAGGCCATCTTCGTTGTTCTTTCTCAATTGGCTGACTACTTTCTCACACTGATCTCACCAACTCACAGCTGACCTCTGACCTCCCGACACACCAACATCCAGAGGGCTCTGTTCACACACCTGAGCCCTCACACCCAGGACAGCAGGTTCTTTAATCTACACCACCAGAGACACCTTCACCAGCCCTTTGAAGAGAGAAGCAGGACCGCTGGGCCCATCTCTGACTGAGGGTCAGCTCTGGGTAAGACCCCTATCAGCAAATTAAGCCAGACAGAACTTTAGAGCCAGCAATTAGCCTGCATGTTGTCGTCCCCAAATATTGTTCACTAAGATTCATTCAAAGGAGATATTCGTTACAAGCATTACATTTTAATAAGGCAGCAATTAAGAGCTATTTGTTTAAATGTCAAAGAGAGCTGGGTCTTGCAAGTGGTTTTCTTGAAAGAAGAGAAAAAAAACAATTTGTTTTCTTTTTATTGGTCATGGTAACAGACTTTTCATGCAACGTGGGTTGAATGCTAGACTTGTGTTGAACTTTGAAGCACTGACATCGCACGACAGTACATTTAGTTAGAAGTGTGAAAAACAGTAGTACCTATGCAGAAGTCTTCAAATGACCATGGTTTGGTCAAATAGGGCATTACTGGACTACAAACTGCAGCTATAAACCTGTATTCTGACTTAAACGAGTAGCATCATTTTTCAAAGATATTTCATGTAACACATTTTGGTGTTAGACAGATAGACAGGCCCCATTTCATCTATAAACTTTATGATGGTACAAGGCCGGACTTCCCACTGGTAGTACCTGTAACTTAGCTGTAATTCCCCTTTGGGGCTCAGCTCTCCTGTTAAATTGCACTTTATCTAGTTTTCATTGTGCAACTTGCTTTTACATTGCTAGTACTCATGTTGTTTATATTGTTTGCCACTATGTCCCTTTCCCCTGTGCTATTAACTATGACTTCATATCTTGTCAGCAATTATTAGCTCACAAATCTAAGATGTATTAACTGTATATTTCTCTTATGCACTTAAGTAATTTTGAACTTGTAATTTGTACTATGCTTTGATCTGTAATTCTTGATTGTATTGCACTTTTATAATGCTCTTGCCCTGGATAAGGGCATCTGCTAAGAAATTAATAATAATAATTATAATAATTGGACGGGGGGACAGTACTCACTACAGTGCGGAGTCGTTGAGCTCAAACTCATAACCTCGGGAGGCTGCCTCTCGTACACCCTGGTCGGCCCACAGACAGCGCAAGGCATGAGCTATAAAGGGGAACAGCACCTGGTCTTCATCGAAACAGCGGCCACAAGACAGCACAGAGTGAGCGTGGACCTGGGAACAAACAACAGGCCTGTTACCATCAGCCACCAGCAGACTGGTGCAGATCAAACAATGGGCACGCATGCACATGGGCACACACACAGACAAACACAGAGAGACACAACCCACACCTGTATTGATCTCCTGTTATAAGCTAGCAGTGTAAACAACCTAATACTGGAATAGCAGTGAATATATAAATTACTGTCTGAAACAGCACACATTTTTTATGAAGGTTGGCAAGATCCAGTAACACGTGTTCCAGCAAGAACAAGCAATAATGTGGGCTATCCTCAAAGCCCAGTGAAAACAACCCATACTGATCAAGTGCCAGGCATGGGCGGCAATCCAGGAGATGAGAATGCCTGATGTCATCCTAACAATGTATAAGCATGCTGTCACCTTGCTCAAGACAAAGACGCACTGCCCTAGTATTACCCCGACTCTGGGGGCCAGAGAGGTTTTACAATTCCACAGTGAATAGGCCTTCTATTCTCAGGCTTGGGCATCCGTTTACTTACATCGAGTCTGTGCAAGTTGAGCAAAACACTGTGAACGTCACTTGGATGCAGATCATACATTCCCCCATAAAGCATCACATCACGTGTGGGTTGATTGTTTCTCGATTCTTCTTTTCATTTCAAACAAGGCCCTCTTCAACATTAGTACAGTGACATTTTACAATGAACGCAATAATAGCTGCCACCTCAGCTTGCTGAACATTCGAAGATTAATTACTGGTACCCTCAATGGGCCTTAACAGTTCTCAGACAAATGGTCTGAATGAAAATGTTATTTTTCCAAGTGCAAATCCAACGCAGGGTTATTAGCATCATCACTTAATTGAGGGGGTGAATGCTTTAATGCGCTTAATTACATCGCGCTGTATATGCTTTGAAACTGCTGGTAATTAAAGCATCTGTTGTCCTAATGATCAGATAATGATCAGACAAGCTGTAATTTTACTTAAATGCCTAAATAATAACAATGCATTTCTTTTCATATTTTATTTTTATCTCAGCCGTTTTCAGATAGTGGTCATCCAGCTATTTTAAGCCCTTGCATTGTCTTTTCTAAAACTACTAAATATATGACGATTGATGTTCTGTATTCTGTCTATAACTATAATGAAAAGATGGACTGCAATGGTTTAGGAAAAACAATAATAGCACGACACTAGGACCAGTAACATGACTACTTCCACTTGAACGATTTTCTACATTGTACCAGGAACTAGCTAAGAGAATGACTTTCGTTGCCCATTTCACCTTGCTGCTCAAAGCCACGTAGTTTGAACCAGAACTTATTAAGGATGGATGTAGAATAAAAAAACTACAACAACAAGGTCCTGGGAAACATTAGCTGGAGCCGAGCATCACAGCGCAGACTGATGGAAGATTTATGAGGGAAAGTGTTGCGCAGTGTGGCAAGCAACTAGTAAAGCCCGAAAATCAAACACAGGCTAAAATGAGATGATCGTGACCAAAAAGGCACCATTCATCACTCCCTTCGTGTGTGCAGGTGGAATTTGTTTCCCCAGTAAGTGAGACGCATTCTTCTCACTCAGTACTCAGTGAGAGTACCTGTTTAAATACATTGGAAACTTAACTATGGTAATATGTCCATAGGGAACACAACTGAAGAGTTTCAGGGTGCCTTTCAGCGCCTCACTTTCAACCACACTCAGGTTCAATGTGCAGTTTAATTACAGTGAAATTATACAATTAAATTACAATCCCAGTCGCACAATTTCCTTTAAAAACAATTCCTAGAGATGTGAGTGTGAACGCTATGGGATGGTGATAGAGGGAAAGCTGCCTGCAGAAGAGACGAGCAATCATTTAGGAGGAAAGCAAGTCGTGACAAAATTGTACGCCAAACCAATCCCTTTCAGCTCACTGCTGGTCCTAGGATATGAAAAAATACAAGTGCAAAGCTGCCACCTAGTGTTTCATTTGGTTTCAATAACAGAATCCACT
This sequence comes from Amia ocellicauda, assembly GCF_036373705.1. Taxonomy (NCBI): domain Eukaryota; kingdom Metazoa; phylum Chordata; class Actinopteri; order Amiiformes; family Amiidae; genus Amia; species Amia ocellicauda. Next base: position 25,554,310 of record NC_089854.1, on the reverse strand, counting down.
AAACAAAGTGCCCAAGAAGTTAGGCATAGAGGTTTGCCCTTACTAGAAATGTTAGCTGTTCAGGAGGGCAGAAATGGAACTGACCTCTACATACTAATATTGGCGTGTAGCATTTTAGGAGCCTATGGATGTGTCATACTGAGACAATTTATTTCCTTTAAAATGCATCTTAGTATTTATTCTGTTGGATTTTTGTTTGTTTGTTCTTTCCAAAAGATTTGCAATGCAGCCCATACTGAAACCCTTGAAAATGCAAGACATTGTCATGCAGAGTTGGCTTCCACCACACACATTGACTTAGCAGCATGGGATATTTTTATTTCTATACATATGTACCATGAAATGCATATTACACAAGACCCGGTCACCTTGTTTTTGTTGCTGGCCAGATTGATCCTAAGGACACCCATTCCGTGCAGAACGAACTTCATTGAGGTCAATAGGTTATCCAGTACTGCAGGCTGTACAGAGGCAAAAAAAAGTAATTAACATGATGTGGTTAAGAAATAAAAATCCCATCACCTCCACAGGAATGTTAAATAACTAATCATATGAATGCACTGACACTGGTGACCTAAAAGTCAAGTGAAGTTAAACTAATGACTGTGCCTACGGAGGTCAGCCATGGTTACATCTTTTACATAGTTATTTTACATGACATACCAAATTCATGTTTTCTAATGATCTTCTCCATTGACCTCAGTGGGAAACTGAGCACATTCCTCTCCCATTTCCTGTTAGTCTAGACATTGTCGCTTTGAAAGTTTGTTTAACCTTTTTCATTTTTTATTTGTTATTTTAACATATGTAATGTATTACAATGCATACAAGATATACCAAATCTGTGTAGCTATAAAAACCACAAATATGTATACAGGGAGGTGGGAGGGGAAGTGAAGCATCATAATAGTGATAAATGTGTTAAATAGTGCACTCATCATTCTTTCGTCCCGCAGAGTAACAAACAAACAGCTTCTCAATGTCATGGGGGAGAAAAAAAAAAAAAGTTTGAAATAAATTATTTTCACCCTTTAACCCGAATCTTCTTTTACACAGTTATTTCCATAACCACTTATTCTAAATCCCTCTATTGAGCCCGATCTGGGCGGTTTCACAATATTTGGTTTCCAAGGCAGCCAGACGTAAGGCACTGCTGTTAGCAGTGAGGGGCACAGGTAATACCAAGACCGGCTGTGCCTGTCACCACTTGCAACACTGCGGTCAACTGTGCTCCAGAGCTTCCCTCCCCGACAGCTTGCGACACCCAGCCTCATACACCTCCCATTGTAACCTCCCATCATGTGGATCAGCGCGGGCTAGCGTGCGACTCTGTGGCAGGTCACCAGATCCCTTCAACTTTGAGCTGTCCAACTGCCTGCGCACAAGGCTGGCTACGACTGGACCCCACCCACCCCAGCAGACTCCTGGACAGTAAACGGAGGTCAACGCCCTCAGTGAGGAGACGTGTTCGAAGTCAGTTAAATCGAGTGTCCTGTCGTTTCCCTTTAAACCAACATATTTTCCATAAGAATTGTGAAAAGAATGTGCAGTGTGAATGTAAATCAACACTGTTACATATAAGATAATTGCCTTGATTAAAGCTTATGGTTGGACTGGATGGAGTTAATTATATTTTTCCTTTTGACTAGGTTGTCTGAGATATTTAAGACGATTGATGGGTGAAGTAACGAAAAGTCTATCAACCCTTAACCTGATAGATGCGATTATGAGAGACCAACAAGATATGGGGGTCCTGCTTGACCAATAGCCCTTTTACAGGCAAGGACCAACAAGTCATTACATTTCAACCTTTCACAGCCATTGATAAAGGTGATCCATTCTGATATTTATTTATACATTTATCATTAAATTAGAACATTTTAGTTTCTCAATTTACATTTCCTGAAGTGTTTCTGTTCACAAACTCTTATCTGCACTCTGGGCTACGGAAATGCAGATACCTGACATTCTTTTCTAAATGCCTCTATTATTAAAATGTATGAGCTGGAAGTCTTAGAAAGGCTCAAGTTTCGAAGTCAGAATAAATGGAAAATAGAGGAACAAAAACAAAACACTTGCAAGCAGTCCCAGACAGGTTTCTTATTAACACTTGGGAAAAACAGTCTATGCTTAGCTTGCAGGGAAGGGGGGACACGGTCTGAAAGGGCTAAAGTATATCAAAACTTCAAGGGTGCCACGGTTAGCACTGAAGTCACAATGCTTGGAGAAGAACACCATGTTCAAACATGTGAGCCATATCAGAGTACTAGTAGTCCCTTCTTTGACGCATTTCTCCTTACCATTTGACCTAACAACCTATTATGACAGAAATCACACAAACATGCCTAATGCCCAGTGTTTATAAACGCCTGCCCGACATCTCTTAGAAGGGCCCAAGCAAACGCCTGAACATCCACCCGAATCCAGCTCGTCTTACACGGTCACCTGAGCCGAGGAGAGGCTCGAGCCCAGATGGGAGGGACTGACACCCATCTCTGAGGCAGGGTCTCTTACATTCCTATCCGTCAGCATCACCGACACAGACACCCTTTATTGTCAGTCCACAATAAAAGCTGCCTGTCATCGATAGCTGCAATAATAACTCCTGCAGCTGGCTGCACATTACACTTCATCACAAAAGGAACAAGCCCAGTCAGGGCCGCGGTGGAGTACGCTTGTCAAGCTAGCACACGGAGCGAGAGAATTTCTTTTGCAGACAATTCAGGCTCCTGTTTCAGGTTCAGGCAAGGACAGGTCCCTCTCACTGCTATCAACAACAAAAGGCACGTCTGGGACCTTGTATGGGAACAAACAACTTAAGAAATATCTACAACACAAATAAGGCTTTACTTCTACAAAACCTATTTGTCCATCGTCTACACCCTGCGCTGACGTAGTCAGACAGACCAGTTATTTAAGCAGAACTTTCAAACGCAGAGGGGAGCGCCAGAGATTGAAGGCTTTAAGCAGCTATGTCATTTATTTTGTTTTTAGCTAAAGAACAACATATAATCTCTGGTAATTACTAACATCTCCGGGCATAACCAAATTTAAACATTATATCACTAAGGGGGATATTACATTTCTGAAGGTACTTTATTCCAGCTCTGCTAGGTTAAGCTTTAATGACATGTCTGGTTGTTCTTGTGCTCGAAGGTTGATGCTTAGGGATGCACCTATTAGTTTCCTATTATGTTATATTAACAACCAGAATAGAGAATTAAGGATTGCTTGAAAACCAAATTTAAATTCAGTCTGCAGTACACAGGGGGAAAAAACGGTTTCTCTAAATCATAAACTCTGTCAGCTTGTGCCATATTGCATGAAGTGTTTTCAGATCATACTTCAGAGCAATTTGGTCAGCAAATCCATCCGAGTGCAGGAACCACACTCCCCGTTACCAAAAAGGTCATGTTAAGACAGAGAGGCGAAGCCATTTATTGTCACTGTACTTCTCCACTTCAGCATTATTCAAGTTTTTTTTATTTGATGCTATCTTTGAAGTGGGTTTTGTACGTGTTGTTTAGCAGAGAAAGGAAAAAAGTGGAGAAATGTTAAAATTCATTCTCAGCCTACATGCCAAACCATTATCCCAAAAATACACCATTGTCTCCACAAGGCTACATATGCAGTAATTATAAAAATACAAAATTTGCTCTGCAGTTCCAACCTTGAAATGAGCTTGACGACACAAAGCATTTTCTGTTTTACAGTTTGAAAAAACAAACCATCTGGAATGCAGAAAAACAGGCTTGTTGTTGTATTTAATTATTAACTGATCTGTTCTGTAGACTATCCACACCAGTACAACAGTATTTTAAACTGAACTCTGGCACAGTTTCAACACTCTTCTGGTTTTGAATGATAAACGGGTTCCATCAGTTTTAACACAGTCTTTTGAAACTTTAGCACGTCATATTCACAGACGTTCTACTCCCAAAAAATTAAAACATTAAACATACCAAAAGCAAGGCTCAATTCTAATAGAAGTAAAATGGTAAGGATAATAGAAAATAACATTTTAAAAAATAAACAACTGCACAAAGTACAGACCAAGTACAGGAATCTTTTAATTTACCCATTCAGACGTAATCACGTAAAAATGAATTCTGTCATTTAAGGCTAATATAACGTTTAAGTTCCACACTGATTCTCACAAACACTGACTGCAATAATGAATAGAAATAATAATTATAAAGGAAAGAATAATAACGCGATGATACAATATATGGGTTTGAGCAGCGCAATACATTTATTGTTTAAAAAAAAAAAGTGTGGGCACAATTTTGATCACGTGTTATTTTTGCCAATACAAAAATTATATACAGTATACACAGAAACACAGATAAAATTATTTAAAAGAACTACAGGAAATCCAAAGTTGAGAACCCTGTCTCTCACTTTCTCAAGTCATCAGATAGAGAGATTAAGGGCTGTAATTGATGGCTTCAGGGAGGGATGGTGTTAATCTGCTGGAAGCAACAGACATTATAAAACTGGGAGGTTATGCACTGGAATGAAGTGTGAATACTCATTAGCTGTGCCGACACACTTCTGCCGGGAAGATCTTGCCTTTGAGGTTGGAATGGTAGCAACACACTTAAGCCACTAAACATCTGTGTGGCATATAATTATGGGGTGCCAATCTGGAAAGGCATCAAACGTCATATATGATACTTAAATCACAAAACACCATGGTAGACCAGATCCCAAACACCTTTCCTTAATGTTTTAGTTTAACTACATACTTTCTGTTCAAGCCTACTATATTGTTAATCCCTCAACCCATTTGTTGTGAAGATGGATTGTCTATGGTTTTGCTTCACTGTATAGTTTACTGCATGATGTTCTACATTGTGTGCTTCAGCCACTCTATGCTACGGACCTCTGGTGCTGTGCAAATTCAGAGTTTGAAGAGTATAATGGAACTGTTGTTGCATTTAATACAAATCAGCATTAGTAAAGGTGTCAGACAGACACAAATAAACGAACAATTACCGTCCCTAGCCTGAACAAACCAGCCAATTAACTTGCCATTTAAACTAACACTGAACCATTACACATTGTTCACTCATCTAAAGAACTAGGGAATAATGAAGTACCAAATCAGAAATAAAAATCATACATCCATTGTCATGAAGTAATAAAAGCAAAGATTTTCTAGTATTTACATACTCTCTTTTAACCAAAGGTCAAGTCAACCTATAAATTGTTTAATACATATCACTAACTGCTTGGTAATTAATAGCGGTAGGCTTGATGTTTTTATGGGATTAAAACGACTTTACAAAGCATACCAGTGTGGTATACTAGATTCCACTTCATTCATGTTTACAGACATGGTTTATTTACACAGAAGCATCAACTATGGAAGCTCAAAACATGTCTTGCAAAACTTAAACAAACACCACTCTTTCCAACACGTTGTTATGAGTGGTTAAAGTTTTATAGCTCTTCAAGAAAACACCAATGGCACATCTTTTTTTTTTTGCTTTATGTTGACATTAATGTTGTGAGGCAAATGGGTGATCAGAAACAGGCACTGCAGAGAAGAGCAAAGGTCCCGTTTATATAGGAGACTCGTCCAGGAAAAGCTCATCCTCCTGTTTCCATTGGCCAGCGGGTGTTGTCAGCCAAGAACAATAAGTGAGTTTCCAACACAGTGGAGGGGCAGTTGGTCAGGAATGTTAAACAACCTCATACAAGCCAGCCTGTGTTTACTTTAAACTCATGACTGTAGTGGAAATGATCCTTTTGTTCTGATTAAATCGGATGATCTATACTACCACGTGAAAAAGTGTGATGAAGGCCTCAGGACATATGTTTTGAAGTGAACATTAAACATTTGTTTTTGAGTCAAGGCTTAAATTAACAAATGTATGTCCTGTAAAAATAACAAATGCTTTGGGAAAGAGGTTATTGGGATAGAAGGCTCTACCCAGTTTGTGTTTATTTTATTTCTGAAGGTCATTGAAACAGAGGGGGAACCTTCTGGTTTCTCACAAATAATGATCTCCTACCGAGAATCCAGCCTCCTCACCATCTGAGAGCAGCTTAGTTCCCATTTATCCAGCTGCAAGAACTTACAATAAAAAAAATGTAAAGAATGTGTTGAAAGTACAGAGACATTATAAGCCATTCTTTATTAGTCAGATTGAATTGGAAAAGGCCAATAGCCACTCAATGCCAACCACCTGTGTTTTGAAGCCCGTGTGTGAATTTGCCCTTTCATCTATAAGAGATGCCTTGGCAGGAGCTACTCTAGGACAGTTGAGAAGAAAATATTTACAAATATCTATCTTGCCATTGCTGTATTCTTATCTATTAGGGTTTTAGGTTTAAGATACACTAGAGAATTGATCTTGCTAATCATGTTTGTGTCTCCTGTCCAACAGCACTACCAAGAATCTAGAGAATTCCTCAGGGATCTTCCATAATTAATAATAAGTCAGTACCCCTCCATTCACTATAAAAGTAATCTGAGTCTCAGTCATGCATGTTATTTGAACTGTTTTCCTTAGAAAATCTGAATCTTTCATTGCTCTCTCTCTTGGTGCCCTCATTGGATGCAGTATCATGTTTTCACCAGGCTTGCTTTGCAAATCCTACCCTTATTTTATTATCTTAGAAAACATGGCTATGGATGCCAAGAAAGACAGGTGTGAGTTTGAACATGAGAAAACTTTTTTGTATATATATATATATATATATATATATATATATATATATATATATATATATATATATATATATATATAATACAAAAAAGTTATTAACTTGATTGAATGATCAGATGCTATCAACATTATAGTGCTTCAAAGGATAAGAACCTCATACCTAGTACCACCAAAAAAGAAAAACAAAACTGTGAGCCAACTAAAACTAATCAGACTTCCACTCCCCACTCTCGTCTTCTGTTCATTCAGTTTTAAGACACTTTCTCCAACACAGCCATTTATTGGAACATTCCCTGTAGAGTTAAATCTCTGTATATTTGGCAAAGTGTATCTGCAAACAACAAAGCATGGGTTTCATTAACCCGTCTGTAATAGTTAGGACGCTGTGGAAAAATGTGTTATGAAACACCAGGGAAACTCACAGGATGAAATGAAAGAAATGGAAAGTGTTGAAAACTAAGCAACTAGTTCTTTCACCACTTGATCATTCCACCTCTCTGCATATTATTAATCAAGGCTTGCTAAGCATTCAACTTAGAGGGGAGGGGGGACTTATACTATATCTCAGTTTCCATCCCCTCAATTTTCTCAGCAGTAAAGCACATTCCTGGAACAAGACCCAGGGAGCATAGAGAAAGACCTTTGGACTTGTACACAACTGGAATCCAGAGCTCTTTCCAAAAATAATTAACTCTATATGGATCCTAGTCTGTTGGTACAGTCACAGCTGCATGCCAAGGAAGAATACTTCAAGCCAGGACAAACACTGTAGATGGACTATGGTGTGACTTGCCTCAACCCCTCAAGAGGGAAAAAAAAGACTTCAGACCAAGCTCTACAGCGAGTACTGGACAGTTTCAAGCAGTGAATTCTTGAAACATGCCCCCGAGTCTGTTATCCCTCTGGGTACCAAAGGCTCAGGCAGAGTTCACAGCTGGATTCCCTTATGTTGTATTATGACTACAGGCGGATCCCAATAGACACAAGGCATTCGATGTTTCAGATTCTCGGAGGTGGTCTCGCACTTCGGGGGGCCCACAGCAGTAGACCGAGTCCACATCCACATCGCTGTGCAATATTACAGTCATGTGCATTTCAAGACTCTGCTTTTCTTGTTATTCTGTCGGCGCTGTTTCCCTTAAAAGATTTACCTTCTTCCGGCAGTGTTGTTCAAACCTCTAAAGTCTAAATGCTTACATGTGAAACTTGTTCTGTAGAGCACAGCAAAGTAAAAAAGTGTCTTGAAACTGGTGTTCTTGTTATTCCCAAAATACAGGTTCCTCGGCACAGCATATATTAAAACAATATGCAGAGGAGTTTAACAAAATCATATAACAGCTGGGAGGTGCGCATGGCCCTCCAGCTCCTCTCTGTACTTGGCACTTCAAATCGTTCAGCTTGGCTTCTGAGGTCAAGACAACAACAGTAACCATAGCATGCCCACCCAGCCGCAGCATTCTCACCATCCTGGACTGCCCTCTCCCTGATCTGCAGTGCATGAACTGATCTACACTCACTTCAATGACCATGGGCCAAGAAACCTGTTGGTTTTAAAACGCTACAGCAGAAACCAATAAGAATGAAGACATAAAACACAAGTGGATAGTTTCTATTTATTTCCGTGTCAGGACCTGATCTACCAGTGCTGAGAGACAATTCCAAAACAGTAGTGTCTGTCAGTCTAAACAGTATAATTGCCCAGATCAAGCCTTCAGAGAAAATGAGTGGAGAGCAAAACCCTCCCATTATGCTAAATTTTATGTTTGTATCAAAGTATGTGAAACTAATTTCCATACAGGCCCATCAAAGAACAAGTCTTAACTCATTAAACCCATCATTTCCAATCCCCCCTCACTGTGCCCAGCTGTCCATATCTAGGAATTCTCTTTCAAGTGAGACAAGTTCTCCATTAATGAAAATCTCATTACGGGAAGGGCACAATTAGAAATGGACCCACATGGCTGTGGAGAATAGTTATATTTAAGGGAACCAGGTTTGCGTGTAATAACCCAATGTTATTGGTCTGTCCTCTACTGCTTTCTTCCATACTTTTGTTGACATTAAAGGAATGGAGGGAAAAAAGGAATGGATCATCCTTTAACTTGGTTTTACTTCTGTACATGTTTTCTTCTCGGCTGAAAATAATGGTACATGCATGGTACACTTTTTTCTGTAAGGAAAAAAAACCCTACTCTAAAAACTGAATTACTTCAAAATATCATGCTGAGAGTCTTTGGTCTTTGTTTGAGGACTGGCCAAATATGCCTCCAGCACAGCTCTGAGCAGCACACCTGGCTTGTACTCTCTAACGAAAGGGGAATGCCTCATATTGAGCCACTAAACTTCTACACATGTTACTAATCATTCTTCAGGGAATATAAGGCAGTGTGGAAGTTCAAAATGATTACTGGCTGCTGAAGGGCTTTCCAAAGGAGGGAAGTGGCTTGCTAAATTGTACAACATTTCAAAGTTCAGGTCCCCTAGTGTTGTCAACCACACTGCATTAGAACCTGTCAGCTTTTACCTTTTCTCTATGATATGAAAAATGACCTAATTGTTTTAAGTTCAGGTATTTAATGTAATCATAGACTGATTACACTAAATACCTGAACTGAAAACAATAGGTCATGTTTCATACTTTCAAGGAAGTTTCAACATGATGGCAAATGTACAGCTATTCAATGTTTCTTTCCGTCCAGCAGTGTGTGTGAAAGCTGTAATCCTGTCCAGACTGATTTATGCACCAGTGCAAGTCCAAGGCATATTCATCTGCCCAGAATATGACATACATCTTCAGCACATTCTTTTTCAGTCCAATGAATGAATAAAATATACATTTGTACTCAAAATGTTCTTAGTGCTACTGTCTGTGTGATTCAGCCATACATTGCGCATCCTAGTGTGTACTTAAAGTTACAGAACAAAAACTGGAGACATTTGAGAAAGGGACAATAGGAGCCCCCTAATAGGAGCTTTGCTGAAGGGCACCAATTGAATACAAGCAGATATCAATTTTCACTGTCACTTGATTCGAGGGTCTGACAGCTTCTCTAACACAAGGAATGCAGGGGGGAACTGCAGCCCAGCAATTACAACTAAGGAACATAATTAGCTTAAAAAAAGGCCCACAAGTCATTGCCCTGCCCAGGAGTCGTGTCTTTCAAATGATTGGTTAGAAATCACCCCATCCCTAGTAAAATGAAAATGATAAATAGAACAAAATGATTTCAGTGTCAGTCAGTCTTTGCAGGAGAAAGCTGGCAAAGCGTGTTTAACCATGTCAGATTCAAAGCCCCCCTCTACCCTATGAATATCATAACATTATTGTACAGTATATTCAGTAGCCATTGACAATTCGACAAATAGCTGTTTATTCACTCACAGAAGAGATATCAAATTCTGACTATTTTAGCTTCCTAATGGTGTTGACGTATGAAATAATCTAAAAAAATATATTTAAAGTCACAGCAATACAATTTATAATCCTCAATCCAACACAGAGAGAACATACAGACAAATCCTTCTCATAACTCATCAGTCTCTGGGATGTGGCGAATCTCAACAACAGCTATATATTCTGGCAATGAGGGCTGGACCACATCACAACTTTGACCTACAGGCGACTTGCAAAGTACAATAACTGTATAGATTCTTGTTAGAACCACTTTCTGCTATTTATAAGTCAAAACGCAACACAACTTCATAATTTGGGATTTGCGGGCGGGTCAAGGCTTAGATTTAGTCTAGCCCTTAGTACTAGAACTGCCATCAGTCACATGTCAGTCTGAGAAATGCTGACTGCAACTGGCCACTGCGGGGACCATGCAGTGAGGTTTTGGATAATGCGGTTTTAGGGAGAACTGGAAGAGACTTGCAGGGACCTCTCTTTGACCCTTTAGTTTGCAGTCTTCATCATCCGTTTAAGTGCAGCGAAAGAAAGCAGCTGGAATCTGTACTAGGCAGGATGCACCACCAGAGCTGGAGATCCTTGCACCAGACAGCATTCATTTAAATTACTCTGGCTCTTACCTTGAAGCTAATGAGCTCCTGCTTGGTGAATCCATGGCTGTGGATGATCTTCATCTGCTTCACCAGGGTGCTCTTCCCACTTTCTGCTGCTCCTGTTATCAAATACACTGTGGTCAGGGGGATAAAATCCCGGCAAAGGCCTTACACACACACACTGAAATTGTAGAAAAGTTTCGTTTTGACAAACACATAAGAACTTATAGTACGGAAGACCACAGTATTCAGAACACCCCCACATTCCGGGCTTTTCACCCGAGTCATGATTCACCAGTGAATATTCATAGTTTTAAATTAATATTAATGTGCAGTGCATATCATTTAACCTCCCAATTTGTATCGATGCTGTGTAACATTTAAAACTTGATATTAAAACCCACCCTTGCGCTTTTGCCTACTTACCCAGCATTAAAATCTTAACCAAGTTCATTTCACGCTTGGCATACTCGTACAGATCCCGGTCGATCCGATCACTGTGGATCTTCGCTTTCTTTCCCTCTTCTGTCATTTCAGAGCCCAGACACAGTCCCATCTTTCTGGCTCATTTCCTCCATATACAAGACAAGCAAACCACACAATCCCAGCCGGACCTAAAGCGGAGCGAACATGCCATGCTTGCAAAACATGTCAGTTCTGTTTAAACCCTGCGGGCTTCAAAAACATCCTTCATTACTCGATTTAAAATGCATGCAAATGCGTCAAGTTTTATAATAATTATAATACTAATAACTGTGCTCGAAAATCGCTCCCCAAACTTGCCGTGCCCCCCGTGTAGATGAAAAGGTGTGCAAACCTGCAGCTACCAACCCGAGTGCAAAAAACAAGTCAAGCGCTTAAACCGGTGTTATTTTTCTTGCACAAAACCTCGGAACTCGTCTTATTTCTTGGTTTTTGCGACTTATTGAATCATATTATCCGTTTTGATAAACTAGTGAGACCATCAAACAGAATAAAGCCCATCAGTGCAACTATAAACCTAACTACAAAACCCATACAAAACTTTTTTTGAAATCCGAAGTGCCCGTCCCACTCCTACAACTCCACACTGTGGGCGGGCTCGGGTTACCACAGGAAGTGACGCACAGGGAAGCGGACACCTGACTGACACGTGTAGTGGACGCGGACTCGTGTTGTTTTGAATGTGCACAAGTCACGAGTATTTCTGCATTCTCGGTATTAACCTTTACTACTGCTTTAATTTAGTATTTTTACACAGTCTCTTACACTTGCATACACTGACGGCTATGTTACACTAAGAGGGGTGCACATTTGTAGCTGAATCAGTTTCTCCACTTCCTAAAGTATAATGTCTGAATCACAATGGCAACCTGTTGGAGTTTACCAACATTATACATATTAATATTGTACTGAAAGTGTAGTGTGTTGTGCGGTCTGTGCCTGAGGCAGGGTCTTTCCTGTGACTTTAAATATATTTTTTAGATTGTTTCATACATCAACACCATCTGGAAGCTAAAATAGTCAGAATGGGATATCTCTTCTGTGAGTGAATAAACAGCTATTTGTCGAATTGTCAATGGCTACTGAATGTTATGATATTCATAGGGTAGAGGGGGGCTTTGAATCTGACATGGTTAAACACGCTTTGCCAGCTTTCTCCTGCAAAGACTGACTGACACTGAAATCATTTTGTTCTATTTATCATTTTCATTTTACTAGGAATGGGGTGATTTCTAACCAATCATTTGAAAGACACGACTCCTGGGCAGGGCAATGACTTGTGGGTGCTTTTGTTCTGTAGTCCATTGTTTACAAGGTTAGAAGGCAACCATCTGAAAAGGTTTCCACACATACAACCAGTAATGGTAAGCAAATGAATTAATGACGTCAGCAATTCAAGAGCCCAGCTGCAGGGTTGTACTAGTTAGGGCAAAGGCTTTCCAATTAATTAATGTTACTACATGAAGATGAGTAACCATGATAGTTAACCATGACAAAGGTTAATGGTGAGGATCAGACCAGGATTAGTAGTGGTATATCAGATGTGTGATTCATTACATTAAACTGTATGAGTACAGTAGGCTCATTAAACAATTGGGAATGGATTGCCTTGTTTCCTACTGCTATGTCCATCAGTGATTTATGGGCACAGGATTTAAAATTCTTTAAATGCCAAAACAAATCCATTATCAGTTATTTGGCACCACCGAATGTTTTGACCGCAGGCATACGGCCGAGCTTCCATAATTTAAGCATGTGCAAGTTATACGAAAATTCCCCAGATTAGGAAGGCTTTCGCCCCAACAGTTTATTGCTTCCACATGACTGGCCACTTCCTATAGAGCCTGAACGGGAAATGGGCGCATCACAGTGCTGCTAATGAATTGACATTTACCGGTTCTCAGTGTGACGGGGTTATAAATATGAGGGATTTGACAGGACGTGAAAGCCCACACCGCGCTCATTTACACTGATCAAAGCCCCACATCCAGAGCAGCCCTCCTGGTCCACGAACCAGGATAAAAATAGGGGACAGACTAGGCTGATGATGACCTTCAAATGTCCAGTAAAATAACTCGCAGTGGTCTGTATAGAGCCCTGTTGTGTCTCTCTCATCCTCTGGCCTCGAATATGAGATAGAATAGAATAGAATAAAGGTGTGTGCAGTGGTTGTTTTTAGTATGCTGTAATTACATATGCCCCCAGCCACAATTGTCACGTGTAGATGAATAGATAACACACATTAGGTCAAATATATGCATGTGCAGAAATCACAGCTTAAAAATACACCCTCTTCATGGCTGGAGTGTAAAAGCACACACAACTACAAATTAACTGCTGCTGGAAAATATTATACTTACTGAAATACCAGAGTTTTCAGCTCTGCTCATTATATTCTCCTAATGTATTATAGACTAAAATGACAACCCTACAATGCACCTCTGTACAGATGTGGCAAAGCAGCCCTAGAGGATTAAAAATATCAGTTTTAATCACTTAAAAACAAAAAGCAATCTCATTATCATAAAGGCTACTGTAAACTCTCACAGTATGTACAAAAGTGTGTTTAAGTAGTGTCATATGTCATACTTCTGTGTCTTCAGGCTAGGATTATGCTCATGGAAAAATGTGTTAAGGCTAGATGCTGCACTATTTCACTCAACATCCAGTTAAAGGAGGAAAAAAACTCCATTAGACAGCAATACCCTCTGGTGGTGACAATGGTGTATTATCCCGTTTAAAATATAAATTCTGTACATGCAAGAAATAAAAGCATAGTTTCAAAAATATTTTCTTTAAAACCAGGAATAAGATTATACTGTCAACATTTCTCGTCTGATAAGAATACAGTCAAAGTGAATTTGTTCTACTTTTGGGAAATTTAGGGAAAAGGGGTTGAAGAGAGGGAGTCAGTACACCTTCATTCATTTTTAAAAAGTAATTAAATCATGAGAGCTCCTCTGGCCTACAAAAACTCCTAAACCCGCTGTTAAAGCGAGAGAGTGAAAGTAAACTCAAGCAGACTCATCTCAGTGTGGGGCAGCAGTGGGGGGGTATGGGTGAACATCACTTCTGATCTGTGCTCACCTTTGCCTTGCTGCCGACACTTCAGTTTTCATTAAAGCCCTTTTCATCAATGAACCAAAAAATCTCCAGTGATGCCTGGTGTGCCAGCCAGGCCCTTGCCTGTTCCGGTCATGGCAGTGGGGCAGAAACCCTAGAAATCTCAACAGACAAGCGGATGATGAAAAGGTCAAAGGCCATGTGGAGCCGCAATTCTTGAATCGTTTCACATAGTTTAAGCAACAAAACTAGACACCCAGAAAATAAACTCTCTCGCATTAAACCTGCTGATCTGAGCACTCACACAAACAAACCGTAGTAAATATTATAAAAAACTGTCCACACACGCCATTATGATTGTTATTATAATTTTTGGTTTTATTATTTGTTTCCCAACAAGGATTATATTATATAACATAAATTACACACCATAGGTTATTAAAAGGCAGGTGAGAAATGTCACTCATGTACAAAGGATTAAAATAAATACATTCAGAATTTAGGATCAGACTGCAACACAAATCGCTGCTTCAAGATGGCAGCAATTCCGTTTACACATGACAACATTGTTATAGGTGAATTATATGTACCAAGGACTTTAGAGACTCAGAAACACAACACTGTCTGAAGACAAAGTGGGAGATTTACATTTCAAAATCCAATAACCTGTCAAACCTGAACTTTATTCTCTTTTCTTTTTTATTTTACATCATGAAACTAGTGTTGCACACTATTGAATTTCAAATATTGGAATGCATCTCTTACAATATAAGTGATGGCTAATACAATTCTCAAAAAAAGGAAATAAAAAGTAATTATTTAAATTACTTAAAATGACCAAGTAGATACATTTTATTTTCTTCCAATTACATGCACAAGTATAAAGTTAGTTGTTTATAAAACCAAAGTGCAGAGGACCCTGTCTCTACATTTGGAATCGCACTCAACCAAGACGGAAGTGTGCAATTTAATTGTGATTCTTTAAACACGACAAACGACGGCAATAAAGAAAACTATTCAAGTACATTTCTTAAGTTTCAAATTTTACAACTATTTTAATTTGCATTGTATGATATAAATTACCCCCCCACCCCACCCTACCCCACCCCCCCACAAAAAAACAACAACAACTGTACAAGCAAAATAAAAGCTGCAGAATTTAGTCTCTTGCTAGCAATGGATAAATTCTTTGAGCTGCTATACAACAGTATTATGACATATTTGTAAAACACCCAGTTGATCTGCGAAAAATGGCTACAAAGGTTGTGGGAGTTTTTTTGTACAAAGTGGTTTTGTCTCCCTGATTATGACCCCTTCATCCCCTTGAACAACATAAAATAATTGTCAGTGTTTTCCAATCAGACCTTTTTCTGCCCATACTTACATTTCACACTTTTCTTAAATAGAGCCAAGAAGAAAAGATTAGAGCAACATTAAAATTCAAATCAATTTCTCCGGTTTTTACAAATACTATTGTACAAACCTGGGATAGGTCAAACATAAAACACAGCCACTTGTTCTGACAGGAAAACAGAGTCAAAAGTCCATGGGCTTCAAGTAAGATTTCTGTCAGAGAGGAAGTTCTTATTGTAAATGGTGCCGCCCACAGGAGAATCCTATTTCCAACTGTCAGAATGAAAACATATACTTAATAGAAGTACTATGTTTAAAACATCATAAATCATAACTGTTATAAACATACAATCATTCACAAGGAGTGACATAGCTTCAAAGTGGCCACTTTTTGCCTCATTAGTGATAACTGGTCCTGCATTAAAAAGTGTGGGTTCATAAGTGGTCTCTAGGCCATCGCTTGTCTAAAATCATACTCTACACAGATCATAGAGCAGGGACTGATTGCTGAACTGTCAGCTGTATCTGGATATTAAATGTAATTCAATTAATCGAAGTTGGGACGATGGTGCCTTGTTTTAGTGCATCATTTCAGCTCACAGATCTCTTTCATTCATCTCAAACTGAGAGCAATAGTTAATAATCTCATTAATGTACATGAGGATGTTGTTGTTAAAAAAACAAATTCAAAATGGTCCTTCAACAGGCATATTTGTTAGTATGGTACAATCTGTCATACTGAGGTTGTGCTCTCTGGAAATCAGAGATGGTAGTGAACTAAGCTGGACAAGGCTTTCAGATCCACTTCAATACGTTAAACAAAGCCCTTTCTACTTTCTCGCTAATTTAACCAAAAGTTATTGGAGTGACTTGCATCCCAGGTAAGGAAACATTGCTCAAAGTCAAAGGAAGAATGTCATACCCCCAAAAAAGAAATACACGACCATATTAAACAGAAGAGACACCTATAAGTCTTTCGACTGCTGAAGTTAAATGGAGAGACCCGGGTGAGGGAGACAGGACCTCCAGCACAGGCAACTGGATGTGGTTTTGTTCGTCCCCTCGCCCGCCCGCAGGCATTTGGGCTGTTCAATTCTCCAATCCCTGCTGCAGCACGGCCTTGCCCAACTCCTGTGTCTTCTCCTCCTCACGTTTCTTCATGGCCTGTATCACCGCCATCTCCTTGGCTTCTTTCTTCTGGTTTCGGGCCTCGAACAACAGCCTGAAACACAGACGACAGGAATAGACTTGTCACTCTCCCAGGAAACAGAAGGAGCCTCCCTCCTATCGTCTACTGTACCGAGCTTTCCTTTCCCTGACTGAATCGCCAGTTGTTTTTTTTCTTCCTCATCACATTTCACCTCCCTGCTGAAGCGCTAACAGCAGCAATTTAGATGGAAGACAATGCTATGTCCTCCAAACTAACCAGATGCTGAGAAAAGTCCTCAGCAGCCCTAAACTGAGCAATTTTCATTTAGGCCTCCACAGCCTCCTGTACATGAAAGGCCACATACAAACACTGTTTAACAAGTCAATCTCATAGTAACACTCACCTGTTCTTGATAATTCTCTGCACGATGTCATCTGTAGTGAGGTCATTTCCACTGTCCACAGTAAGGAAAATACCACGTTTCTTGGGTTGCTATATAGATTTATATACATTTATAAAAAGAAAAGTATATATTAATATTCTCTTCTCATACTTTCCATCTCAGAGAAGCATTAAGTCATAAAATAAGTGGGAAACACATTAATAGGTCATTTAGCAAGACTTAGGTTTGCTCTAGGTCAAAAAAAGTAAAAATCAAACTGTTCAGGTTTAGTAAGATCTGTAGATTCTGACTTCCAATTGTAAATCACCAATGCAAATACAGGAAGATGGTTATAGGTAAAACTACTCACAGCGTATGGGTCTGATCCATCCTTATCTGGAAACACTTCAGTTTTCCCATGACACACCAGGTCAACCTGAGAGGAGCAGAAAAACAGCGGCTTTATTCACATGTACATTTACAATGATGTCTGATGGCGGTATGACTGTTACTAAGACTGAAGGCAGACAATAAAACATTTTTATTGCGTACCTTGAAATGATCCAGCAAATCTGCCGTGACAGCATAAGGAGCTCCAATC
Organism: Amia ocellicauda; assembly: GCF_036373705.1. Classification (NCBI taxonomy): domain Eukaryota; kingdom Metazoa; phylum Chordata; class Actinopteri; order Amiiformes; family Amiidae; genus Amia; species Amia ocellicauda. The sequence continues at coordinate 25,536,599 of NC_089854.1, read as the reverse complement.
ACAACCTCTGAGACGTACTGGTGAAAGAGACATTTTTATTAGCTGTGCCCGTATGCATAAAACATCTCAGAATTTCTCCTAGGAATAATGCTAAAAGTTAGTTTGGGAGTAAAACTACTCCTCCCTCAGAGTAGGGGGTAGGAGTTAGTTACAAAGCCTTTTACAGCTACATTTAGCTTTGAGTAGGATCCAATCGTAGGAAAAACTTTTAGCTAATGTTCACGAAAGTTTAGGTGTCCGTCACTGTTCAAGTATTTTCTTCATTTTGTAAAAAACAGAAAAAAAGAAAAACGTGCGATCACTGATCATTGATATTTGATAGGGTTTGAAATTCTGCTAATTGAAGGCCGTGATGATGGTCCCAAATCATCACTGATACATTGTTGCATTTTCCCCCTTTCCAGACACTGCAACATTGTCACACCTTTATCTCTGCTGACAGTGCCGCATTTCTGACAGTTGTGGAAGAAACAATATTCCATTTCTGTCCAATCTATATCGTCACAATAACTCTTCATCATCACACCGCTGTAACACCTTTCCTTTCACAGAAGGTGTGCTGACACCATCTTCTTATTTGCTGCCATCTCCCAAGTCCTAACTAGTTAGGGGACCTTGTGAGGTCTCCTAAATATTGGTAGAGTTAGGAGTACTTTTCATTCTAAAGAATCTTTATGAACAACTTTTATTCCTAAGAGTAAAAGTAGGACCAAATTGATGTAACTCTCGGATATTTCAGGCACTTAGGACTGACTTCTCACTCTCAGACACTTTATGAATACAGGCCCTGGTCTACTATCAAATTAAATTATTTTACAACATATTTTGGTTAATCTCTTCAGATGAACCACCGGCCAATGATGCTCTTTTCTAAGCCCTCAGTCTCCTGGTTGTAATTCACGGGAGCTCGAGATATGTATGGAGTTTTTAATGTACTGATCTGAATTACCAACTTAGCAATTGACTATTTAAAATCATATTTAAAAGATGCAGGTGCTCCAGGACCACAAGTGGATAGAAGTGCACAAGGCCAGAATGCAGTTTTAGAGTATTTTTAAATTAGCGCTCATCTTATCTACCAAATTCTCACGACACATGTTTATTGATTCTAGTAAGGATACAGAGATAATTTCAATGTGTTTTAATGTGCCTGGTGATTAAGAGAATAGGAGGAATGTGCCACACTGAACAGCAGTTACTAGAAGGTTGAACACCAGAGAGTAGTGACATGGATTGGAACGAAGAGGTCAAATAAGCAGGAAAACAAAATCAGCCATCTTAGAATTGTAAGCAGCATTGCTGAATATTAAGTATCTCAATTCAATGCTACAGACAACTTTCTACATGCCTACAGACAGACAAACAAATCTTTGCATTAATTGTGCGTTCATGCGACCCACTTCTTCCCAGAGGCACAACACTGAGACGTAATCACACTTTATACAGAGGCCTGGCAGGCCTGCTTATGGTATCCCAGCTTAGTGGCCCTTATAGGAATAGAAAGACTATTGACATGGGGTCAAATTTGATACAGTTCATACTGAGAAGTGCAAAATAGGAAACAAAAACAAAACATTACAGCTACAGAAGCAATGGTCACTCAGTGTGACCATCTAGTCATGTATGAAGGAAAACCAAATGGGCATTGAGATAATGGAGATATTCCCAGATTACATGTGATTTTGGTGGGGTAACTGGATTAATTTCAGAGTGCAGTGCGTTCCACAAAAAAACAGCAACGCCGGTTATTTTGGTAAACCCACTGCAGAGAACCCTGGGTGCAACAACGTGGACTTATCTCCACCTGGCATGTGCAGCGTAACATTTCCCCCTAATTAGTGAAAGTGTGGAAGGGCAATTGTTCTTATCCTTTTTATACTATGAGATACCTATCTTCTGCATAATTCTGCTATTACCCATATTGCTGCAGTTTTTGTTTTGCAGTATGTAAACTAATGCAGTTTTACTCTATAATTGAAACATTGAGCTTGAGTTTTCATTTTCTTTAATACAGTGACTCTTTATATAGATCCTTGCAAATACACTGGATAAAATCATCAGCAAAAGAAAAACTGACTACGAAAAAAAAAGCTTTGTTCTGAGAAATTAAACTAAAACTGATTTACTTTTGTAAATGTACTTATTATTAATTTAATGTTTAATGTTATATAGAGTCGTGGATTGATGCACACAGAGAGCTCACTGTTGGGTGTTGGGAGATTTCTGAACATATTCTGAGGAAGCAGCAGGCAACAGGATCTTTTCAAGCTTGATTCTTCAATGCAGACAAATGTATGTTGCACAGGAACATCAGTGAAGAGGTCTATGAGAGTCTATTAACATGTGGAGTGGGCTGTGTGGGAGCAGTCGTGACTCACCCGGCAGGCCAGCACACTGAGGGTTCGCTCGTGGACATTCATGATCGGGTAGTTCTTGCCCTTGTAGCGGTTCACTTCCTGCAAAGACACAGCCGTGTTTATTTTTCCTCAAGATGGAAGGAAGGTCCTGTTGGGTTATATATTTCCAAACCACATCCTGCACGTTGAAAACCGTTTGTAGTCCCATAGAATGTAAAACATCTACACAATGAATACAGCTCAAATACATGTGCATGCTGGCAGTGTAGGAGTCAACTATTGCAAAAACTGAAGTTATTTAAAGGATTTCTTTCAGGTAAAGGAATTAATGAATCACTTGTTAAACAGGTCTGTGTTTGACAAACTGCAGGAACTCTGTTTGACATCTGCAACAAGTGGCTTTAAAACAATTCTACATAAGCAACCTGACAGCATTTCAAGATGTAGGTCTTATACTTTTAAAGCAACTCACAATCATTTAAAACTTGAATGTCTTAGAACAGGGGTAGTCAATTATTTTTTGTCAGGGTCCAAATTTCTTGGTCAAGAATATAGTATAGTCAAGTTCCAGACTCCAGAGGGGGGAAACAAAAAAAAAATCACACCTCCAAATGCCCCTTTCCAACACACACACAATTCTGTGAATTAGTAATATACCACGTTGCTTATATATTTAGTATATTCATTTGACAAAGTACAAAAATAAAATGTTAGTCAGTTATTGAAATGGGTGAAGATGCACAATTTTCAATTTGTGCACCTGCTAGAAATAAACTGTTTCCACTGCTAATGTAGGAGTTTCTAGGTTATTGCAAGCTATGGCACCGTGCCCCCCCTCTAAATACACCACTAGTCGTTTGTATGCACTTTTATATTTTGGAGGGGAAGTTGAAATATGCCCACACGACCAATGATCCACAGTTCAGCTGTTTATTTATAGAAATCATGAAAAGAAACCGAATACCTTTTTGTTTTACTAGTACAAAGTGGCCCTCTTGCCCCAGTCCAGAATGTCTATAAAGACGTCAGAACCGGGAACCTTTGAGCAAACAACTAATTATCTAACGGGAACACTAACTCTAGATAGGACATCCCACATTACATCAAATCCTATTGGCTAATAACCAGAAAGGGCTGCTACTAGGTTCCACACAATAATAAACATTGAGTGCAACAAACCTCCATAATAATACATTAAAAAAAAAATAATGATAATATGTCAAATAATTCTAGTGGACCTTTCAAAAGCATCTGGTGGTCCAGATTTGGCCTGCATTCTACCTATTGACTACCCCTGTCTTAGAAGAATAAAAACTTGCAGCAGTCCACTTTGCCCGATTTTCAAACCAGTATAATATAAATGTACAGTATTATGCAAAAGTTTTAGGTAGGTGTGAAAAAATGCTGTAAAGTAAGAATGCTTTCAAAAATAGACATGTTAATAGATTATATTTATCAATTAACTAAATGCAAAGTGAGTGAACAGAAGACAAATCTACATCAAATCCATATTTGCCTTTGCCTTCAAAACAGCATCAATTCTTCTAGGTACACTTGCACAAAGTCAGGGATTTTGTAGGCATTTAGTCAGGTGTTTGATTAAACAATTATACCAAACAGGTGCTAATGATCATCAATTCAATATGTATGTTGAAACACAATCATTAACTGAAACAGAAACAGCTGTGTAGGAGGAATAAAACTGGGTGAGGAACAGCCAAACTCAGCTAACAAGGTGAGGCTGCTGAAGACAGTTTACTGTCAAAAGTCATACACCATGGCAAGACTGAGCACAGCAACAAGACACAAGGTAGTTATACTGCATCAGCAAGCTCTCTCCCAGGCAGACAAGGGTTTCCAGATGTGCTGTCCAAGCTCTTTTGAAGAACCACAAAGAAACGGGCAACGTTGAGGACCGTAGACGCAGTGATCGGCCAAGGAATCTTACTGCAGCAGATGAAAGACACATCATGCTTACTTCCCTTCACCATCGTAAGATGTCCAGCAGTGCCATCATCTCAGAATTGGCAGAAAACAGTGGGACCCTGGTACACCCATCTACTGTCCGGAGCAGTCTGGTCAGAAGTGGCCTTACCTCTGACGTGGCAACAAGGCCAAGCGACTCAACTATGCACGAAAACACAGGAACTGGGGTGCAGAAAAATGGCAGCAGGTGCTCTGGACTGATGAGTAAAATTTGAAATATCAGGCAGTTTTTTCGCCGGAGGGCTGGAGAGCGGTACACGAATGAGTGTCTACAAGCCACAGTGAAGCATGGTGGAGGTTCCTTGCAAGTTTGGGGCTGCATTTCTGCAAATGGAGTTGGGGATTTGGTCAGAATTAGTGGTCTCCTCAATGATGAGAAATACAGGCAGATATTTATCCATCATGTAATACAATCAGAGAGGCATCTGATTGGCCCCAAATTTATTCTGCAGCATGACAATGACCCCAAACATACAGCGACAGTCATTAAGAACTATCTTCAGCGTAAAGAAGAACAAGGAGTCCTGGAAGTGAGCACAGAGCCCTGGTCTCAACATCATCGAGTCTGTCTGGGATTACATGAAGAGAGAGAAGCAACTGAGGCTGCCTAAATCCACAGAACTGTGGTTAGTTCTCCAAGATGTTTGGGCCAACCTACCTGCCGAGTTCTTTAAAAAACTGTGTGCAAGTGTACCTAGAAGAATTTATGCTGTTTTGAAGGCAAAGGATGGTCACAACAAATATGGATTTGATGTAGATTTATCTTCTGTTCACTCACTTTGCATTTTGTTAATTGATAAATATAATCTATTAACGTCTATTTGGTGGCTAATAAATTGCCACATATATTATCAAGCCACCTTCTGATGATGTCACTCACCTGGTCAAAATGGAGCCCAACGATGACATATGGCTTATCTGACTGCTTATAAACACTCTCCAAGAAGTCCACGTGCCCAATATCTAATGCAGAATATTAAGGGCAAAACTGCATTCCCAAATACACCAAACCTCAACACCAAGGACCCCTCCACATCTCTATGAAGATTACACAATTATACAGAGTTATCTTGGGTAAAGGCATGAACCACATGCTACTATTTGGGCACAATGATTCTGTGGTAATGTTTGCTGCGAGAAGGATACGGAAGAGGTCAAAGGCTCCAGCCACATAGATGATGGTGTCTCCAGGCTGTGGCTCTTTGCCTGAGGCGAACTGGATGATCTTCTGTGACGTCTGCAAGAACTGGGACACCCCTGTCCAGGGACTGCGGCCTTTAGGACCCTGCGGCAGTCCAAACACAAGCATCTGAACAAACAGATCAGGGTTGGGTCAACTAAAAACAAAGTCCCCCCCAACAATTTTTATAAACCTGGAGCAATTTCAATCAGAAACCTCAGGCTCCTACCTTGCAAATACTTATTTCTCAAATCGGAGCTAGTATTGAAGACCATTCATTAGGTCATTAAAATCTACCAGTGAACCACATGAGCCTCTCAAATTAGCCCATAATTTAGTCTGTTTTACAACTGTATACCCCTGATGTATTCAGTAAGTGTCAAAGCACCACCTAGTGGCAAAATAAGAAAATTTTCATAGAACTGACTTCTTGTTTTTTAATTAAAAACTCCTACAGTGTCAAGAAAAAAAAAAAATATATATATATATATATATATTCTCAGACGGCAATCTGCTTGTAATGTGAATATTCAGACTGATCTCTGGATAATGTCTTAGTTGGCAATAGACGACTTATTCATAAGCCTAAGCGCCCCTGGTACTTACTATAAACTGTACCAACAATAAAGCTCCCTTGTGCCGAGACCTAGCTACCATGTGAGAATGCCAGCCATTCATTAGAGGTAAGCAGAGCACAGGAAGGACAGAATGTGTGAAGGCTGGGAACAATACCCTTCAAAAAGCAGAGCACAAGAGGAACACAACTGCAAGTTACCACATGGTAGCAAACTCTCGCATTGCTCTTGTTCTTCAGTTACAGAGATGGTGTCGGAATCAAAGCAGAAACTGTCAATTTCTTTTTAACAGTTTTTTTTTTTTAAGGCATCTTTCAGGTCATCACCTAGATATCTGTATCTGGATTCCCCTTTTCAATGACATTGCCTTGGGGTTATTAAATCACTGACTCAACATGTTTGATAATTATGCACATGAATATCTTACTAAATTAAAAAAGTAACATATCTGCTTACCTTTCCAAAGTTGTCCGTATGCTGCTGGTAATCTGAATTGTCCTGTAAAGATGCAGAATAAACACATTTTGGTAAGTGCAAGAAAGATTTAAAAATACCCATTTGATACTGTTAATGGCAGTTTTTCTTTAAGTGGCAAGGACGTTTCTTTATAGTGCCCTCTGTGGGCTTAATGGAGGTCTGGAAGATGACACTTACTAGGTTGCTGTGATGCGCTTTAGTCATCAGGAGCATTCGGCCAACCAAGTCGGTAGTAGAGACTCCCTGAGTTCGCTTACACTCCCTGCAACACACAATTCCAAAGCTCTGTGAGAAGTGAAAATTGAAATTCACAGCCTCAATTTTAAACCAAGGTAAAACAAAAACTAAGACTCTAAGTGTGGTATTTAAAGGAGTTGCTATGGCCTGCATTTCACTTAATTCCTTTCATATACGTGACACACACCATTCCACCACATCACACATAGCACAGATTTATAAGGCAAACACCAATTATGTTGCAATTCATTTGAAAGACAGACAGACAAAACAATACCAAATTTGTTTTCATTTCTGTAAGCTGTAAGGGAAACTGATTACAATCCTACCTGTATCTTCCTGACGTTTTAACCTCTTCATAGGTGTCCTTCCCATCCACAGTGAGGGTGATATCATCTGCAAAACAATATCAATGCATTTTTGAGATTTCTGTACAAAGTACTAAATCAGAGCCCCAATGGCATATTATTACACTCTGCTTTTCTTCCTTCTTCTACAGTGTACTGTTAAATGAGTAGGTTAAAAGCATCACCTTTATTATTGAAAGCAACCCTGTTAACAAGTCAACACATACTGAAGGAAGTGACCTTGGCAAAGTATTTGAGCAGAAAATGACCAACAAAAGCAAGTAGTGTTCTTTTCCTCCTTATCTCTGTCTCTCAGGAGTCATCCTGTCTCGCAGACGCCTACCTCCATGAACACAGAAGTCGCAGTTGTACTTGTCGAGAGTTTCCAGGGTGGTGACATAGGGCGCCCCCTCCACAATCTCGTCCACCCACTTAATGGCACGCACCATCTTGTACCTTTCGGCCTGTGTGAACACAGGGGGGCCCTTATGTTTCGCTATCTCCTCTGTGAGGGAGAGAGAAGAGGGAGAGGGAAAGGGAAAGGGAAAGGGAAAGGGAAAGGTTGGGGAAAAAAGTCCAGACAATTTTGTAGTCAATTCAGAACATTTCCAATCAGTCATCTTTGACGGCTGTATTTATTGTTCTGTCTGTTCAGTCGGCTTTCTAAAGATGCAGAGAATACAAAACGCTAGACTTGCATTGAGTTTACAGCGCACAAGGACTTTAAACAGGGAAGATAGCAGATGAGGTTTCCTGACGTTATTTACGTATTTATTTATTGTTAAATTCATTAAAACTAATGTAGCTCTATCCAAATGACACTCTCCACATAAGAGATCAAACGCAGTAGTGCTCTATGGCTTGGCTTGTACTGTGTGGCTCAAGTAGCGTGAATGGCACACTCGTTACAAAACAGACATCACAAATGTGCCACGTTGGAAGTAAACAGCCCCCTGGCATGGCTTAAGGTAAACAGTGACTGGCGAGGTTTCAAGGATAAAAAAACATGACATTGGTTAGGTCTGCGTTTTATCAATGCTAGCGACAACTGTTTCTGAATACTCACCATCCGTGTGCACGCCAACAATGAGGTAATCTCCCATAGCTCTGGCCTGGCGAAGCTGGTTAGAGTGCCCGTAGTGTACCATGTCATAGCTGAAACACAAACACAAACACTCATTGGCCCAAAGTTGCACAGTAGTCACAGGGCACTGGACAGACTGTCCCAGAACCAACACGTATCAGGGAGGAATAAACTCTGATAGTGAAGCTAGCCACCAGCACCATCAACATGCACAAGATTAGTTCTAGACATCATCATATGGGTTGGATCAAGTACCACTTTAATCTCACACACTAACTTAAAGGCCTCAGTCCAAACCTTGTATTCCAGAAAGGCAGGGTCAATGAAAAGGTAAATCCCATGTTCTTGTACAGAAATATATGTACTACAAAATTAGACATTCTGATCTGAATATAATCTTCAAATAAAGGTCAGTGGGAATTGATTGAATCTTCCATGCACCAATATAGAGTTCTGTACCACCAGACAGAACTCAATTGAGCACTGAGAAATAAACTGCTTTCTGGTTCAGTTCTACTCACACCTATTCAGTTTAATTGGATTTGCAACGGATTCCTGGCTTATAATAATCCTATACCGTTGTCATGAAATTATGTATCCAAGATGAACACTCATATCATAGCTTTAACCTGGTTTAGTACTTTAAAAATCTATTTATATGAAACTACAGTGCTCTGAAACACATCATTATTATTGGCAAGGGTTACAATATGCAAGAAAAAAAAATAAAAAAACTTAGTTCCAGCACACAATAAAAGATACCTATATGAAAGAGACTAGAGAGATGGTTTATTTTCAAAACTAAGAAAATAATTTAAGTAATGAAATACAAATTGTTATAAGCCCATGTCTTACGGAAACAGTTCAATACAACACGTTGCGATCTCATGCCTTACTGTGACAGAAATTTAATCTCATGTCACAAAGTGTTTCCATTCACAGGGATATATTAAGAACAGCAGAGGGACACCAAGTATCATTTTACCCGCCCCCCCCTCCCCACCTTAAAGGTCATCACAGAGTCAAAGAACCCACAGGAATTCTATGTAATTGTTTACACTTCCCTTGATGGGGAAGGCACACCTTAATATAATGATAATTTGCAGGATGCCTTATGTGATGGAATAAAGCAGGCTTTCTACAGTAGAGGTAAAAAAAGCATTCTTCAGTGCATGATCACAAGTTTACACTTCATAGTCCTTATGATCTCAATTAATCTGGTCTTGCCTGCAATTAAATTTGATTTGCAGTTCACTTTAAAATCTATTAACTAATCAACTGCAGCAGTTTGGTGGGCTTGGAGGCATGTGCTACAAACTGGAGAGACATACACTGGGCATCTACAGTGAGGGGAAAAAAGTATTTGATCCCCTGCTGATTTTGTACGTTTGCCCACTGACGAAGAAATGATCAGTCTATAATTGTAATGGTAGGTGTATTTTAACAGTGAGAGAGAGAATCACAACAAAAAAATCCAGAAAAACGCATTTCAAAAAGTTATAAATTGATTTGCATGTTAATGAGGGAAATAAGCATTTGACGCCTTCGACTTAGTACTTGGTGGCAAAACCCTTGTTGGCAATCACAGAGGTCAGACGTTTCTTGTAATTGGCCACCAGGTTTGCACACAGCTCAGGGGGGATTTTGTCCCACTCCTCTTTGCAGATCCTCTCCAAGTCATTAAGGTTTCGAGGCTGATGTTTGGCAACTCAAACCTTCAGCTCCCTCCACAGATTTTCTATGGGATTAAGGTCTGGAGACTGGCTAGGCCACTCCAGGACCTTAATGTGCTTCTTCTTGAGCCACTCCTTTGTTGCCTTGGCTGTGTGTTTTGGGTCATTGTCATGCTGGAATACCCATCCACGACCCATTTTCAATGCCCTGGCTGAGGGAAGGAGGTTCTCACCCAAGATTTGACAGTACATGGCCCCGTCCATCGTCCCTTTGATGCGGTGCAGTTGTCCTGTCCCCTTAGCAGAAAAACACCCCCAAAACATAATGTTTCCACCTCCATGTTTGACGGTGGGGATGGTGTTCTTGGCGTCATTCCTCCTCCTCCAAACACGGCAAGTTGAGTTGATGCCAAAGAGCTTGATTTTGGTCTCCTCTGACCACAACACTTTCACCCAGTTCTCCTCTGAATCATTCAGATGTTGGCAAACTTCAGACAGGCCTGTACATGTGCTTTCTTGAGCAGGGGGACCTTGCGGGCACTGCAGGATTTCAGTCCTTCACGGTGTAGTGTGTTACCAATTGTTTTCTTGGTGACTATGGTCCCAGCTGCCTTGAGATCATTAACAAGATCCTCCCGTGTAGTTCTGGGCTGATTCCTCACCGTTCTCATGATCATTGAAACTCCACGTGGTGAGATCTTGCATGGAGCCCAGACTGAGGGAGACTGACAGTTATTTTGTGTTTCTTCCATTTGCAAATAATCGCACCAACTGTTGTCACCTTCTCACCAAACTGCTTGGCCATGGTCTTGTAGCCCATTCCAGCCTTGTGTAGGTCTACAATCTTGTCCCTGACATCCTTGGACAGCTCTTTGGTCTTGGCCATGGTGGAGATTTTGGAATCTGATTGATTGATTGCTTATGGAGCTTTAAGAGAGTGCTCCTAATCTCAGCTCGTTACCTGTATAAAAGACACCTGGGAGCCAGAAATCTTGCTGATTGATAGGGGATCAAATACTTATTTCCCTCATTAACATGCAAATCAATTTATAACTTTTTTGAAATGCGTTTTTCTGGATTTTTTTGTTGTTATTCTGTCTCTCACTGTTAAAATACACCTACCATTAAATTAAAATTATCATTTCCTTGTCAGTGGGCAAATGTACAAAATCAGCAGGGGATCAAATACTTTTTTCCCTCACTGTATAGCAAAACATTCAGAAAGATGCCACATAAGGGTGCAGTGAGAGTTGGACAGACTGCTTATCAGAGTGGAACAACAGGGCCATCGAGAGGGCACTGCGTTGCTGATTACTCTGGAGTAATGAAATATTAACGAGACTTTACAATAACAATGAGAGCCTACTTTGAGGTGAAAGCATTGTAGACCCTCTTAAGTAAGTTGCTGAGAAAAAAGGAAGAGACTGGCAAGACTCCAATACATTTTATGACAGTAAGAAGGAGAATGCATGGCATGGCACATGAAAAATACTTCTTATTGTGATTGCTGTGAACAGTGTTCTCCATCTCTCCAATAAACAAGATCTGTCCTAAGCTAGAGAGCATGTTAAATAGCTGTGGCTAATAAGGCCACATGTGTCAGTGTGACTCTGCTGTAGTCTGAACTCCAGATGGAGAGCTGCTTCTGGTAATCCAACAGTAACTGCTGTGCATTCGTTGGGCCACTTACTCAGTACAGATGAGCACAGGAAGCTCAATAAAAACTGACAGGCACTGACAGAACTATACAGCAGTGCCTACAGCGGATACTGGAAAAAGCAGGTTTTCCTAATCATTTATTAGAAGGAGAAAATATCAGATTTTTCAGAGTTTGTCCAAGGTTGGTATTCAATCATCACATGTTGGCTTTCAGTGTGTTTCAACAACAGAAAAGATCGCTGGGTGTCTTAACATTTTTCCACTTTCACCCACTATCCCTATTGCATAAACATGTCCGGTTTGCAGGTTCTCGAAAAATCCTATTGCAGCGTAGAAGGGTGAGTAGGGAGGGGGGGGGTTAGACTTTAGAACCATCACAATGACGTTGCAGTGTTTCTGCTGGCTCTCGAGATAAATACAAACTTTGTCCTTGGTCATTTCCTACTAAAGCTTTCATCATATTAAAAAAAATGTAAAAAGGAAGGAAGAAAACACTAAACAGGAATGGATATTCAATATGTGATGTAGCATGGCCTTTTGCAACACTGTGATGTAATTTTCTCATCCAAATGGCAGAAAGGCCTATGTTCGGGGGTTTATTAAAATAATAAATGGACATGGTGGGGCGATTCCTACCAAAACAAAGCAGAAAGGTGACAGTAATGCAGTGATCGAAGGTGCACTAAAATACCAGAAAACACATTTCAATTTGGAACGTAATCCAAACACAAAGCATGCGTCATTTGCCCAATTTTTGAGAGTAGCCTCTATTGGAAAACCATCCCATTGTTTACTGTTCTGGTATCCAAGTTATTTGGCAACATTCCTCTGAATCACATTAGAGCTGGCGGGGGGGGAACTGGAATTCTACAAGATAATGCCACTGTAATCCTGCGCTTCACATAACTGAGTAATGTATTTGGGCTGAAAGTAGGGCCAATTCATTGATGTTTCTGTGATCAAAATCTCTTTAGATCTGTATTCTCTTAGTGAGGGGGTGAAAAGGTGATTACTACATCATCCTCATTTTACATACCAGTCTTTGATAGAAAATGTGCCTACCAATCCTGTAAAAATTGGAAACACAAACATTTTCCAGCAACAGGTAGGCTATTGTTTATGCTTAATTCATGCTTTAGAGAATCCAAGCCATGCACTGTGACAGTCCTCTGGCAAATCTAGGATCTACTTAGGAGAGATTATGAAATAGTTTGTTGTTGCTTTTTTTTTCTTTAATAGTACACATGGCACTCACATTTTATGAATTGTCTGCAGTGATTTGTGAGTCTTTATTATCTAATCTTGTTGATGCATGTAATTCTGTCATTTGTTGAAAGGGGTGTGACCTTAAAGGTTAACTGGGGTGGAGATGTTTCAGTTTCTTGGGAAAATGTGAAGACATGACATAGGCAAGACATCACAATTAGGCCTATAGCATTTTCAAGGTTTTCTTTGTTCCACAGCAGCCAAACTTGTAGTAACTTGTGAGGGCTAACATGCAAAAGGCTTGTGGATTGCAACATTAATATTATTTACTGTACTGGTAAACACTACAATAGGAAGGGAGAAATACACGCTACAGTACACTCAGTGCTAATTAGGCTGCTGAACACCCCATAGTGACAGTCTGTGTATCAAAAGCACATACGTGATTATCTTAAACAGCCGAGCAAATCTACAGAGGAAAAATATGGCCCAGTGAAGGAGAACAACAACAGTTCAGCAAATCATATTTCTGACCCATTGCAGCTGCCAGAAAGCAGAAAAAGAATAAGGGATGATTAGTTCACAAGGATTTAGCCTTACACTATGGATTTTTTATTTTTAGGTGTTTTACAGAACTGCTGTCAACCTAAATTCCCATTTACATTTTCAAATACAAATATTTTGATACCACACACATGACTGGCCATGTAGAAAACACAATGAAGCTGGACAGGACTCTCAACCTGCCAAACACTGAATAAACTGGAGGGGTCAGCTTAATTATCAAGCTTTTCAACATACACCCAGCACACTATTTAAAAAAAAACCTTGCTGGCCTTCCCTGTGATCAGGAAACAAATGAAGACACTAAATGTGGACCTACTGTCCTCAGTCCTAACTTCAGCATTTTATTATTCAATGGAAGAGTCTGGCAATGTCATAGAGCTAACTGGTTACCTTGACTGCCCTATCATTACTGTTATGGATCATATTACAAAACGAGAGGGAACAGAAAATAACGCCCAAGGTAATTACAAATGACTGTGAGAAATAATTACATAAATTGACAAACAAACAAATAGTGATTAGATCATTACTCTTTATCATGCTCACAATTTGTATTAACGTATAAACATATATATATAGAGACAGAGCACTTTCACATTTGACAGCTCTAGAGCTGAAACTGCGACACCTGACTGAAGGTTAAAGTAACTTCTGAAGATCTGACTGGACGCTGGGATTGGGAATTTTCCAAAATATTATCATCATCATCATCATCATCATCATTTAAACATGGACTTGCTATTTAGGATGCACTTCATAATATTCGTAGTGATTATACTGTAAAAAGTGCCTTAGCTACGCGGTGACAGGTAGCAAAACACCGGACCAATTTCAGCAGAAGCAGACCTGTATATGAAGTGCAATAGCCCATCAGATAACTTTGATCTGACAAGTTATGGCTGCAATGAACAAGACACGGAGACGTGTGTCAAGAGTCACTGTATTTTGCAGATTCATGTTACAGACGGGAGAATCTGCGTTTCTCGACATCACACCAGATCAGATCAGATGTAACTTACTCACCACCCGTCACACCACACCCGCACGACGCGCTTTCTCTTCTCCGGGCTGCAGGCTGCGGTGCCCGCTTTGCCCCCCGGCTCCTTCCCTTCGTCGGCTGCTGCGTGGTGACCGTTCTTGAACATGTTCAAATATTAGATTGGTTTTTACGACGAATGTAGTACAAACAATTGCGTAAGAGGTAGTTTTTCTTTAATTAAAATTTAAATATATATCTATTTACGCGTGTATGTATACAATTCGTGAACGGCCTGGATCCGAAGTATCTTAAAGGGAAATGACAGATGTGCGTGCCCGGATCAGACTTGCCGGCTTCTGCAGAGCACTGACGTTTACCAGGCAGCGCCGGACAACGCCTCCTACCAGGGAAGTGACGTCACCAAGAAAACCTCGCCTGATGAAGCCTCGCTGCGCGCTGCCATGTCGCTACAGAGACGCATTGCTCTTCCCCCATCATGTGACGCTGTCAGGCGCCAAAACTGCTGTATTTGATTTAGTGTGACCTGCATCCATGCGTTCAGCACACTGATCTCTGTCTATATATAGATACTGATCTACATCCTACAGACCCAGGTCTGTGTATTCTGTCTGGATTATTAGTATGTTTACAGGATATGTCTGTTTATTATTTTAACCCTTTACCATGTGTTTACCATTTAACCTCACACTACTTTACCTTTTTTTTTTTTTTTTACCACAGTACACTATACCTATGGGACAAAAGTGTCACAGCCTTCAGTGTCTCTCTGTTTGTGTAGGATCACTGTAAGAAGTTTTAATTGGGTGATTATCTGAACTTGTTCATCTATTATTATTATTATTATTATTATTATTATTATTATTATTATTATTATTATTATTATAGATAATTCATCCCACAGTACAAAGACATAAGGTCAAACAATAACATATGCAAACAAACTGACCTGAAATCATTTTCACTGTAATAGCTAAAATCAATCATAATTGCATATCATTACTGACACTGAAAATTGAAAGCATCTTTTTATGACTTTTTAAGAAATGCAAACAAAGACAGTGACAGAAAAAAATTGTAAAATGTAATTTTATTACATCCAGTCCAAGCAGTAGTTCAAGAAATAATATAATGAAGTTTTGCTGAACACTAAAAAGCATTTCTGAACTGCTGAAGCACTGTAAGTTGTATTGTAAACAGCTTTGAATAGTCCAGATAAAGGAACCAGTAAAGAAAGGTTATAAGACATTGTGGCACTCTCAAAAATACTATTGCAGTCACAAGTCCTGAGACAAGTGTCAAAATACCAATATATTAATACATGGGGGAGAGAAAAAAAAGTATACAAAAACCCCAAACTGAATACACATAAGTAAAACACAGCTGCAAAGTTGAACTGTCATCAGTAAGAAGGAAGGTTTGTATGTATCATGGCTATAGCATCACAAGTGCACAAAAATGCCCATTTGTAAGAACTTTGCCCCTGAGTTGCCTTCAATGCTTCAGAAGGTATTGTTTTGTAAACAGTGGCAGTGGTAATTTAAATATTAATTGAAAAAAAAAGTTGTTAATCTAAGGGCTCTTTTAACTTTCTCAATTTCGACATCAAACAACAACTTGTGGCTGAACCCATGTGTTAAGCAACAGAGCATGTTGCAACTCAACCCCCTTAAATTAAAGAACTTAATTTGTTTCTCATTAGTACCCATTTTTAAATTTAAGTTTATATGTAAACATGCACAGGTACTAACACAATGAGAACTTCGTAATACGAAAGATACGTTTCTCATTTTAGAAACAGATCAAGATTCAAATAAAAGGATTATTCCAAGGCTTGTGTCCAATGCCCTGTTGTCAGTACAACAGTTGTGCCTCTCAACTTAAAAGTATTTAACTGCGACAAAAATTCCTGAGGACAAAGTAAGGTGCATATTCAAAATTGCACAAATAGAATCCAAAATCTTCTATCTGTGCCACTGGGTGGTTTGGAGACTCTGTCAGTTGTAGACTTTGTGAAAGGGGAAAAATTGAAGTTCTCCCATTACAGATTTCAACAATTACCATCTGCAAAACTTGTGAATACGTTTCTGCGGTTTCATCCTGTACTTTTCAAGTTGATGGCTTCTTCTTCTTCCTGCCCTTGGCACAGCCACGGCCATACCAGCCTCCCTGGACAGACATCCCCCCAGGCTCCACTGTGGACCCCTGTGAGCAATCCTCCTGGCCAGCAGGAGGCACTATCAGTTTACGACTGTGACTATCCTCCTCCTCTGGCCTCAGGGCAGTGGCGAGGCTGAAAATAGGGTCCTCCAATCTGTAACCAGAAGAAACTTAAGATCATATCTGAACTAAAACGTTTGGTATAGCTCAAATGATTTACTTATATTTTGCCAGAGTTCTGAGTGTGACATGTGAGTAAGCAAAGTGAACCTTTCATGTCCAGAAATAGCTTAAGTTTGGTTTGTGTAGCTCACATAGACATGAGGTTTAGTTTTTTTAATGTACTCTGTAATTATGAAGCAGAAATTAACATGCACTATTCATGAAGTCCAGTGACAGGTGTGACACTCTAGAACATGTTCTACAGAAGAAGAATGGTACTAACTTGTCATATTCTTGAGTTTGGAGGTCCAGTTCCTTCATCAAAAGACCAATGACATCATCACATTTCCCATGGATTTTGAGGGCAGCAAGGTCATCTTTTGGTGTCCACTGCAAAACAAAAAAAACAGTAGACACTTCAGAAGGAACTGGCTGCCTAAATGTCAGTAAATGGTACAGATTTAGTTTTTAAATGCTGCTTCTAATAAAGTAAATACATTACCTGTAAATTTACAATAATGAGCTTAGGTCTTTTGTTGGGAGCTCTGTTCATACACCACAGACAGGCATATTTCTTAAGGACCTGATTTGAGGAAAAGACCAAGAAAAATACCACAGACGGCTTAGATATCTTACAATGAAGATTCTGATAGGAGGTTACAAATAAATGAACAAGTTTCGACCCTAAACAGTCATCCCCTGTATCCTTTTTTTTTTTACGGATTACATTAAGAAGCAGGAATATACCCCCAAAGAACAAATTACTTCTAAATATACTAAGTAGGTGGTGAAATTAGAGGAAATCCTGGAGTTTCCTAGAGATAATGACTGATGATTTGCAGATTCCAGCCCTGCAGCTGTGAGCAAGGAGAGAGACAGAGAGACAAAGAGACAGAGACAGAGAGACAGAGAGACAGAGAGAGGGGGCAGGTTGCCATACCTTCAAGCTGGAGCCCAGGCAGAGGATGAGGTCTGCCTTCCCAGCCGCCTCAGCCGCCCCTTTCCAGTTGAGTGGTTGTTCCAGTGTACCGCGCTCCCCAAAGTGGACGATGGTGTCCCTGAGCTCGGCGCCGCAGTGGGGGCAGCTGCGTCCTGTGCCGTGTCTGTGCAGAGAGGTGCGCTCCGTCACGTCAAACAGCCGGATAAACTCCCTGGGGGGGGAACAGGCGGTGCACACCTGCAGCACACGACACAGGATTCAGTGACCTTCGCAAAAACGTTCTGTTCTAATCACAGTGGGCTGCGTTTACTGTAATCCGAATTGGGATGTATCAGAATCCCCAGCGGGTTTGGACTTATGGGAGGTAATTTATACTATAGCCAGCTTCCCATAATGCACAGGCAAACACTCAGTTTTCAGCAACTAGAGAGAGCCTAACATGCTGTCCAGGAACACTAGTGCTTTTTGGGAATATGACGTATGATGCGTAGTGGAGGGTTACAAAGCGCCAACTTAAACATGGAAGTGCTTAGATCCCCAAACCAAATCAAGAGTCGAGATTCTTCTACCCCGGCTCCGAGTTTCAAACATCATAAAGCATTAGACCCCGAGAGCGGCACTAATGAGGAATGCCTCTAGGGGACCGCTCACCTCAATGAACATGTTCCCGTGTAGCTCAGAGAGCGCCTCTCGAGGCAGACCGCTGCGCAGATGGAGCCCGTCACAGTTCTGAGACACCACATGCTGCACCTTCACACACAAACACAAAGTGACTCTTCAGACACGGGCTCCACAGGCCCACACCCCCCTGCCCTCTCATGCCAATCACGGCTGATCAACCTCCCCTCTTACCAGTTTCTCTTCATACAGTTTCCTAATGCACATGTGAGTGAGCGTGGGTTCAGCTTCACTGAGGTCTGAAGCACTGAAAAACAATAAAAACACCCCAAAAAAAGAAAGGTGATGTAAGGATTACATTCAGTGACTCCCATTGCATTATACACTGCACACGTTTCTTGGACACACTCTAGTATTTAGATAATAGTAATACCTCACCTTACTGGTCTGCCTTTCTGCAGCAGTGTCCACACTCCATTCGGGCCTCTGTAGTCTGGGATGGAAGCTGCCTGCCTTAGATCAGGAAGAAAAATTAAGTCATTCAAGAGACAACCACTGCAGATCTTCATTTCTGGAATTAGTTTAGCCTTTCCAGGCTCCAATCAAACAGGACAACCTCCAATCACTGTGCACCTTTGCAAGTATATTTTACATATTCAGATCTGTAAAATAAATCTGTCATTAGAGTTAAACCTGGTATCACAGATCTGATATAAAATATGTCATTTTTCTTATGCACGTCAACACTGAAAACAGCAGCGTTGTGTTCCCCAGTTTCACAGGCAGGTTAATGCCTTGTTAAAGCCAAGTAATGTTAGATGGCTCCCTATTCGGAAAACAAATCAAATTACCGCTCACTTAATTCGCTGGTCAAAGCTAATTTGATTTCTTGAAATCAGGAGATGGGATTCAAATTATGAGAGATCTTCTGCTATGTAAACCAGAAGTGTGGTTTCTTTTCACACAGGCACAATCCGAAAGGGCAAGAGTACAGTACCGTGCTAATCCCAGCTCCAGTGTACACCACCAGGTAGTTGGCTTCTCGAACAGCGGCCGACAGCTCTTTCACTTTCTTCAGCAGCTCATCTGGACTGTCGACAACCTAAAACACAACAATGGATTACAAATCAAACACACAGGACCACTTTTCGGTTCCTAAGACATTTTAAGCGCTTTACTTTCAATGTACCTTCCAAAACCTAATCATCTTCCATTCCTTAATTTAAGACAATGAGATTAATAAAAGTAAAAAATAAATATTTACATGCAACTCCCACCGTCTCCATAGCATATTCAATGAAATAACTTTTAGCATTGATTTTTACAAATGTACATTAATCATGAGAACAAAAGGATATTCAAATGTTTATTTTTATTTTTATTTTTATGAATGAGTAGTATACTTGTGGGTGGTTTTACTATCAACAAACTGCTTTAAATTATGCCTTATCTGATGCCAACGTTTTAAATGCGTTGATCCCTTGACCTGAGCTGCAGATTCCTACCTCTTCTTGCTTTCTCTTCAGGTTGTCCCTCCTGATTTGACGCAGTGTGAGCTCCTGTACGGTCTCTTCATACCTCTGTAGCACAGACAGCTCCTCTTCCGTCCGCTCACACTCAGATTTTTTCAAGATCCTGGACACCTGCAGGAACAACCAAAAAAATAAGCTTGGGCTTGCATATGAGTTATCCCAGAAAGAATACTGAAAAAATACATAAACACACGATGCAACAATTTCAAAGATTTTACTGAGTAACAGTTCATATAAGGCAATTAGTCAACTTAAATACATGCATTAGACCCTAATCTATGGAATTGTAGATTTGAGGGAGCGTGCAGTTGGCATGCTGACTGTAGGAATGTCCACCAGAGCTGCAGTCAGGTCAAGACCCTGGTGAGGACGATGAGCCACAGATGAGATTCCCCAAGTTGGTTTCTGACAGTTTGTGCCGAAATTGTTCAGTTGTGCAAACCCAGTGTCCAGGTGGCTGGTCTCAGATGTTGAAGAAGCTGGCGTGATTACACGTGGTCTGCGCTTGTGAGGCCGGTTGGAGGTCCTGCGAAATTCTCCAAGACAACGTTGATGGTAGAGAAATGAACCTTCGATTCTCTGGTGACAGCTCTGGTAGACATTCGTGCAGTAACCATGGCACAGACCTTCAAAACCTCACACATCTGTGGCAATGTGTTGTGAGACAAAACTGCACATTTTACAGTGACCTTTTATTGTCCCCAGCACAAGGTGCACCTGTATAATGATCATGCTGTTTAATCAGCTTCTTGATATGCCACACCATGCCAAAGGAGAAATGCTCACCAACAGGGATGTAAACTAACCTGTGCACAACATTTTTGACAAGCTTTTTGTGCCAATAGAAAATGTCAATGATTTTTCATTTCAGCTCATGAAACATGGGACCCACACTTTCCATTATGCGTTTATATATTTGTTGAGTACAGCTGACACACGTACTTTCCCCACTCACATAACTTTTTAATACAGACATTTAAAATGTCCACTAAGAAGTCCTAAGTAACAGAGTTGAAAAGGATGATACAAATCCTTATGCACTTCTCCAATGAAAATCCCAAAACTACGGTTTGCAGAAAACGTACTGTGACTAAAACAAGAAGTTAGCAAATGCCCACTTTTTATTGAAATGCATGATCTGATCGGCGGTATACAGATATCGGATTTGATACGTCCACTGTTTTGTATAAAAGAAAACAATATGCATGTACTGATTAAGACTGCATCTGCACAGACAGCAAGTGGCATTTAAAACCAAGCAATAGCCATTAAGCCGGAGAGTGTAACTTTTGAAAACGCAGAACAGCTTATGCAGCGCCTGTGTACTCGGGGTTAAATCACATTAAACCCTGTTATGGCGGAATTAACAGCAGTCCTCCTTACGAGCTTCAGCGTGTTCCTCTTGTTCTCCTGCTGCAGTATCTTCGCCCTCTCTTGCGCTTTCCTCTCCGTCCGAGCGGACACACCGGGCCGCTGCGCCGGCTCCATTCTTCCTGTTGTGCTGATGTATCCAAACAACCAGGACGGGCATTTAAACCAACAAGCGCAGACAAGACATGACCGGGTGCATGAACATAGCCTTCCCACAACAGCGCCCTCTAGTGCCACCTATACAAACACCCCACCTATGCTTGTTATTTTACCCATTTCTTAGCATAATACGAAGTCTGATTAGAGTTTAGCTAGTATCATGTCATATTAACCCTCAGGTGTTTGATAAACCCGTTATATTAAGGGCTCTCAAGGGAATCCTAAGAATGAGACAAATTAAACAGTGGTAAATTAGAAATATTTAATACTAATAATACATTAAATAAATACACCAATTTAAGACACTGTGTGTGGACAAGCAGCATCCGAGATCCACCGAATGATTGTCTTGCTGGTCTTTGGCGGTCAGTGTAGGCGTCTCAGATTCTCTCTCAGGGGTCATGTGTGTTATCAGAGTTTAGTGGGGGCCCTTTGCTCTTTGCAGGGATGTTTACGCGATCGTGTCCCAGGCTGAATATTCCCAAGCACTCTCGGGCTCTCCGCAGCTCCTTTCTGAATCCTGACGAACACACATGGAACAGAAGAGAGAATCTTTGCGATTGATCGACTGCAAAAGAAAAAACAACAACAACAACAAAAAAGCAACAAAACATGAAGCTCGCGGCAGTCTGCAGACAAGTTGTTTAAGAGTCTCGGGGGATCCCAGGAGAAAACCTGATTAGCTCAGTTCAGTTTGATATCGAAAGCGTCTGTCAGTACACAAACAGTAGATGCTTCAGAGTACGACCGAGCAGGCGCTGTTCATTTCCAGATTAAAGCTGCGTTTCCATGGTACCGTAATCGGAAGCGAATATTCGGGCATCCAATTTAAAAGGCTTTCAATACAGCGGAAAAAAACTCTTTGTGTTTCCACATGTCTGTAATTTGTCTCCCCTTTGCAGCACATATGTTTCTCTTGAATCTGGAATTACTCCAACTAATTTGCGTTGAATTTGGATGCTAGAGCCTGGGGAACTCCCTAGATGAAAGATTCTCAGCTGTGGTCTGTGGAAAGGTTACATAATTATAAGAGGAGAGCTGAGGCGAGGCAAGGTTTAGATTCAGAATATAATTATGAATTGTGATTGAAAAATAAGTTTATAGATCTCACAGCTCCTTAAAAGACTGGGTCACCCCTTAAGCCAATGTCACATACTAATAAAAGCTCCTACACCACATCCTACCAGAGGTGGTTTAATAATAGCTCGCTGTTTACTACATTGATAAACTGTACCATATTTTTTGAATGTGGGCTTAAACAAATGGTCTCTCTGTTGTAATTACAAGGTATCAGTCATGCTGAAGGATCTGTTTTGAGGTGGTACTCACAGCAAACCTCGCTTCCCCTCCAGAGGCTTTTTTGTGGCAGGCGATCTCCTGCCTCTGCTTGCTTTGCCACACCTTCCCTAAAAGTCGTGTTGGAAAGAAGAAAAACGTCCCAATATATCCAAGGGAGAGGGGAAATAAAAACATAACTAATTTACATAACGCAAATTTACAATACGTGAAGAAAATCATATGATTTAAAACAAATGTACACTTCTATGCCATTATAGTTTAAAACCGATCAGGATGAAGCCCCAAAACAAGCAGCTTTGCACCACCTTGTGGACAGTAAGAATTGCATTTTGCTCAAGTGAATGTAGTAAAAAAATAAATTGAATAACATTTTTCCTTTAGGCATCCAAAAGAGAAGGCATTACAACACACCTTATTAATTGTGGACACAATAACAGGCTGAGTAAATATAAGCACTTCTATACTGAAGTAATAGGAGTGCTGTATGGATATTGTCTCAGGCTGAAATACACCAATTGATGACCTATATCTACTTATTATCCCACCTCCCATGAAGTGTCTAGAACCAAATACTATAAAATCAATGTAGTTCATATCCAAAATAAGCAATTTTCCTTCAAGTTTTGAGGAAGGATTTCATATTTAAAATCTACAAATCCATTTAAAATATAATAGACTTTAAATTCATTGCAAATCTTTACTAAAGGTTATTAAACCACATGTAGACAAGTTGTTACCTTGTATTTTAAGTCCTTCTCTCTCGCCAATTCCCGATGCCTGGAGATCACGTGTTGTAAGTTCCTCTCTCTCACCAATTCCCGATCCCTGGAGATCAACTGCATTTTTACTGCCGGGGAACAGTTGAAGAAAATGTCGTGGACTTCATAACGAGCTGAGCGGAGCTGGAAGTACAATGGAGGAGGTAAAAAGTCACATTAGGATGAAATACACTTATCTACATATATATTCTTTAATAATTCAGTGATCTAATAGGCTTTACTCCTTTGGTTGCATAATTAAGTTTGATTGTATGTTTATTGTGTATTTGACAGCTGTTTCTAAGAGATTTCAATTTTCTGAACGGTACTGTACAGTCAGACTGTCAAGAGAGAGGAGATTAGTAGGAGGATATACCTGGAGCAGGACTTGCTTATGTAAAGCCCGGTCCTGTGTGCAAGTGAACTCGGCCCGTCCAGGAGTCTGAGGCTGAAAAGCCAGCAGGAACTGTTGAGTGTCCTGAGGATTGAACAATGAAAAGCAAAATAAAAAACGAATATGTAGCTTTAGAAATGCTGTGGTGAGAAACTATGATACATGATGTAACAGAACTATATTTGAATCACAAAGGCAGTCAAATAAATTTCAACCATCTTCCTTTTTGAATTTGAACCTCAAGAAAAACTGCTGTGTATGGACAGCCAAACGGGACTGAACGGTACGTTTATGCATTTCACGATTTCCTTTGCTGTACTCCACAGTATGTTTCAGGCCACAATTGAACACATTTTATTGTAGTTCCAATATTTACAAGTACAGAAGAGCCTTTTGATCATTAACCTGGTACTTACAGTGGATTGTTTTGCACGGGTGAAAACGAACATTATCCAGGTAGAGAATAGTTTGTGTGAGACTTAATTTGACTGAAGCCAAAATAATAATAAACTTCCTCCAGTTATATACTCTGAAACAACCCTGACAGACAATTAATAACGTCAGGTATCAGAATCTACCTCTACAGTCATCCTGTTTTGACTTTCAAATCAGACCGGTGGGTATATACTGAAACAGCAGTTGTGTGAGATGGGGTTTAAATTGATCAGCAATCCTTCAAGGACTCTCTGAAATTTAAAAGTACTGGCATCTTAGTCATCAACAGTCACCTTGACAATCCTGACGAGCTGCATAACACGTTCTGTGCGCAGCAGTCTTCTGTTCAGGTATCCGCTGACCGTGGCTGCAATTATGGACAGCCGGGGGGAAGGGCGGGCATCCTGAACAGAGAAACACAGTGGAGAGATCAATCTCAGAAAGAGGAGGGTACATTGACTCCGCTCTGGGTCAGCACCATCACAGTGCACTCTAACGCACCCCCGTCTCCTTCGTTTCAGCGACAGGATGCGCTTTTGATCCTTTACATCAAGACTGACCATAATCAGAACTTCTCTCACTCTCTCCCTCCCTCTGGTCACAGGCGCTGTTAAAGTCACCCAAGGATAGTGGGCAGGGGAAGAAAACACACAAGAAAACAGAAGCCAACGGGAATAAATGAACAGATGAATACCTGTGCTGCCGTGCGAGGTGGAACGGTGAGCTCAATGAGAGGAGACCAGGGGGCTGGCGGGAAAGTGGTGACCCCCTGATCTTGGCTGCAGTTAGGTGACTGGAATGATAACTGCTGGCACTGAGCTGCAATTTTCTAGTTAAATAAATAAATAAAATGTGTAGGATGTTTAATGAGGCAAAATGAATTTAATGGATAAAGCATGAATGACTGAAAAGTTGAGAATAATAATGCTCAAGGGGACAGTCAGGCACTTAACTCTGAAGCTTATGAATTATACAAATTATACAGTAATTCTTGATGTCACTTTTTTGAAATAATGTGGGTCTCGTTCCATTTGCTCTGCACACAGCGGTAAGTCTAAAAATCATTTGATTACAAAAGGACTTATATTAATTGCCTTGTTAGCTGCATACATTAAAAAACATAATTAAATGTGCAAGCACAATGTTGCAAATACAATCAGAGTAAAAAAGCCATGAAAGGGAGGAAAATGGATTTGAAATCCTGGGGAAGAGGAATTCGGTGTTTGAACAGGCTCACTTAGGTTGGGGATTAAATGATAAAAATGCCTGAGCCCTCTACAAAGAGATTTGACAAAGATCTGACAAATACCAAAACCAGAGAAAAATTAGACACATTTTTCCTCACTTTGGGCTTTATTAAATTAGCCCCAAACAGGGCTAACAGCATAATAAATCAACACGTGAAGTTCCTATTTGAATCCATTTAGCCGAAGAACTCAAATAAAAAAAATAAGCCATTAAACAGAGCCCATCTAATAACCACCGATCTCCATCATTGCCCAGCTGCTTCAAAGCCCCACCCCCCCCATAAGGACACTGACTCCAGATTTTGTTCCATAACAATCGTAGGAGGTCCTCTCACCTGCATCATGTTCTGTTGTGCTTTCTGCTGCTCCTCGAGCAAAGCACAAATCCCCCCGGCATGCTCCCGCCTCACCTGCTGCTGTATGCCAAGGACAGACAGGCGCGCTACAAGACAAGCAACACAGCTTAACGCACCGCGAAGCAGAGTGACAGCTTCCTAACATGCTCACCGCAGGCACACATCCCAATCTAGAAACAATAAGCAAAAAAAACTAAACATAACTGTGTGATATGATAGTCTGGGGAAAACAAAAGCACCAGCGAGGGTTGTGTGCACTGCTGATGTTTTAAAAAGTGTTCACAGTGGCACATACTACTGGAAGGAAGATCAGCCATCCTATGCAATCTTACCATTTAGGGTAGTGGAGCGCTGATCGGTCACCCCTGAGTCTCTGCGGGTGTTTAGAAGTGGGGCATTCATGAGGAGTCTTCTTCTGGCTCGTGACTCCTGCCCATTATTCTCGCTCTTGAGTGTCAATGCTTTTTTCAGAGGGTCCCTCTCAGGTCCAGAATGCAGCCCCCAACACTCTCGTCCTGTAGAAGATTCATCATCACACGACCTGTTTACTGAGTGGCACTGAGGCGTGGTTTCAGTTTTTCTCTTTATGAAAGTTGATTCTGTTTTACAGCGTACAGGGATTTTGCTCGGCTCCAAAGTCCATCGAGCAAAAGAGCCTTTGTCATCTTTCACAGTGAGTGTGTTCTTTGTGTCGGGAGTCGAAGCGCCAGATATTTCTGTGATGGTTGATTCCACGGCTGAAATGAAGGCCGTTAGACTGGACAGGTTCATCTCCAGTTGAGTAAGCGTGTGATTCCTGCTCTT
Organism: Amia ocellicauda; assembly: GCF_036373705.1. Classification (NCBI taxonomy): domain Eukaryota; kingdom Metazoa; phylum Chordata; class Actinopteri; order Amiiformes; family Amiidae; genus Amia; species Amia ocellicauda. Next base: position 25,510,019 of record NC_089854.1, on the reverse strand, counting down.
CATCACTTGATCAGCTTCTGGTGCATCTGAATCGATTTTCTTATTGCTGTCTGGATTATCACTAATACTCACAGACATATTTACGAATTGCTTTTTTCTGGAATGGCATTTGAAGTTCACGGAATGAACTGGGCTTTTACAGAAACGTGGCCTGGGAATTAACTTAATTCTGTTCCCTTTCTTGGACTCGTCTCTCAGTGGCCAGGAGAACTCCTCGTTTTCTTTGTCAGAGAGACTATCAGGCCTGCAATTCTCAGAGGCCCTTGCTTTCATGCTCCTGAGCTGCTTCTGTTTTTTACGATACTCCTGGGACATCTTAAGCATGCTCTGAAGTGAAATGTGGTGAGGCTTCTCTTCAAGCCCAGGGTCACTTGGTTTTTCAATTCTGGCATTTTCAAGCTCTGCAGGTTTCAAAACTATATTCTGGGCACCAGCTGTGCTTTCCTCCTGAAGGTCTTGCGAACTAATCTTAAATTCCCCAATTGAATCAGGGATCTTAGAAGTCACACAGGTCCTTGGGTGAAGAAAAAATCCATCCTGTGGCACAGCATGCTCATCTTTACTTAGTAGAAAATGCTCCATTCCGCTGTTTACATTACCACTGAGATCTACATTATCATAAGTAAGATACCCTGACGACACAGACCTTTGACTCATATTCTGATGAGACTCTGGACATTTATACACCTGGATGTCATTTGCCAAGGTGCTGCAGGTTTCTGGAGACTGGACCAAGTCACTCAGGAGATTTTGGCACACTGCTTTTTCACCCATCCCCTGGATTGTGCAAGTACTGTGACAGACTTCAGAGGATTTAGCACTGCAAGTATCTTCAGCAGTTGCATCCACGTTTTCCTGGTGGTCTGGTTTGGCAGTGGGTGTGCAGGGCAGTGAAGAGTCAATTTGGATATCTGTGTTATCCTCCAACTGAATGTCTTTGCATTGGCCTTCAGTACTTTCTCTGAACAAATCAGGAACTTCAGTTTGGATGAATTCCTCCAAGGTGGGTGCCTTCCTGAGCTGAAAACAAACAACAAATACAAACAATGCATAACAAAATAAATAACAAAACAAAGAAACTGATAACCCATCACCACACACAATAAAGGTTTTCATAGAATGAACAACCTGGACACTGTCAAGCAGGGCGCGAACACGGGACATCCGTAGCTCCCTGGGAAGATTACGCCTCTTGTTTTCAACCTTCAAGGCTTCGTCTTTATATTTCAGCATCTCTGCTTTCCGCTCCTTGGTCAGCTAACATGTAAGAGAGGCGGTGTTTATGTTGAGAATACGCCGCAGGAATACGGTGAGGATTCCCCAATACCTCCAAGAACGATACTCAGCTTGTCAACATGGTCAACCGTTTCTTTTTAGTTTGCCAGTATAAGCAGTTCTCATCATCAACAATGAAAAGCAAAACTACTCCAGGCCCAAGCAGAAATATCTTCAGTTCAGAATGAAATTAAAACATTGAACTACATTACAAGCTATGACAAAAATATGAAAATGTGTATTACCAGTGGTGGAAGGATGGGAACCTTCATGAAAGATGAGCCACAGAGGCTGAGGGGTTGAAGGGCTTCATTGTTGTGGGTTTGTTGTAAAGCCCTGATCTTCACATGAAGCACCTGGGTCCGACAGAACACCTCATAGCTCTCCATCCTGAAAATAACACATACTTTAATTAATAACAACATTACTTATTTATTGGCAGGGCGACTTACAGGATACAAGAGCAAAACAAAAGTACAAAAAAAGCGCAAATCAGGCAGAATACAAATTATTTTCAAAACTACAGAAGTGCATAGGTAAAACATTGCGTTAATACAGAATACAAGTCCTACATCCTAGTTCTAATAACTAACAACAATGAAGTGCAGAAAAGAGGCCCTGAAACTAGAGTAACGTTAAGAGAAAGCAGTATAATAAAACAACACAAAAACAAGTCATAATGAGAGGTTTATTATGTGGACGCTTAGTATAACGAAATAAAAATGAAAACAATATTCTACGAAAATGACTGGAAGCAACAACACAAAAGGCACCCCGCTATAGCCTACATCGCAAGTTAAAACGCATTCGTTGTTTCAATGGAAAGACACAAGCTGTAAAGCACATCCTGCAATCTTGTAAACGCGTACTATAAACCCCTTGATGTACATTTTAATAACAGGGAATTTGTTATAATTAATACTCTAAGGTTTCCAACTTACCCGCTTCCTGCTGCTGGCTGACAGCTTTGAATTTCGCTTCGGCTGCTCCGTCACACGTACCGGAGCCCCGTCGGCAATGGATCTGGATTGAACACAATAAAGTACGTCTTCCTTGGGCTTAACCAAATAACTACACAAACCGAGTCTCAAAGCATGGCACAATGTAGTGAGCGTAATTCTTTCAGTCCATCTCCGTTTCTATTCCGTTTTACAGCCATGTGGGTCAATTAGCACGCCGACTGATCAGTTGTTACAATAACGTACAAATATACATCGCTGTTGTTAGACCATGTTTAGTTACTAATTGTGCAACACGATGGTTTTATGGAACGGAAACTTAACATTACAAAATAGCATAAACATAACGAGAATACTCCGGGAATCACAAAATCCGTTTCACGTCTTACCTGTATTCGGGTGTGGAGAAAAACAGTAAATGAACTCTTGACTCTTAGAAAGATACACTGCAGCCACCTAGAGGCTGGGAGGACTGACAGCACCTGGACTGAGAACAGAGCTGGTCTAGATCTGTACTTACTGCTCAAATCAAATGTTTCTCAAATGCATTGTCTAACTGAGTGTTCAGACAGCAGTGACTAAATCGGGTCTCAGAGCATCTATACCTATCTATGGTAACAATGGAGATCAATAGGCGCGTTCGCACTGCCATTTCTGAACCGGATCAAATGCATAGGTACACTTGATTAGGATCATTGGTGTCCCGTCTACACTGCCATTTGATCAGGATCAACTGTCAGCAGCAGGGGTCTTCACATGCGCACTAGCACCAAAGTCCAAACTAATTGTATGCATATATTGAATTAGTCCTTTAGAACACAGAGCTATATCATAAACTGCTGTTTGATCTCATTACGAATTATTCAAACAAGTAAAACCAATGCACTTGCAAACAAACTCCGCTGCAGTGCATGCCAGGCCGTAAGCCGGTCGAGATGCATTTGATCCGGATCAGAAATGGCAGTGTAAATGCACCTACCGTCTGGGGTCACGGACTGATGTTAAAAGCACTTCAGAATGACTCCATGATGGCACATTAATCAGATTTGACTGTTCATACTCAAGTCGCATGACCAGGCATCGGATTTGAATCGGACTTAAACCACCTCTGATTGTGGCTTGAAATATCTGACCATGTGGTGTATGCCTGTTCAGATGCACTTCAACAAACCATTCAGTTTTGCAAATAAGAACTACACCTCCCAGGTGTTTGCTCAAGGCACCTGCTCAGTGTACAATTGTAATTATTAGTAGTTCTACTAATAATCATTGTTTTATCATAATGTTAATAAATGTTTACTACCTGTGTATGTATATGCATGAAACATTTTCTCACTCTCTCTCTCTCTCTCTCACACACACACATATAAAAACATAAGACAAATTATTCACATAATATTCACATAATGAGCAAAATATGCTAATCAAGGCGATAAGACTGGACAGATTGATTGTGTTGTTGGCTCAGTCTGAAAGATCTGGGCCAGACACTATTTCAACAGCGGGTAAAAATGATAAATTATACTATGGAAAAAGGCTTGTCCCAGATTGGCCACTAAATCACCTCAACACTAGTATTGGTCAGATTCATGTGCAATTTTGGGTCAAAGTCCAATCACTGGCCCCTGAACAGGAAATCAGGCCTTACAGAGGTTTCAGGTAATAGGGAACTTGTTTAGTTTTTCTTTTAGATGTCTCTCTAAATGTTCACAAAATAAGAATAAATCATTATGTTTCATGGACACATAATGCAAGTGCCAATGGTCAAATGACCTGCTTAACAATGTACATATGACATAATCAGTGTGAGGCCAGTAGTGGGAGAATCACACAATAGGTAGTGATTTTCTTATCGATTCTCATCAGCCTTGCAGAATGTAGTACTTCATGAGGAGAAATAATTTCCTCATGCTCTTCAGCAATGCCTTTTGTTCCCATCCTTACAATTACTTTAATAAAAATGGGAGAGTGTGGATTGCAGGATGAACCAGATGGGGTGACAGATCTTGAACCAGATGAAAATAACACACATGAATGTGCTTTGTCCTTAAACAGACAGAAGCAGACACTCAAAACTAAACACAAACAGGATGATAAAATCCATAGACAAACAGGGTTAGCCTGCTCTGTCACTCCAGCTCACCGAGTGTTTGGAATAATGAAGCCCCAGTGGCCACCCCTATACTTTCTTCCTAACAGTCAAACAAGACTCACTCTCACCACTGGCCTTGGAAGCAGTGTGGAAGTGGGTTAAACATCGAATACCCGTTTGCAGCATCCTTTACAATCTGAAGAATTCATTTCCTTAATCACAGAGATAGCAGAATTTCAGGGTAAAGGAGTTCACCTATACAACACATTCACATTATATATGTGCACAGCCTAGACCATACATGTGTATATAGAATAAGACAAGTCTTAACGATTGATCTAGATTTTAAAAAGGAATGGTCAAAAATGGTTGATATTTCTTTGTATATATAAATTATGTATATACACACAAACCTAAACACATACATACAGCTAACATTGTACAGATCATGAAAGGAATGACCGTTCTGGCTACTGAAGCAATTTACAGTATTATGCATAATTTAATGTGTCCAAGTCATGCATAAGATATGTAGGTGTCCTTGCATATAAAGTACCATGTATTCACAGCCCTCTCCACACCCGGGTTCAGGAAACAAACAGGGAGATAACTCCGTGTCCTCATTAAGGGCAAGCACACCTAGACATCCTTCATGATTCTGTCATGTTTTACTAATGTCAGGCCAAAAATACGTCCACAGAGGTTGCTTAAACTGGGTCACTTGGTAGCTTTTTTTGGATCGTGCAAAAAGAAAGCACACTGTTTAAATGGTGAATTTGTGTTGAGGTTTGGCTTTTTTTTGTTGTCGTCTTATTTTATCTTATTGTATTTTATTCCTGTAACAAAATGGGTCACAAAGGCTTAAGGAATAAAACCAATATTGAGAAGGATGTAATGTTCACATTTTAAAAAGAGAGCACAGGTACTTTTTCAAAATGTGTTTATTGGTCATATACAAAATAAAGTAAGCTGTATATCAACAAACATACAGTATATACATCAATAAATTAATGACGCCTCTGACTGAGAATGAAACAGTTAATTTCATGGTTGTTATATATGAATACATCATATTACTTATCTACAGATTTCAAAAAAAGTACAATAATTTAGTTAATAAATACTTACAATTAAATGGACTTTTATTTTTATGTATTTTTTTCATACAATGTACTGTGATATCATAATTTATTACACCCCAGACAGAAAAATAACAAAAACAGATTTTATTATTTACCATTTATTCATAAAACTCACTACTTTTTTTATAGCTTTAATTTCTCACTTTACACTTTTGAGACACATAAACCTATTCTGAAGAGCAAGATATTAAAACTTGCCAAATCATATACTTACCAGTTGACACAGACGTGTTTTGATTTAAAAATAAAAAATAGCCGTCTAAAGCTTAGATTTTTGTCACCTAAGTGCTGATAAACTATTTCTTCTTTAAAATACATATATTACATCTCACTTGTAACCAAAAAGGTGTAATAAAGTAAAAGAAGACTGCAGAGGTACACACAACAGTGCTGTTAAGATAAATATCAAATATTATCAATAAAAAGGGCTTAGATTTTCTTTTCTTTTTTTTTTTTTTTTCTTTTTTTTTTTAAACAAGTTGGGGGTGATGTTAGTGGATTTACCCAAAGCATGAAGAACTTCACAGCATACCTATGTCCTAGCAATTGGTCTAGCAGCAAGATAGGAAGTTTATAATTTAAACTAACAACAAACACTGCGTGAAGTTTTCAAAATGCAGTGAGTAAGCCTTTTCCCCATTTGCTCCCCTGATAAAAAAGGGTGTCTGATCATTTTAGTCCCCCACTTATCTTATAACCACTTTCCTTCCTCCAGGTATGTCTATAGGCTACACATTTTTGATTCAGATAATTTGTTTTTCAGTCTAGATAACAAGTAATAACCCACTGTTTGAAAAATAATAGATAAGCCACTGGATCCTAAAAGGAGTCCACCTGGTTCACACCAGAAAACATAAAACTGTGCAAACCCTTCAGTGTGTAAACTCTGACAGACTATCCCAATGTGGCTGCCACCCAGACACGTATTTTGGGGTGTTTTATTTTTTTATTTTCTTTCATTTCTGATATGCAAATACACAGTATTGAATCAATATCAAAAGCCGAACTAGAAACTGAAGAAATTCATTTCTCTTGTGAAAAGAGTTTTCAGATATAATTGGGATGTGGGAAATATCCATGTTGTGCCACTCATTTTGGTTTCTACACCCATTTGGTTTATCTCCCCTTGTAAGGACCAGTTCTGACAATAAGGTGACCGCAAAAATGACCAATGATAGACTGCTATAATGTGCACGGAAGAGTTATTTCACACGTGCACATACAAAGAACAATTAAAACAAAGAACTGCTATTTTACAGCAGCGTGATTTACTTAAGAAGTGTGTCAGTCCAATTGAAAAGCGCACAAGACTCAATGTACGAGATGTGCTGACCAGGTTTTATCTGTGATCCGGGGAACACACGATGGAGATTCAGTTATCTTTTAGGAAGTCAGGCCTGAGGGTACCAACAGCAGCCACAAATATTTAATCGGTCACAGAATGTTGGAACAGCTTATACTTTTTTCCCCCCACTGTTTTCTCCATTTCCCATGCCTTAAGGGATTTAGGCACTTCAGATTAGAAATTGCGGTCTTGGATGGAAGGGGGAGGGCTAATTTGTGCTTGGATTCATTGTAGAATCAGGTTTTTCCTTTGCTGATCAAGTCTAGGCTTTACAAGTCAGGGAAACTGAACCAAATGGGGAAAAAAACAAACCACAACTATGTAAAAATTGCTGCAACAACAAAAACAGTGTTGATTTGTCAGCCTATATCATAATAAATGTATAGATGTGCAGCGAAAGGAAGGAAAGGGTTATTATATGCTTGGTGAAACTGAGGGATAAGGGATTCAACAAGAATCATAGATAGATATGCACTCTGTATAAAACTATTGACTTTTGTCACTTTACAACAATACTACTCATAGCTCAGAGCTCTAGCCTCTCACTGCAGTCCACTGAGTTGCATATTTAAAAAGGTTCACTTTTGCACAACAGTCACCACGACGTACACAAGTACGCCACACGTCTCCAGAAGAGAAATGAATGACACAAGGCGCTTGCTAAAACAAGCACTTAAAAACCTTTACACATTGTTCACAGAGGGTAACACTACAGGACCGCCACAGCAAAAAGAGAACATTAACATTGAATCAAAGCAATGCCGAGAATGAGGATCAAATCCATTAGAACAGTTTCACAGATAACCAGTCAAATAAAGATTTCTTGTTGATTTCTTAAGAAAAAACAAAATATTTTATTTCATATATATATATATATATATATATATATATATATATATATATATATAATAAAATGCCTCAGGCGTGATTTCCAGTGTTCACAAGTTTTCAAGTTAAATGCAATTTAAAGGCCAAGCGTTGAGAAGAAAGCTAGTTCAAAAGACCAGCAATTCGACAAGGTTCTTTCTTCATTGTCACTCAAAGCAGCTTGCCTAAAACCTTTGTCTCGTGGGCTTAGCATCTTTATCTCTTCTCCTAGTATTCACGGTTGTGTGTCTGAAGCAAAAGCAAATAAGCTTATTTACTTTATAATGTTATTTTGCAGGTTTTTCAACAGCTTTTAAATTGTCATAACAAATATTTTTATCTGTACTTGCTTGTATGAGGGAGGCGGTGTTAAGGTCCACTTTAGAGGTAATAGTTTCTGATATCAGAAATGTTGAGTGATCCTTTGGCAGCATTAACCCCCAGTTCCATCATGAAATACCAGTTTTGATTTTGGCTTTCACCACCCCCACCCCCAACACACATTGTTTCAAGCAAACTCAAGCCCTTACTGATCAGAGAAGCCCTAAACCACAGGTGCACAGACTACCTGTCGCAGGTTTCCTAAGGGCATCCCTTTGTGTTGTACGATATGGTCCCAAAACATCGAGAGTCCGACTAAACAAGTGCGCTCACAATTATCTGCATTCCTGAGCAAATTTCTTCACGGCAGAAAGCCATCAAAAAAAGGCAGCATATTAATGGTCTTCCTTTCAAATCATAATAAAAAATGTATATAAATAAAGAAATTATGCACAAAATCCTTGCAAAGGTTGAGTACTACTGCACAATATGAGCAGTGATGCAATGAAGTGAGGGGGATGGTTCAAACAAAAGGGATTATGAGGTACAGAGCATCATGCAAAGACTGTAAATATTAAAATGTGGCAAATCTTGTCAATTTTAAATGTCCTTTCAAATCCACTGGTTTGAAAACCCACAGCCTTTCTTTGACAATAAACTCGGAGAGCGCATTTTTAAAATTGACATGGACAGATACTACCATAGGAAACACTTGGCCTTTAACTATTTAACTTTTCGTCCGGTCAGTATAAAATTGGAACCTCAAACATTGGAAAGTGTGGTCAATCACGGCTACTGTCCACTTGCACAGGACCTTCATGGTTTTCTTTCCTCCGTCTGACTAGAAATGTCTCAATACTCACTCGTTTCCTTTTACGGATCATGCCAAAGCATGTTAGAAACGGTTTTCCTCGTTCAAGCTGAAAAAGATGATAATCCAATAATAATCTAAGTTTTCAGTTGTCTTTATAAATACGAAGAAACTAAATGTTTGAAAAACAAACAAACAAAAAAAAACCAATACTTGCTCGTAGCAAAAGAGTGAACTGCTTTTCTCTAATATTTATAGATCATTTATAATGGAGATAAATTGAGCAAAATGTCCCCTTTTCATATTTAACATAGCACAGAGATTAATATTTAGCCTTTACACCATATGGGTGTATTTTGGAATTAAACCTTAATACAATTACTTTCTACACATTCAATTATTCATTCTTAAAAGTTTTGTTAACTGGCATAAACTAAACTCTGTGTTAATAGTGAAAGCACGGCTATGGCTTCCTTAAATTACAATATTAGGGTTCAGTTTGTATTAAAATATGTTAATTTTGTTTAAAAAAAGCTACAATTAACAAATTTATAAAAGCCCTTAATTATGAAAAAAAAAGTCTAATGTTCTGATGGCTAAATAAATCCTTTGCCCGTCTCTGGCATGTAAATTTCACTGGTCTTTTAAACAGTAATAAGCCCAGCGACTACACCTACTGCACAGCAGTAAAACCCACCTTTCCATTCAAAAAAGAAAAAAGAACAAAGGCCCCTTGCAAGAAGGCAGTAGCTATTATGACATGACATTTGTTTTTACACAGTGCAGAAGAGTCACACATCCCTGGCATTAATAAAATAAAATACAAAATAAAAAAAATTATATCCAATTTTTTTTGCATTAAATATAGCAGAGAAATATACAGAAATCACACATCACAAAAATAACTTGGTTAAAGAGTGGTGATGTATACAGCTGCTCATTTTTAAAATGCATTTTGTTTTTTACCTTCAGACCCCCGCAGTAGTTTTGTTATCCAAAAGCTGAGCAAATCTCCCCACGCTAGATCAACAGGAATACTTAATGAAGCCGAACACCAATTCTAAAGAGCACACACAAAGACCCCGCTTTGCTGATGCCTAGGAAACTGCTTTCAATTTCTCGGCATTTGGAAAATGTGTATATTACCACAGTGCATCTCGTACATAAAGATTAGGCTGAGCCTGCTCCTGTTTCGGTGTTGACACACTCAACACCGGTAACATACAAAAAAAACCCTTAGGGTTCATCAAAGCTGCGAGGCGATTTTCATATATAAATTTCCCTGCTGGAGAAGGGGGCTTCCATTAATATGAATCCCAGTGGCTAAACCACAGAGTCATTTCACAATAAACACAAATATTTCTTAAAATAGGCATAACTGAAATTTTCCATATAGATTCAGTCCAATTAGATTTGTGTTTTTTTTTGCATTTACTGGCAAATTATTTTTGTATTGATCAGTATTTCAAATTAAAACAAGGCCAGAGGGGAGTTTCAACAGAAACCAATGGAGGGGGCCTGAAAGAAAATGGGCCGTGTTTACGTCACCAGTTATTAATTTAAAGAAAAGTACAGCATCACATCCATATAGTGAACAATACTGTCACCTTGTCACTTAAACATCACGCCACGCGCTATTCCACAATACGCGCCTAGTCACTAGAAAAAGCTATCGACTTCAATAATAAGCCACTTTTGGTACAATTTGCAAAAAGGATATCAAACAATTTATTTTTTTTTGTAGATTTTTTTTGTTTTTTTGTAAGGTTTTTATAAATAATGTAAGATACTCTATGTATTTATAAAAATCAAAACTTGAACGTGGACAAAGATCCTTAGAATACATACACTAACAACTTTATAGTAAAGCTTGTGTAAATACACTTTTGTCTATTTATGTGGTCAGCTAGTCCCCATGTTAATATACCCCAGAAAAATAAAGTGTTTGCCATGTCACAACTTAGACTAGATTGGACTGATGGATTTTCTTTTTTGTTTATACCTCTTATGAAAGGAAACAAAACACAGAACTAAAAAATAAATTTAAAAAAAAAAACATCTAAATTGTCACCATTTATCACAGAGGTTACAGATATTAAATAATTTTCAGTGTTTTAATCACAAAATATTTTTTAAATGGTATAAAATAAATAACCTCTAATAAGCACAAAGTGTTCCTTTCATTTATCCAACAGACCTGGTTATCTATAGTTTATAAACTTAAGCACGGGATCCCTAACTCTGACTACCGATGTTTCCTGAACATAAAGATTTTATTGCCTTCCAGGTCGAATATTCTTCATTACAATATTCATAAACGTCTACAAAGAATACCAGCTTATTCTAGACATGGACAATATTACAAAAAAATAATAATAATGTGTAATTTCCCAAAAAACAAACACTTCAAATATTTATATTAAAAAGGAAAAAGGACTACCCAATCACATAAATTGGTAATCTGAGCAAATATACTTCACTGCCACTCTGATACTGTACAGCTCGGAAATATATGAACACTTACAGCTTTTAATTATTATATATTTTTTTCAAACTGTTTGGTCAGTGCAAAATATTAGGCACAGTTTAGAGTAGGGGGGTGAGGGATGGGGACAAACTAGAATGGGTATGGCATCAACCCCCCTCCTATAAAAGAGATGAATTGTGCAGAGAAGAACAGAACAGAATTACTTTGAACTTTTCGCCAATTAATACCACATTCTCAGCTGTGCTTATTAAAAAAGGGATGAAATTAATTCTGTCTATTGGCTCCATGAAATGCAAGCTCATGCAAAATGAGGAGACTGATCTGAATAGCAGGTTGTCTTCAAAAGCCTCCAAGCCAGTGCATTCAGTACATTTTTAAGTTCCCTGGATGTACTAGGACGGAAAAAACATAGATCAATGATTCTATATTTATATGACAAACCAGGTTAGCAGAAACTAACAAAACTATTAGACAGAATACAGTTGGACCCATGTGAACATCACCTCAAACATTCAAAACAAAATTTGGATTTATCCAGAAATGTCTTCAGCATGACATCTGGATGTATTGGGCCCGGCTTACCACCAAACCAAATATGCCATTTAACCTTACTTTACAGTGTCAACCGTGAAGCCCAGGTGGTGTCTTGTGTGTCCTGCAGGGTCCAGCCTCTACGCCTCAGCATGACAGAGGTGAAGTGAGCGGCCTGCAAGGGTGACGGGCGGGACAGTGGTAGAGCTGGCCAATGCGTCCTCTCCAAACCTGCGCCAGCTCCGACCACACCGCACAGCCAACCCCCATAGGCCGCACTTCTTCCATCTAAGTGTGAGGGTGGATGGGAGTGGTGGTGGTGGTGGTGGTGGTGGAGGAGGAGGAGGAAGAGGGAAGGGGGTTGATTCGGGTAAAAGGAACAATGACTTTCTGAGCTCAATTATGATGCACTGACCAGTTCATCCCGACGACCTGCCACCCTGCTGGATACTAAGACCTAGCGTCTGTTTTTGACTTGACTATTGTGATAACGCTGGTGGTGGCCACCTTGCCCGGGATGAGGGGGCCGATGACCGAGGCAATGGGGCCCCGGGCTGGAGTTACGGGGCTGCGGGCGACTGTCCTGGCGAAGTTCTGGAGAGCCTCGTATTTGGAGCGCAGGGCGTCCAGTTCCACTTTCATGCTGGCGTTCTCTGAAGCCAGCTTCTCCACCTCCTGCTGCAGCTCGGCCTTCTGCTTCTCCAACTCCTCCTTCTGCGTGACGCGCTTCACGCGGCAGCTGGCTGCGTAGCCGCGGTTCTTCAGCGTGCGCCGCCGCTGCTTCAGCTGTAGGATCTCCTCTTTCGACAAGCCACGCAGGTGCTGGTTGAGCTCCCGCACCGACATCGTCACCAGCTCCTCGTCTGTCAGGCTTGTGCCATTCTCCCCCGGTTCCCTTTTCACCTGTGGGGGGCGAGGGTAGGAAAGGAGAAAAACTAAATACATTGTTGTTGTTCCTTTCAGTTTCACGCTATCATCAGCTTCCATTGATCTACTGCTGGATCTCTACAAAACATTTCCGCTTGTTTCCCGGTGACACCAACAAAGCTTCTTATTTCATGTTCCGTCAATTCATTCGTTCTAGTATAGAAATAAAGCTGCAAACTAAACCGTGTCTGAATACAGTTCACCACTGGCCACATGGTTATTATTCACCCAGGTGACCCAAATATAAATGCACATAGCAATCACATTCCCATCACTCACTGTAGCCTTGCACTGGGCTGCTCCTATGGATATACACAGGGGTTAGGATTATGGGCGCAGAGATTCATTCTGGGTAAGAAAAGGGAACAATAACTGTAGATGTAGCAAGCAGCAGGGTGATCTGAAGAACCTCTGAGTTTTTTGTACTCTATGTGGCCAATCTTTCTAAAAAAAGAATGAGTAGCGAAATAAAGTTCGACTTTGAGAATCTGGGAAATCACCCAAGTGTTTTTCTTTAAGACTTGCTACCTATAAAACACACACAGAGTCGTCAAAATCTGAACAAACTCCCCAGCGATGTGGTTGAAGCTGAAAATTTGGGAACATTTAAAAATACACTGGATAGGATCCTTGGATCACTTAGTTATTAATGGACACCAAACGAGCACAATGGGTCGAATGGCCTCCTCTCGTTTGTAAACTTTCTTATGTTCTTATCTGCAGCCAGGCACTGGGTATAATGCTTTACTTTAAGATAATTAAAAAGTTACAAAATCATAAGAAACTGAAAGAAAATAATTCTACTTTGATATTGGACCAAATAAATTAGTATATTCACTGAGATAGATCAAAGGCAACAGCCAGCAAACAAACAGATAGAAATTATATTGTACAGGGACATGAAGTTTTGAAAGCACCATCTCTTACCTTTAAGGCCTTGCTTCCCTTGTTAGTGGTCGTCATACCACGAGAGCCTGTTCCGACACCACAGGTCTGTGGAAAATAATGAGACCAGTTTAAACCTTAATTAATATTAAGGATTATTTATTTATGGCTGACAAAGGGACTGTCATTCAGTAAAACAATATACAGTGAAGATTACCTACAATATTGGTTTTCAATAACAAAGATTTGTTGAACTGCAGAAACACTAGCTGCACCGAGGATATATTACTGTTCTGACACATTTATTTCTATCTTTGCAAGGAAAGTGCTAAAGCAATCTCTTTATAACAACGTGTAACTCTTAAGGAAACACTGCGATGTCTGAGCTGGAAGGAGGGGGGGTGCGCGCAAAAAAACCGAAGTGTATAATACAATCAGACTTCGTTTAAACATCAAGAACCCTGCCACCCTCTATGGAAGGTGGCTGCCTTTCTCAAAGTAGGACACTGAAAGTGAAAAAGATAGCAACCTCCAGTTTCCGGTTTCCTGTCAGCTCCTTGGTGGTACAGTGGTTTACAACCATTTCTAAGAACGCAAACAAATCTAGTTTGTAACTGTCAAAACGCCTCCTAACCAGTTCGCTTTTATGATTTGTTTTTCCTCCTTGCCAGGTTCGAAGCCTGAGAAAGGTGTAAAACGAGATAACTTTAGAAAAAACAGAGATTATGTTCTTTTAAATGAATAATACAGATTATTTTAAGTGGAACCCCTCATCACAAATATGTAAGATCACCAGGCTGGATTGTGGGATTGGTTTGGATCAATGTTGCATAAAATCACACACACACACACACACACACACACACACACACACACACACACACACACACACACACACACACACACACACACACACACACACACACACACACACACACACACACACACACACACACACACACACACACACACACACACACACACACACACGAAATCCCCAAATATGCCAGGATCAAATCAATCAGTCATACTACATTCTACCAACCCCTGCCCCGCAATGCTGTACAATAGGTAGGATTCCCCAGTCACCAGATTCATCTAGTGAAGTTCATACTGTGGTTTTCAAGTTTCCACGTATTGATCAGAACTGTATCACTTCAGCCTACATTGACAATAGTGCGGTTTGGCCACAATTCCAGTGCACACAAGGTTTCGTCTACCAAATCTTACATCTCAGAATCATCATGCGTTGTAGGAATGAATTTATTTAGGTATGATGCAAACCTGTGTGGTAACCTCTCAGAATGACTTTTTTTTTTTTTTAAAGGAAACTGTAGACTATTCTGATCTTCTCTTCTACCTGAATGTTATTCACCCTAATGTGTAGATTTGTCGTTACCCTTGTATTTTCATGTATATGTGGAACATCATATTTTGCTTGTAAAACCCTGTAAGATGCCTAGCATAGTGAAAGAGTAATTACTGTGGTGAGGTCAAAGGATAATCCGCACTCGTGAACAGAAGGAACTTGGGGAATTCCAAACTGTGGTTGAAAAGTAGTACCAAAACTAGACCAAACTGAAATAAAAAAAAAAAAAAAGTGAGGGGATTTCCTTGGGGGAATGAAAACCTAAGAAATATGAAAACTATAATAAGAACTGTAATGACTGGATTTGGCAGCAGAATACACCAGGCTGTCCTGAAATGTACAGCTAGTCGGAGGGAGGTTAGCAGAGTCACAGGGTCTGCCAGCTCTTACTCTACAGACAACAAAACCTGTGTCAGCAAGTGACCTGGCGCTCACTGCCAACGATTTTGCCCACTGCAGACACCGAGTATGCGCTGCGAGACACGGGGACAGGGCTGTGGGGGGAGGGGGCAACATGCCGAGCACTGCTGCTAGAGCACGGCCTTGCTGGAACTGCAGCAGGGCATTGCCTTGGAAAAGGACAGGTACGACAGGTGGGGCACCTTAGCCAGACGAGGAAGCGAAAAACAATACAAAACAAGGGAAAGTAATCTGACTACAGCACTTGAAATCTGATGTAATATGCTTAGATATACCACAAATACATAAAAATAAAAAGGCCAACATGCTTAATACATCAGAAAGTAGTTCATTAAACTGCTTTAATAAAAAAAAAAATATATGCCAGAGAATTGTTCAAACCTAAATGTCTGTGTATGCATATACATGCACACATATGGTTTACAGCATCCAGGGTGCCTGAATAGAAAGCATTTGCAATTTGGTGCGAGTAGTCTCACACGAGACCGACAGACAGACCGACGGCCTAAGTCATAAATCAGCCTCCTGTAGTCCTGTGTTCCTCTTTTTCCCCCCCAAGCGAGCTCATCTGGGACTGGGCGGCAGACTAAATACTGTTAGTCAGGCAAGGAGAGCACCGTGCAAGAAATCCCACACAAGGACTCGGACCAGGGCCGTGCTGAGTTTGTCAGCTTCAGACCTGTCCTGTTGAACATTTGCTGTTCATTAGAGAGATGACGGGGGGGCGGGTGGGGGAGAGAGAACGGAAGTTACAAGAAGGCCAATATTTAGAAGTATTACTAATAGTTTTGACACTGAAGGAGTCTTTACAACTTCCACAAAAATGCCGTTGGGAAACAAGTAAAGCATTGTGTGCCGTGACGGGGCAAATATCATGAGATCAAGTCATCCTGGCTCAGCAGATTCCTAATCTCTACCAACACCAATAAACCGCACCCCACAACTCAGCACTTATCCCATAATGCACCCGAGAAGCCCCACAAACAGCAGACACAGCAGGCCACTTAGGAGGATGGGACGGTTTGTAAAAATGCTAAACCAGGAGGGACATTCATTAACGGCTTTAGCATTTTCCTACTTTGTGGGTTTTGTCCATCCATCGTACCGAAAGTGTCCTCAGCTACCTGGCAAGTTTCAGGGTATCTGAACCAAGACGAACCTACTAGAATAGAGGAAAAAAACAAAAAAAAGTGGCAAAAAAAAAAAAAATGTGGTTTAGTAATGTGGAATGAAACCTAAAACACATCAAATGAAGAAACAGAAATCAACAACCCAAATTATTAAAAAAGTTATGTTCCTATGTTAAAGGCCAATATGCTAGGTGTGCACAACAAGCAGAAGTTCAGTTAAATAAAAATTAAGAAATTCTTTATAGAAAGTCTGCAGTTCTACCTGTAGATTTTATGAATAAGGATTCAAAGATTAACATAAGGTTGTTTTAATGTTGTTGTTTTTTAAGCAGCATGGCATATTGGAGAAAATTATGAAAGAACTCAGTAATTTTGAAACCTAAATATGTTCATACATGGTGGTTGAGCTACTCATCTAAATAGTTTATAAATGACAAAACAAGTTAAACTTAATTAGAATAATAAAGGAGGTCTCTATTACAATGATCTAGTAAATGAATCCCCAGCTTACAGCCACAGATGTCAGTGAAAATGTTCACCTATATTGCAACTACTCCACTCCTCACCTCTTTTGCTTTACTTCACTGCTCCAAACCCCACCTACAGAAACTGTAGGTCAACCATACATTTAACATTTATCCCCGAGAGGAATATTCTAAAAGAAACAAATGAAATGGGATGACAGAAAAAAAAGAACAAATAAATACATAAATGTGACGTAGAAACAAATTTAGCACGCAGCTAAATAAAGAAAATCGTAACCAGTATCAGCCAAGATTAGAGCGTTCCTATCATTTCAAGGGAGCGCAAGAAAACGTGAATCAGACACCCACGGGCACAGAGGGGGTGTTGACAAAGAGCACAGTTACCCACATTAACCAAGCTGTTACAAAATTGTGATGTTAGAGCAACCATTGTAATGCTTAATGAAAGAGTGAGCCAGCTTTGCAAGTTGCACCTTTTAACCACAAAGTAGATGTTATTACCATTAGATTGGAAGAAAAAACTGGGAAAGGATCAAACTTGAATTCTGAACTGAGAATTTGAAACATTTAAGATATTTGCAACATGGAGGTGACAGTAGTTCATACCTACTGTAGATTTCTCCTATACATATAAAAATCTATATATATATATATACATATATATATACATACATACATACATACATACATACATGTATATATATATATACACACACACATATATACACACACACACAAAGGTAGGAGGCACCTTTCACAGATAAAATAAATTCAAACTGGGTTAACCTCCTGATACTATTAAAAAGGGCGATTAAAATATCACATTCAAATCTGGTGAGGGTTGGAATTCCCAATATATTAATAAAACAGCAACAGGGAATTTCTGTCTGCTCTCGTGGTTTAAAAATATATATGCATTGTGGACCAAAGAAGAAAAACAGGGCGGGGAGAGAGAAAGAGCAGCAGCAATGAATGATTTTAGCCCATGGTGCATTTTCTTGTTGTATTGCAATGTTATTTCCCTAGAGTGTCTTGTGAATCCTGTCTTTCAGGAGAGTACCTCCGTGTAAATAAGCTAGAACAATGAAGAGCAGATCTCATGATGGCAACCACAGCAGGCAAACAGTCACTTTTCATAGTAAAGGCTGCTGTTCTGTGACATCCCTGCTGACAAGTTTACCCTTTTAATATTCATGTCAGAAAAGCTTGCAAGGAAGCATCCTCTTACACAATGCAAAATGTATTACCTCCAGTAAACGATTTCACCCCTTTGTGCATATTTAGTGAGGGAGGCAGGAAAGCAAGGACGGAGATGGTGCTGGTGGGGGGGGGGGGTGATGGGGAACTAGAAGTGTCTTTTGCAAGCGCAGGCTGAATTCTTATGAATCGCCTCGAAGAATGCTGACATCTCTGAGCTGATTACTTGTAGGAGAGACATCACACCCACAGGAGAAAAAAAATGCTGAGTGTGAACAGAGAAAAAGAAGGGAGGAGAGAGGGGAGAAAAAAAAAAAAAACCTTGAAACTGCATCCTCAACACATTTTCAGGAGCTTAAGGGGAGGGGGGTGTGAAACAAGGGGGAGAAAGAGGGGGGGGGGAACAAAAAAAAAAAAAACACCAATGTCAGCAATGACCAAGACCAAGTCTCCAATTAGGAAGTTCTAAACTTGAACTAACCCGAGAGAGGTTCTGCTCACCCCAGCCTTCAAACCATGCTGCTTAATAAACTGAGGAGATTAAGTTAAAAAAAACTAAAGAAAAACAAGAGCGAGGGAAAAAAAAAATGCTGAACTGGCAAGATTCTGCAAGTGTGGCGTTGTCCCTTAATGATCTCATCCTTTTGTAGCCGCCTCAGAAAATGCTACAAGGCTGTCAAGTGCCGTTCACATTTGTTAATTAACAGCATGATTATTTAACAGTACCCTAGTGCAACATGCATCTCCCGTTTGGAATATTTATACAATAATTTATTGGCAAGGGTGAAGGCATCTAACAATACACAGAGGACTGCCAGCAAGGTTAATCCACGGATTAGATTAACTTTAAAAAAAAAAAAAAAAAAAAAGAGAAAAACAAAGGGGGAGAAAAACACTGCCCCTTCCACAAGGCAACGCAATACAGTGAAATTCTTAAAAATCCTTGCCTTGCCTCGCCGAGCCTGTCATGATAATGAAGTGATGTTCCTCACCTGTTGTAGTGCTCTGATTAAAGCACTGAGATACTGATGAGTGATCATGCTCAGAATCACTAATGTAAAGAAGACACACCCACCACATCGCCTTCACAGCTCCTCATCTGGAAGCAGGCAGGAGACATTACTGAGACTCGCTGCTTGCAACGTTCTGCCGTTTCAACACTGAAGGCTGCGTAGACAGACATGCGATTTAAAATTCCTGGAAAGCCATGTTACCGAGCGCAGACAGCGTCAACACGAGCAGCTAATTAAATCAATACAATGTTAAAAAGATATGCGAGAGAGCATGGTGCAATGGCAGAGAGCAGATCTGAGGAGGCAGATAAAATAAAGTGAACATCCCATGCCTTTAAACACAGAGGTACTCAAATGTTTGGGTTTTTCTATTTTTGTTCCATTCATTTTCATTAATAATTGTTTTGGTCTGTGTTTTGTCTGTGTTGTTTCCAACCAGTACAGACCTGGGGGATTGCACTGGAATGGTGAAGCAATCCCCTGGCACAGATCACGAGAGGACATAGCACACTGTAATTACTCATTCAAGGTTTTGTTTTTGTCAAGTTCACTTTTGCGAAATCCAACATGTCAGACCTCTAGTCTGGAAAGAAACTGACTGGAAAGGAATTTACTATTCAAATTCAGAAGACAACAAAAGTTGCACCTCAGTTTAGCATCCTGCACATATTCTGTAATGTCGGGGTATGGCACAGAAACTTCTTACTAATGCTAACCCATTTAATATACACCAATCAGCCATAACATTATGTCAGTGGGTGGGATATATTAGGCAGCAAGTGAACATTTTGTCCTCAAAGTTGATGTGTTAGAAGCAGGAAAAATGGCCAAGCGTAAGGATCTGAGCGACTTTGACAAGGGCCAAATTGTCATGGCTAGATGACTGGGTCAGAGC
The DNA here is from genome assembly GCF_036373705.1 of Amia ocellicauda. Classification (NCBI taxonomy): domain Eukaryota; kingdom Metazoa; phylum Chordata; class Actinopteri; order Amiiformes; family Amiidae; genus Amia; species Amia ocellicauda. The sequence continues at coordinate 25,489,867 of NC_089854.1, read as the reverse complement.
TATCTCCAAAACTGCAGCTCTTTTGGGTTGTTCCCGGTCTGCAGTGGTCAGTCCAAGGAAGGAAAAGCGGTAAACCGGTGAAAGGGTCATGGGCGGCCAAGGTTCACTGATGCCCGTGGGGAACGAAGGCTGGCCCGTGTGGTCCAATCCAACAGACGAGCTACTGTAGCTCAAATTGCTGAAAAAGTGAATGCTGGTTCTGATAGAAAGGTGTCAGAACACACAGTGCATCGCAGTTTGTTGCGTATGGGGCTGCGTAGCTGCAGAACAGTCAGGGTGCCCATGCTAACCTGTCCACTGCCGAAAGCGCCTACAATGGGCACGTGAGCATCAGAACTGGACCACGGAGCAATGGAAGAAGGTGGCCTTGTCTGATGAATCACATTTTCTATTACATCACGTGGATGGTCGGGTGCATGTGCGTCGCTTACCTGGAGAACACATGGCACCAGGATGCACTATGGGAAGAAGGCAAGCCGGCAGAGGCAGTGTGATACTTTGGGCAATGTTCTGCTGGGAAACCTGGGAAATGTCCTGCCATTCATGTGGATGTTACTTTGACACGTACCACCTACCATTGTTGCAGACCATGCCTTTCATGGAAACGGTATTCCCTGATGGCATTGGCCTCTTTCAGCAGGATAATGTGCCCTGCCACAAAGCAAAAATGGTTCAGGAATGGTTTGAGGAACACAACGAGTTGTTGACTTGACCTCCAAATTCCCCAGATCTCCATCCAATCGAGCATCTGTGGGATGTGCTGGACAAACAAGTCCGATCCATGGAGGCCCCACCTCGCAACTTACAGGACTTAAAGGATCTGCCGCCGTCTTGGTGCCAGATACCACAGCACACCTTCAGAGGTCTAGTGGAGTCCATGCCTCAATGGGTCAGGGCTGTTTTGGCAGAAAAAGGGGGACCTACACAATATTAGGCAGGTGGTCATAATGTTATGGCTGATCAGTGTATATTCAGAAAGAAATGAAAGACAAAAAAAAAACAGCACCTTACCTAGCTTTCCAGTGAAGCTCTTGTCTGATGTCCTTCCTGTAAAAGAACCATTCTATACATGTGCTAACCAAGGTGGGGTCATGGAATCCACATACAATGTAGATGCACACAGCAGAGGTTAAGCCCTGCAAGATTATACTGGGAATCTCTTATTTAAAGTTCTGGCAGCACAGCAAATAAAAAAAACCTGTACTCCACATCCATTTGTTCAAACGAATAGCCATACTCTAAAACTGTCTCCTGCTCAGAGTATATTTAAAAGAAAAACGAAAAAGACAACTGGATGTAACCCCAATAAGGATTGCATTTCAAAGGGTCTTCTGCCATTGTTGACCCTTTCATTGTTGCGTTTCAGAAGCTTACAAGACCCTACTCGACTCATTCCAACTGACAAGGCAGCTTAGATTTCACTACTTCTCCGAAATTTAAATGATCCCACCCTCCCCCTGGTTGTGTGAAGTAAATAATTTTACAATCAGTGTGCGCCATACAGCGTTAAATAGTGAATAAAAAATTAGACATCTATGGTGACTGACACGCCGTTGTTGTGGAGCTTGCATCCCATTTATATATATATATATATATATATATAGATACAGCATCGCGGGCAGATAAGAGGCAAGCTATTAACTACTAGGTATTCAGAGCGTGAAATAAGGAGAGGAAAAAAAAAATGTTCAGCAGCTTTCTGGAGGAAAGAAAAAAAATCACAAGATCAGTGGTATGTGGTATTAAGGGAGAGAGGAGAAAAAAAAATCTGTCTACACGTTTTCCATTTCAGGTACTAAGTCTGTGTGTAATGACAAATTTCCTAACACAAGCAAAAAAAAGATGCACTGTCAGGGGATTCAGACTGGTTTTTTTTTTTCCTGCTAGGTTCTTCCTGTGGAGGACCTTGTAGGTTAATTTGGTCTACCTTCTACTGAGATAGCCAGAGTGACAGGAGATAAGTTAACTAAATCTAAGTTTTCCCCTCCCCCACTTTCCTTTTTCCCCTGGGGCAGGGAGGAAAAAAAAAAAGAATACCATTGCAAATAGTTTCACTACCCAAGAGACATCAACAAGCTGGGAGATGTTTACCCATATAAAAAACACAACAACAACAAAAAGAAGGTAGATTGCATTCTGGGCAGCACTTTCACTTTCTGCAGAAAGTACCTGAGAGGAAACCACCCATATTTCCAATTCATTAGCTGAAAAACATTCCCCACACACCAACTGTCCCAAATGGTCAACACAAACTGTACAAGGGCAAGCATGGTCCTTTTCTAAAGTATTGAGATCAATCCACCTCACCCAGCACTGAATTCTTCTCGGTTTTAGCCGAGTGGGATTCAGGATTTGGACAGGGCTTCTAAAGATCTATCCATCACAGTCTTAAAAAATACAAAATAAAAAGCACCTACTCTTGCACCACAGTCAACATGAGATACACAATTCGTGTGGTGATACTCCAGGAGTGGGCATGCTCCGTCAGCATATTCCATCAAATGAATTGACAACCTGCTAATAACACAGAGCACAAATCACTCGTTTGATGGAAAATACGCTTTAGCTCAGCACAATGTAGGAGAACAGCAAACTCTCTGACAAGGAGACTACAGTCCCTTTTAACTATGATAAAGCTTGAATCATGATGGTTATGCAGCCTTACAGCAGCTTTTAACAAAACTGAAGCAACTGACGTTGAGGAAATGTGTGTTAATACCAATACTGGATATATATTTTTTAATTATATTCCATTAATAAACTTTGGTTAGTGGGAAAATTCAGCACAATTCATCCAGTCAGAATAACACAGCACAGCAAACATTACGTATGTGAAAATTAGTAATTTTGTTCAAAATCTAGTGACCAATTACATTTCACATACAGTTGTCAAAGGAACCTTGTTCAAAATCCTAAAAATAACATCACAAAGAAAGGAAATTAACTCTGTGATTCAATAAGAAAGAAGGGGGAAAATAAGTCATTTCAATTTCAATTCTAGGGCTTGAAAACCAAGTGAAAGTTACAGTGGATCATTGGAAGATAAGAGCTTTATATATTTAAAAAAAAAACTACAACTCAAAAACACTTTTCTGTAGCACAGTGCTCTATATCTTGCTGTAATACACATTCTAGTTTTCACCAAACTCCCAATAGATATTCATAACTGAACCCTAATAATAACGGAATGAAAACCAGACATGAGAAAAAAAAAAACACTGTTTTATGTTTTGTTTCTTCAGTGAGACAGAACTTAGTATATTTCATTTTCTTATTCTTGTACATATTTTAAGAGTGAAAAAGTAATTAAAGAATAAATATATTCTCATGCTGATTTACACACACACAATCACACACTACACATACACACCTCACCGGGTGAGTTTCAGGAAGCAAAGGATTTTTCTGGTTGAACAAGAAAACTCAATACTCAGTTATGTCCTACAGCATGTTAAGTACAATTTGAAACAAGACTTTTTACCAGGCTATCACTATTATTACTTCCTTCAGGATACTTGGCAACACAATGAAGACAAACAAGAATTCTCAATATTTGCTATAGACAAAGTCTTAGAAAAAACACACCATAATCCCTGATATCTATGCCTGAATTGGGGAAGAGAGATCCTGGATTTCAGCCCAGACACTGGCAGGGGACCCAATTTTATTAAAACCCTTTTAAACATCATGACATGTGAAAATATCCCAATTGTGTATTATATATTTAAAAAAATATGATATGGTACAGTCTAATTGTACTCCACTGTGGACTATACAATAATGTCCAAAATCCACAGAATCCATTATAGAAATGTACATGTTTTTGTACATGTCCCTAACTCTATATGAACTGTTTGACAGCCTACATGATATACTACCAAACACACAGACCAGTCAAAAAGAGCAACACATCGAACCAGGATTTGTAAAGGGGAAAAAAAAAGTTGTAACCTTACTATACCCATCTACTGCTGGTACTACACCATTGCAGCCATGAGCCTTTAAATGTGTGGCCTGTAATGCCATTCATAGCATTGAATAGCATTTCCTTCAATTGCTAGGGCACTGTCGCTCACTGAAATTAAAACTGAGAAATATTGAAAACAAAACAATTCAGATGGTGAGGAAACTGAAAGAAAAGTAACTTTCGTTTCCACACTGGGAGGTACAGGGAGCTGTCTGGGGAGACTTCCCTTTGTGGCATTTCCATGAATCCCATCAAATCCTTCAACAAACAACCCCTCCCTCACGACTGTTGCTCTGGTTCAAGAGGGGACAAAAAGCTGGCAAATCAAACAGTCATAGATGCGTAAGCTTCTGCTTGGAATGAGTGTGTTCATTACGAAACAACCGAGCCAGGAAAACAGAGGACACACTGTTTTTGTTTGTTTGTTTCTCCTGGTTTACTATTTCCCCTTAGAGTTTTAGAAATAGTTTGTTGTTAACATTATGCATAAGAGACGGCATGCTATTTAAAGGAAATCTATCTATTTGATTGGAGGGAAAAAATATTTGATAAATGCATACTACCAGTTCCTCATACACGGCTCTGAAACCCAGTCATAAAATGCAGAAATTAAACAAAGTAGAAAACATCAAAGAAGCATACATTGAATAACAACAGGCACAAAAAACACAAATAAATAGATGCCAGAAGACAAAAAAAAGTAAGTGATCACTGAAAGAGTGAAAAGGCTAAAATGGTAATGGGCTGGACACACTGCAAAAAGAACAGACGAAAGATGGACAAAAGAATCTATAGAATGAATTGAAAATAGACCTAGAAGATGACTACAAAAAAGATGGGAGGCTTAAATAAGACGATACACTGGTGTGACCTGGAAAACAGACACCATAAACCAAAACAAGTGAAAATATCTTGGGGAGGCCTTCATCCCGCAGTGGATCAATATAGGGCGATTATGATTATTATATATATATATATATATATATATATATATATATATATATATATATATATATATATATATATATATATATATATATATACACATACATACACACACACACACATATATTACAATCCCAGAAGTAAAATTACATATCACATAACAGCACTTTACAGTCACAAGAACTACAGCACAGCTCCCCTCCAGTTCCTTGCTCCTGGTGTCCTTTGAGTTTTATCTAGATGTGAGCAGTCAGGTCCAATCAATACCGTGCCTCAGCTTAACTCAGTACTTTATCCAAATTGTAGTAATTCTCATCTGATTTTTAACTTATGCTTTGTATACCAAGAGATAAAAGATAGTGATTTATGGAAAAAAACATTAAGAAGCACAAGCTTAAAAGATGATTTAGGGGTTCAGTCACAACAAAGGACAGAGCAACACAGTATGTTGCCTACACAGTAACATAAGCCATCACAAGCCCGTTTTCAAAACACTATATTCAAAACAAAATAGAAACAATGTAACAACAACAACAAACATATATTGAAAAGCTTTGTTAAGAAAGTCCAGTACCATGAAGCTAGTTATGTGGGGTAACATACTAATATTAAGGAAAAGAAAACATATGAATAATAATATCATATTTAAAATAGGTTTAGAGTAGGCTGTATGTTTTATACCTTTGAATTGTAAAGATGAAACCGGAACACATTACTGCAACAGCAAATATTTCTCATAGTTCCCTCAAAACCATTAATTGGTTCCATTCCTCCCACTCCCACGGTATCATTTCAACTGATGCAACTGCAGGTAAAACCAGGGCTTTTCTGCATCTCAAAAGGGCTGAGTAAAAACTTGTAATAGCCTGCTTTCACCTTCACCCTTTGGGAAACGACTGGAGATGAATGGTTCTTATTTAATGAGTAGCCAACATAGTTTTATGTCTACAGCCCCAGGCAGCTATGCCATTGTAACCAAGGACTAAAATGGATAAGTGACTGAAAAGGAGAAAATATAGCAAGTATCAGAGCGGAGCAGTTTTCTTTTCTTTCTTTCTTTAAGGCGTCACATCGCCAACATACCAAAATTCCAACAACAACAACAACATACAAAGCATGGTAACCATTCGCATTTGCCACACACTCTGATCCCAGGCCACACGAAAAACACAACTGCTGCGAAAAGAAACAAGTATGATGAAAGAGTGTGATTTTGTTTCTAGAGCCCTGGTATCTACAAACTAGATATTGATGCTCCTGTATTTAGAGTTTGTTTTGCGTTTGCTGGACAGTGACAGTTGGGTCGAGTGTCTACAGGTAACAGACGAGCTTGCAAAGTTGATCAAATACCCAGTGAGAATGTACAGCCCAAAGCTTGGACACCCATTAAGGACTATGCCCATAATGGTGACATCATCAGAAAAAATAAAATCTCCAAAGATGAAAAACATATATAGGCTAAAGCATAGTGAGAATTAGAGAAACCCATGAAATTCTTCTTAGTGGTGACCTGACCCAAATACAAACCCAGCAGGCCACCAGAACTAAAAGACAGGACAAACCACACCAATGTAATGAAACAGACTAAATATGGCTGGTTTTACTTCTCCTTTCTGTTCACCCCTGAATGACTTTAAGAATTTTAGCAGGAAATTTCCTATTGCGATGAATGCACTGTGTGTGTGTATGTGTGTGTGTGTATACATATATAATACATAGTAGATTATACACAGATACACAAACTGTGTGTGTTTGTAATTTGAATTATTCATTTGAAATATTTATAAATCGATTAATTTCGTTTAAAACATATACTGACTTAAACTATACACCTTATGTATTAAGAAGGTCATAATAATGGTTTTCGAGAAGGATGTGAAGACTTTTGACAAGACTACAGGCACAGCACATGCCTTACACCTGCGTAGAACCATCCACCACATTTTCAACAGAACAAATACCAGATTCGTAAATAACGACAAGAAGTTTCTTCTCCCTTTCCCTGTCATGATTTGCAAATGTGCCGATTGCAGTGACATTACCACCCTAGAAACCCTTTCCGTGGCCATTGGGCATGAACGCCGGATAACAAACACCATCGATCCTGACCACCGAGCCCAGACCTTTGTCCGGCGGGCCATGTTAGTCACCATGGCTCCTCAATACCTGCGAGTAAACGTCAAAATGTAATGTGATGAATCAGCACATGTGATACTTTCCGCTCATTTGCAAACTGATCACTGATTTATAACACTGTCAAACAGAGCAGCCGCGCACAAAACACCCATTCTTGCGCCGTGTCCAGCGGGGTCTACGGCAGCACCGCATCGATTGCTTTGTTGTGATGATGGTCAGTTGTGACACCACATGCTCCTGTACAGACATCTCCCTCTCCTTTCTTCTCCTTCTCCACATACAAGCCGACTTGAGGACACGATCCGCAGCTAGTCCGCCACGAAAGAAAGCCGAGGCTCAGCTCACCTCTCCAGATACACAACGCAGACACCCAGACCGATCCGTCTGCCGCTCAAACAGCGCTGCCGTCGCCCGCGTCTCAGCGCCGCACAGCTGTGATGAAACAGCAGCTTTGCCCCGTTCAGATGCATTTCACATTTCTCTACACAGCCTCAGCCCGCACCTCGATCCCCCCGGAGCCCGGAATCCCCCTGTGGCTCCTCGGAGAAAGCGCCCGAGTGTGCCCGGCTGCGGGGGTACCGCCGTGCAATGCCTAATAACGACCCGATCGTGATGAATCAGCATGTCTGGCCCTTTAACGCACTCTCACACACGGCGACATGCACACACCGCGGAGACACGGGCGGCAGAGGGGAAAGCAAAGGCGTGCACACTCAGCAAAATAACAGCCCGCTCCTAAATGTGCCACCCGCGGTCGACACAAACCCGCCGCCGGACTCACCAAACTCAAGGGAGACCCTCTGTTCCCACCGCCGGAGGTCTGATAGTGAGTATCGGGAAGTGCGGCGTCTCTATTTCTGGGTGATTTGTAAAAAAAATTACTCCCTCGCCTTCTCCTTGTTGATCCCTTTCTCTTGTGCCGGAGCCAGACGTCATATGATGTTTGGTCACGTGGTTTCATTCATGAAGGATCTACGCAACTGGCGAAAAGGCTTAAAGGGACAGAGGCCACATATTTCCCAAAAGCGCATTCTTGCACACATCGCAGGACGCGCTCTTTAAAGGGACAGCAGAGCGCATGTTTCGCAGCTCAAGCGCATATACCCTGCTTGTCCGCTTGCAATCTCCTGTTGATTATTGTCTTCATCTGTTTTGTGCTTGTTAAGAATTATAAAGTTAAATTGCTAGGATGAGAATGAAATAAATGTATGTATACTTTATTATTAATAATTATAAAAATGTTATGCTCATTTCGTTTTAACTTGTATTAAAAAAAGAATGCAATTTCCATAAAGATCAGGTGTAAAAAGTAGCAGAGAAGTCGGAATAGTGAAAATGTAACCTATCTGAACTTGTTACACTTGGTGCACATGGGTGCGGCTCCTCTCCTGAATGCTGAATGGAAATCAGTGTTTAAGCTAGTCACCTGCAAACCTTTTCAACTGGTTTCCTGAACCTGACGTGCTTTTTCGGCTCTGGCGTTGGGTGCCAGGCATTACTCGATATCCAGGATGATTACAACACCTTGCAAGAATGTCTTCAAGACGCACTGCAGAACAAGAGCCATCCCGTCTCTGTAATAGAGCCTTTTGACTTTATAAACGTGGAACTTCATTTGCAAAACGTCGAAAATAATGTGCATTTTTTTGCTACTTTTGATAGCTAAATAATAATAACAACGTGTTTGTATTTGCATATGATATTCATCTGTGGAAATGCATGTATATACGTATAAATTAGCTTGTGCATATAAATACATACATTGTTTAAATAAGATTTACTGATCGCATGTGTATGCTACTGTATCTAAAATTCAAAGCAAATGATGAATATATCCTCTTTAAAAAATACAAATAAAACTTTAGAGTACATATTTTTCAGCCTACTGGTAATTGTGATGTGGTATTCGAGAGAAGATATTGCGAAGGTCTATATGCTTTGAAAAAAGGGCTCTTTATACTTTAGATTAGTTGGACAGTAACAGAGCAATTTAAAGTATAATATTATAGTATATATAGTAATTTTAAAGCAATGAATGCATTTATCAACCAACATTAAAATAACATTCGTTTTACTGTTAACTGTATTATATATGTCTGAAGAGTAAGATTTTGTTTCACAGGAATAATTTGTGAATACATTGTATTTTCATGATTGTGTTTAACTTAAACTGTGTTTCAGCTTTCTGTATATTATATAAACACATTTGAAACATCTTACAACTGATTTATTTTACCGCTGGGTGTATGTGGCATTTTAAAGCAATTTTACAAGCTATTATAGCACAATAGCTTTCTGTATGTGATCCAAACGGCTGTTCAAAGAGTTTAAGAATGTCCTCTGTCAATCCTGCATTTTGAAGAAATGGCCCACTTACTACAAAGAAAAGCATAGTACTGATTGTAATGGATGGGCATTGATCAGTTATTAGTGCTCTCCACAGCCAACGGCCAGGTCAGAGGTCTACAAAGTTTGGCTCCAAAACCCACAAAATCGTTATAGCACAGGAGGCAGGAGAGGGAAGTGAAAGTGATGATTCACCGTAGCTGGAGGGAAATGGTTTTTACTGGTCGAAACACCAAGCCACATCTTCTTCCCCACACAACCCAGCTGCATAAGAATGATAAAGCATCAAGTGGGATAACTCTTCTCATTTACAATGTTGGCTCATTTAAATGGAGACTTTCTGGTTATTCATCTCAATGAAAGGTCAAGTTTTGGATAGGGGAAGGCAGTGTCACAACTGGAGCAAAACTGTGCTGGCAAAACAGTCTCTAAACACCGATTGTCTTTTGCAACCTAATTAAATTGTTAGGCAGTTTAATTATTAATGAGCATGATACAATGGAAACCTACATTTCTTGCTGAGGTGTTAGAAACACACAACCTGGAGATTATTGTATGTGGTCTTTGAGGAAACTCAGTGCTGAAGCAACAGGGGGCCTGCTACCTTATTACACAATAAATGCTGATTTGTTCTAATGTGATTGTGCTTACACATGTTCAGCCGTATTCAGTTTGTGACTCACAGAGACCTAAATAAAATTGTGCGTCATTGAAGTACACCTAACCTTTGACTGGGAGGCTATTTTTACTGTTGACTACATTGAGAATGAGCGGCTGAGATCCACCAGATGTCAGCCTCGACTCAGAAGAGCTCAGTCATACCTGTGAATGCAGCTGAAGGGTTAAATATAATTTCACTCATCAAAGATGTTTCCACTTGTTTCGATCTATAGCTTCTCTTTTCCAATGTCACACCTAAAAATATATTTAATCTTCCCGTCTTTTATGTGATCTTCTTCTAGGTCTTTTATCATATCTTAGGATCCATCCAATAGCTTCCTTTATCCATCTTTGATCAATATGTACAGAATGTAGCCCCATACTGCCCTAGGGCTTGGAATTCAGCTTGAGACTGTCACTTTCTTCTCGTGAATCCACTGAAGGGTGGTGAGCTGGTGTCAAGGCCATCGCCAACAAACACACATTCGACTTCCTCTTCCTCAGAATGGGAGGAAGCACACAAAAGCCTGGCAGAGTCGGGATGCATAATGAGAAGCAAATGAAAGGCGTCTCAGACTGACTTATCTAGCTGGAGAGGCCTGTGAGGCAGTGAAGTATAACCTTTTGAATAAAAGAGGGATTACTCCAAGACTTCATTGCCTGGCTGTGATGGTAACAAAAAATCCTTAAACACAAACAAGCAGAACGCATTGCAGCCCATTTAAAATTATGACTTGCTAGGAAAGAGAATTGGAATAAAGCCTAGGGTTTGTCAGCTTTCGATATTCACAGGGTACAGAGCTGTTCAATATAAAAACATTGCTTTCGAAACAACCGTAATTTTGATGTTCTGCACTGTACAGCTTCCCTTCATCTAAACACAAGTGATACTCAAAACTATGAAGTGTGTTTGTCATTCAGATGCAAGGCAGGCTTGACTGTACTTTAAACATGTGAATGCACTATATGAATATATGTATATAGCTGTGTGCATTTAATTACACACACTTATATATAGAGGGGGGGGGGGGCACACATGCTCAAACACAAATGCATGTGTATGTATGTATGTATGTGTATATATATATATATATATATATATATATATATATATATATATATATATATATATATATATATAGAGAGAGAGAGAGAGAGAGATTGAATAATTAAATGCAAGTTCAGTTCAGCCTTGATGCCACACACCCCAACGATTCATTGCTCATGTCAGACCGATCCATGGCCTTATTTCTTGAGACTGCCCATCTGAATCCAATTATCATGGTGGTTTAGTGATGGGGAACCGTGTCTGCTGGGAGAAGAGCTGACACCACAAAACACATTTTCCCTGACATGAGAGCTAGGACGGGGACTCGGGCCACGATCAGGGGAAACGCTTGAAGAGGCGCCGGGGCTGCCCGCAGCGGCACTGTCCTGCCGACACAGAGAGGAGCAGGGCTCTGTGACCGGGGATGCGTAGGACATTCCACAGACCTCATTACCCCACATCAGTGTCACAGCACGGTGCAAACAAATTAACATCGATAAGTTTCTATGGCAGCAAAACACTTGTTTACAAAGTGCTATTTTTAGCTCGGTGTGCTGGCCACTCGCAGTATTTAACATTTTAGTGATAACTGTGCAGCAGTTTAGGACAGACGCCCTGCCAAACTGGAGTCCAGCCACTGCGGACAAAATCGTAAAAAATCATTTTTATATCCTTATCCAAAAAACAGATACTCATGTTATTGTTTCCAATCTTAACCATCTGTTATTTGAAATGTCTTCAACACTATCGTCCACACTGAAATCATTTTCTGAATTCATGGAAATTGTTTAATGGCACGTTGCACTCGACAGACAGAAGGGTCTGTGTGTTTAATTATGTATTACAGACAGTGCCACTCAGATACCATCAATATCTTTTTCTGACCTAAAAAATTGTTGATCCATTTTGTCAGTCCTTGATACTTTCAATTATTATAATTATTTACTACTATACTACTACAAATCATCATTGTACATTAAAACATGAACATCACCAGCTTAAAAACAGTGTCCTAAAAAAAAAAAAAAAAAAGGAAAGCACTTGGATAGTTATATCAAAAACTATTGTTGTAAAGAATGGTATGTCAAAAAGGGCTAGAGGTGTATTGCCCAGGAAATATGAAGTTTAAAACTTCTGACAGACCTGCCACCCAGTGATCTCTGCTCGTCAAATGGCAGTCTACGGCCAGATGGGCATCATTCTGCACTAGTGCATTTATTAATGTCCATTACAGGCTCTTGGTGGGGGTGCTTCTATTGTGTAGCCTTGGATGACACATTGGTGAACCACAAGTCGAAAAACAGCACCGGGAATAACCTCGCATTCATACTTGAGAGGTTTGAAAGAATCAGAAAGGTCTCAGGCTAATCCAATTACCCATTACTAATTCATCAAGTCCGATGAAATGCAGAGGTGGGAACAAATATGAAGTTATTTGCTGAGGCTCATGCAGAATATCTCCTTATAAATATTACCTTGAATAACTCACCAGTGTATTTTTTTCAGACTTTGAAAAGTGTTATTTACATATGGAATTTTCTAATTTCTCCTCTCAATAATAAGAGGAATTTTTGAAAACAGAAATTAAACATATCATACTTGCTTCTGTGAGAATTATACATAATGTCAATTCACATATTTTTGTAAAGAAAATAGTTCCCAACTGAACCTCAGAAAGTACTGTTGTGGCGTGTGTGCTTGTGCGTGTTTTGAATATATACAGTAAAACACATTTCACAGACAGCCGAACTGAAATTTATTCGTATCCTTTCATGTGAAGGATACACACGGATTGATAGTTGTATGCAACTAAAATATCCCAGTAGAAATTTTGTTACAAAAAAATAAATACAAAAGAACCAAATTTCCAAACCGTGTTCTTTGACAGTTTTGGTTCCTGATTGATATAATCTGTGATTGGTTATTGTCACTACAATGGTTGCTCCCAAGTTTTTTTTTTTTTTTTTTCGTCAGACAGAACTGCAGTATATCAGTTAGACACACATATAAAAACATTAAACTCAAAGATGCCAAATAAAATGTAACAAAAGATGATGAAATATCAGGGCTTTGGTGCACTGTCTTTCTACAGTGAGATGTATCTTCTTCCAACACAGATCTATCAATTTAAATATATAAAACAGAAAAAATATTTACTGGCATTCTAGAAGCATTTAGACTTGCTGTGGCTTCCTGAATATTGCACCACTGTGGAATCATATCAGGTACGCTTTCTTCCAAGCCTGGCTGTCATTAGGGTTTGGTTTTTTAACTCCATATCCTTCGCAGGAGCAGTTTCTCAAGACAGAATGTTATACTAGCCCCACTCAGCTTCAGAAAATGTTTCAGAACTGACTTGCAGCTTATTTATTCAAATTACATTTCGTAGAGGATCGCAAATAGTCCCACAACCGAAGATCTGTTGGCTGTTGGCTGGGTGTTTTTTGTAGCCATGGTTAATGTTTCAACAGAGAACAAAAATGACAAGAAAATAAAATATATTTTAAAACACAGGCACAATTAAGCTTAATCTAAAAGACAAAAACATAATCCTAACACTGAGTTGGACAAGTGACCTCTCGCTCCTCTGGGTTGCAGCTCAACTCTCGATTGCTTCCTCCCTCCATTTGACACTCAGGCTGTGTGGAATAAGAACGCAACACTGGTTGTCTGCTGGTTTCTCTTTTTAAAAACACACTTCTGTGGACCAGATAAAGGCAAGTTAAGTGACATCAGTAAGTAATGCCTCTTATAGGGATTCTGTGGTGGCTGTGTGCTCAGTTCTTCTTGATACCGGGGCGCGTGTTGTTGAACAGGTTGAGGCCGGTCTTGGCTCCCACGGTCGAGGACTGCTGTCGCACCTTGTCCAGCGTGGTCTTTTTGATGGCAGCTGGGGAGATCTGCTCCTGGTCAGCCAGCATCTGCAGCTCCCTGTGAGGACACAGCCGATATAACACACGTCATAGCCTTGAGCACCACACTGAAAATACAGCCCTCACTAATACGCACAGGTTTCTCTTGGTTTTTGTTTTTAAATGTTTGTTATTAGGTCCTCTACTCTGGTCTTGTTGAGTCACAGTCCTACAGGTTTTACATAAACACAGAGTAAAGTACCGGGAAATATATTCACTTGTACAAAGCCAAATTCTGCGATTCTAAACATGGCTGGAATAAAACAAAAAAGACAATGTAGAACTCCAGGGTTCTGGCTCGCTATTTTAGTTGTTTTAAGTGCTAAAATTCTCAGATCAATTAATTACTGGTGGCAAAATCAGACAACTCCCTGGAATTTTCCCAGCGTTAAGTATTCACGCCATCTACTGTTAAAACAGTGCCATAGCTTGGGAACAAGTCTTGTTCCAGCCTCCATCACTCCAAGACAGTAGAAACCATTCCCTACACTCATTTGCAATTCCTCCAGAAAAATGCATGATACCCTTTGTCAAAAGTTTCACAAACGCCTTACTGGGCAGTCAGTGTTTACAATAATCAAGTACATCTCCGCATGACATATGACACTGCACAGGAGACGGAGGCCGTACTTGGTCCTGATGCAGGAAGCCTCCACGGCGTTGATGAGCAAGCTCCGGAACCCCCCGCTCTCGAGGAAGTGCAGGGCATGGATGGTGGCGCCCCCTGGTGAGCACACATTGTCTTTCAGCTGGCCAGGGTGCTGTTCTGAATCAAGCAGCATTTTTGCAGCCCCCTAGAAAAACACGCATCCGAGAGTGAGGGGACCCGACTGGGAGAAACACACATTGAATGTACACTCACCTAAAGGATTATTAGGAACACCATACTAATACTGTGTTTGACCCCCTTTCGCCTTCAGAACTGCCTTAATTCTACGTGGCATTGATTCAACAAGGTGCTGAAAGCATTCTTTAGAAATGTTGGCCCATATTGATAGGATAGCATCTTGCAGTTGATGGAGATTTGTGGGATGCACATCCAGGGCACGAAGCTCCCGTTCCACCACATCCCAAAGATGCTCTATTGGGTTGAGATCTGGTGACTGTGGGGGCCAGTTTAGTACAGTGAACTCATTGTCATGTTCAAGAAACCAATTTGAAATGATTCGACCTTTGTGACATGGTGCATTATCCTGCTGGAAGTAGCCATCAGAGGATGGGTACATGGTGGTCATAAAGGGATGGACATGGTCAGAAACAATGCTCAGGTAGGCCGTGGCATTTAAACGATGCCCAATTGGCACTAAGCGGCCTAAAGTGTGCCAAGAAAACATCCCCCACACCATTACACCACCACCAGCAGCCTGCACAGTGGTAACAAGGCATGATGGATCCATGTTCTCATTCTGTTTACGCCAAATTCTGACTCTACCATCTGAATGTCTCAACAGAAATCGAGACTCATCAGACCAGGCAACATTTTTCCAGTCTTCAACTGTCCAATTTTGGTGAGCTTGTGCAAACTGTAGCCTCTTTTTCCTATTTGTAGTGGAGATGAGTGGTACCCGGTGGGGTCTTCTGCTGTTGTAGCCCATCCGCCTCAAGGTTGTATGTGTTGTGGCTTCACAAATGCTTTGCTGCATACCTCGGTTGTAACGAGTGGTTATTTCAGTCAAAGTTGCTCTTCTATCAGCTTGAATCAGTCGGCCCATTCTCCTCTGACCTCTAGCATCAACAAGGCATTTTCGCCCACAGGACTGCCGCATACTGGATGTTTTTCCCTTTTCACACCATTCTTTGTAAACCCTAGAAATGGTTGTGCGTGAAAATCCCAGTAACTGAGCAGATTGTGAAATACTCAGACCGGCCCGTCTGGCACCAACAACCATGCCACGCTCAAAATTGCTTAAATCACCTTTCTTTCCCATTCAGACATTCAGTTTGGAGTTCAGGAGATTGTCTTGACCAGGACCACACCCCTAAATGCATTAAAGCAACTGCCATGTGATTGGTTGGTTAGATAATTGCATTAATGAGAAATTGAACAGGTGTTCCTAATAATCCTTTAGGTGAGTGTATATATTTTGCATATCATGAGGACTAAAAATCTGATAAATATATTATATCCAAGATATGTTTTCCTTCTTTATAATAAATCTTCTGGGACCAATTCCACTGCTTCACAGACACCAAAACCTACCGTCTTCCACAGCATATATTCTGCAGCATGAATATTAATTTCCAGTCTCCCTTAAGCAAATGGCTTTCCAATCTAAAATGGCAGTGTATACAATGCTTTCAGATCATTATGGATTTACCAGTAAGGCTTGAGCCCCCAGTCTGACTGCCAGCCGCCTCGGGAGCCCCATCTTCACCCCCCCATCTGCCAAGGCATCGAGTGCTGTAAAGGCCTGGAAAGATGACATGCACAGTGTCAGCACCACAGAGGAATACAGCATTTGGGAAAAGTACATAAGAAATACACAGAGAAAAAAGTAAAAGAGATACAGGAAGTTTTTGTTTACATTTCTTGAACCACATAATGCACAGGCAACCTGCAAAGGAATACTCCCCCAGATATAAAAAAGGAAGCAATTTCCATTATTTTGTTCAGGTGGCCCGTGTTGTGCCTAGATGCACTCTATCCCCCCCCTGCTCCTCTTCAACATCCTTGGATGATTCAGCTTTCAATGCTTTCCTTTAATCATAGGAAGCTACTTGAGTTATGACGCCACTGAACAAAGAACTCGACTTGGTACTTGAAAGTTCATTGGGAAGCTTTTATAAACCTTCTCTATTCAAATGTCTCTAAAAGCAGGAACACAAACACTAAAAGGACAGTGTAAACAAGGGCCGAGGAGAGAGCCTACACAGATTCCGTGACCCCGTGTCACAGCACAGGTTGACCTGTTCACATCTGGGATAAGCTTTTGTAAAAAGGTGGTCATTAATGGCAGAACTACACAAAAACAATGGAGGACAGCAGCCCACGAGGAGTGAGACATTGAAGAAACAGACAGATTTCCCTCATTTGACTCTTGCCAGGCAGCCGAGAGACTGGCGAGAGTGCACCACTTGCACTACGCTACCACATCTCGTCCTTCAGCAAGGACGGGACTGGACACCGGAGTCCCATCACCAGAATCAGCCACAGCTGGAAATGAAACCTCTAGTCTCACTCACATAGGCCGGGCCACTGCCACTGAGGCCGGTGACGGCATCAATCAGGTCCTCCTCCACTTCAGTGCAGAAGCCCACGCTGGCCATTAGCTGCTCCAACAGCTGGCTGTCCTCTATTTCTGCGTGGGTCCCGGTGGCGTACACAGTGGCCCCTTCCCGCACCACCACTGGGGTGTTGGTCATGAGCCGCATCACCTTGGGTTCCGGGTGGTGCTGCAGCAGTTTCTGCATGGAGAAAGGGAAAGTAAAGTACTGTGCTTAGGAAAGAGGACCATCATGGCTCAACCCCAAAACTTCATGGAATGCATCTGGCAGTGCATGTCTGAATGAGAATCCCCTTCACGATTTTGATGAGGTGTTTCATTCAGCTCCCACTATAACCTGTAATAGTCTCTAATGAATATATGTTCACCAAATACAAACAGCTGACAAATTCACGGTTAAAATCAATGCTGTGGTTAGCTCCAACCCCACAAATTAAAATACCTCAGGGGATACAAATACAGGTGTACAAAAACTGCAGACAGAAAATGAAACATGGCGCCTCCCCGGCACTGAGCTCAAGCTAGGTTACTCCGGCATGCTCTGCTACAGCCAGAGAGACTAGACAAGTCTCATCGTCTAACGTTCACATCCCAAACACAGATTCCAGCTGCTATGTGTTGATGCGGTGTGAAAAGCAGTCAACCACTTCACCTTCTCGATGGAGCTGATGGTGACACCGGCAGCGCAGGACACGATCAGGTGTCGCTCCATGATGTCAGGGCCGATCTCGTCCAGCACGAAGGGGATGATGTGCGGTTTGACAGCCAGGAACAGCACATCGCTATTCTTCACCGTCTCTTTGTTGCTGGTCGTAAAATTGATCCCCAGTTTCTAGACAAGAACAGATGTCAGGCCGGATATAGGAGAAAATAGAAAATGTACAGACTCCGAGTACATGTACACACTTATGTCTTATACTTTTCATAGAATGGGCATGTGTATCAAGTTGCTTTGCTCTCTTTCACAATCATATACACTGGAAAACTTTTAGGGGGTGGGCTCTCAGTCTTACCCGCAGTCCTGACACGGTAGGCAGGTCTGTGTCTGGAGAGCTTGCGGTGATCTTGTGGGCAGCGATTATGCCTAGAGGAATGTTTCAAACCATTCATTAAAACCAACAGTGATTTGCACATGTGTACAGTGTGTGCCATATGTCACTCTGCTGCATACCAACACTTCAAAATCTGTACTTTAACAGTTTCGTGGGGGCTATACAAGTCAATGTTTATATTTTACCACAATTTAAAAGGCGATCAACGCAGGTACTCTAAACAAACGGGTACAAACCATTAGGATTAAATAAACAAGTATAGTATCACTAACAGTGTCAGCATCCCAATTATAGAGGGGAAAAAAGCAGATCTAAGATGTTATAATTAGGCAATAGCTAATGACATGAGTGACATATCACTTCTTGTGTTGTGCTTTAGCATCCCACATCATTTGTCAAAAAGCACTCCTACAGGGCACCTTCATTAGCAGCTTCTCTTACCCGCAGCGGAAAAGCCTTTGACCAACGCATGAGCCAGCTGGCCGGCTCCAATGAAACCCACACTCATCTCTGCCAGTCCGTGTCAGTCCTGCAACACAAACGCAACAAACCTGTGCAAACAGCCACACACTCAAAACGCAAACAGGGAAACTGCGCACTATTGCGACATTTCAATCGCACACAAGACACACACGCCATATATAATCGCATTACGGCGGTGTCCTTTGATCAGGCCAATCAGAGCTGGACTATCTTATTACCTGAACTGTAAAGATACCAGTTCACGCTGGGGTTAACGAATGGGCACCCTAACATGTTACTTGCTTGACATGACCAAATGCACTATATAATTCAAGCTTTATCACACACTGCCATCACGGTGATTTTAAAGGTAGCTGAAGCATGCAAACCCGTTTTCGGGGGACTGATCGTGCTGCCGTCGGTTTTTAAAAGGTCTTCGTGCAACTGCTTACCTTCGCATAGAAACTCCTGCAGCCCACCTCTCACTGGACGTCCCCTTCTTTTTTCTTGTAGTACAAAATAGAAACCGGTGTCAACGTGGCTTCCTCCAAAATGCTGCCCCACACGTGTTCCGGGAAATAATCTTTGAGTGACATGTATCGTGACCAATGCGGTGGGAGATTCGGAGATGACTGCCCAATCACAGCACAGACAAACCGGATCGTGCTGTTGGGGGGGGCGGGCTGTGCAAGAGCTCGGTTTCGTTGCATCATCCCCCAAACAATGGGAAATAGGGAAATATAGGTCAACCAAACAGAGTTGATCAATGCCAAGGATTAGGCTCTAGAGTAAAAGTGCATTCGTAAACCCTAGCCGATTTGTTGTGAGAAAGTATTTTAAATCTATTCTAAACTGTGCTTTGGCGGAAAGATGTAGTTATGTGTGAAATATGAAACTTTGTTCCCCCAATGTGTATCACTCTGACTTATTAGACCTACTGCTTTTGTTTAGATTATTTTATTAGAAATGTGTGAATGTAACGGACTACACTATTTTTCCAGTAACTTACTAACTAACATAATGTAAATCTACCTTTCCCAGTACTGATATAGGCTTTTTAGACTTTCACATCTCAGCATGACACATTATTGTGGTGACACAAGATCCTGGTTGGTAAGAAGGAAATGCAGTTTTCCTGTTCCAGACGGTTTCATACCATGCAGTCATAGGCTGCAGACATGAAAAGAAAAATGAAATAACTCACCAGGCATAATGCAATGCAGAAATTCCTGTTTAGATGTTATTAATGCCTGTTTTGTTTTAATGGCAATTCTGTCCCTTCCTAATAACCTTTATAACCTCTTCTGTTAATTAAAGCTCATCTTTTACAAATATAAAACCAACAACTCTGAAACAACTCTAATATAATCTAGGGACCATTCATACCTATCAATGTATCCCTTACCTAACTATCTCCATGTAAAAATGATGCCTAATCTTAGGCTTCACACTTATATTAAGTAGTCATTTTAGTAGTCAAGGTTGAGGTTTAATGATACAGTTAAAGCTGTGTTCAGGGGTAAGAAGCAGACATAAGGATAGCATTTTTGTTGATGATTATCTTTCCATGAAATATCAATTGTAGTTCATGTTTAGGTATATACTTTTGATTTGAGCATTGTTTTCTGTAGTGACATACACACCCACCTGCTTGCTTATACCATAACACACATTACAGTAAAACTTAATTCAATGAAAAACCTGAGCTCAGCTTGAGTCATTTTGAATCCTACCAGCAACTTATTCTGTGTAAACAAATTTCAATGTTTCTTTATTTGTCTTCTCTATCATATATTTATTATTACATTATACCATGTGACTTTCCCACTTGTTGATGAAAGGGCAAAAAAAGTTAATACAAATAATGGAGGGAAATATGAAAGGGAAATTAACATTAGCTGCAAATAAACCCCCTGGATTTGACTGCTAACTAAGTGGCTGTGCTCTCATGAAACTATCTAACCCAGTCAGACAAGGAAAATGCAAGTAATGTCTGCCTGTTACAGGAGCAGGCAGACACGCAGGTGTAAGAAGCATTTGGATTATTCCTTTATTTGTTTTGACTCTCTCCTATAACTCTCTCTTGCCTCTTCAATGCTCTTGAAATGCAAAGGTCAAGTTCCCAAGCAGCTGAGAAGCATCTTAAAACTGGAAAAGTGTACTACATTCCTGTCATTCCAGGCACCCCAACGTCACCCCCCTGTTACTCAGCAAGAAACACAGGGCATGCAGGGACTGTGTCAGGGATTGACTTGGGGGATCAGGTTTGTGTCTGAAGATTTTTCTGCGGGAGGGATTAATGAGGAATCTTAGAGATCACTGATTGCTGGTGTTCCTTGCATACTTCAGATACTTTCTTATAGGAGGAGCATTTCAAAATGGTAGACTGAGGACCCATACACTTTCTCCCCTTATAAATAAAATAGGATCCCTTGTTTGGAACCAGGATGGAGGCAAAATCCACTGCAGTACATCTGGCAGGAATAAAATCCCTCAGCAGGTATGAGGCTCTCTCTAAACACCTGGATTGCAGACTGAAACAGTTTTACCCAGATCTATTTTGTATGTTGATTGCTGCAGTTCAGACTCGATCAAGCAGGACATATTCGTGCAAGCAAAGTGTCCATCTTATTGAATGGAATGATATTCTTGAACATGTATGCATTGCAAGCATTGTTCTCATAGTATACATCTAAATATACAGCTCCTTTGGGTTTCATTTCGTCCTCTGGCAGCTGCCTATTTGGTCAGACTAACACCTGTGCATAGAGACAGGAATAAGAAAGCTTTCAGCAGTTTAGGTGACATGCTCTACATTCACAGAATTCTCCCTCCATTCTAGCTGGGATGTCGGATGCGATTTGAGAATCCTGTTTTCAGGGCCTTTTTACTGCTAACACTAGATCTCATTGACAGAGTCATACACTGAGTCATACAATGAATTGCTCACACAGAAGGTGTTTTTGTTGACTCATCAATGAACACATCCTAGCAGTGTGGGCAGGTGATGAAAAAAATGCAAAAATGTATTGTGTTTTTGATGTTTTAAACACAACTGTTGAATTCAAACCAAAGAAGCTGTTATTTGAATTCTATAATGCATCATACTTGACCTCATCTGTGCTGGTCAACACATGACAGAAAATATATCACAACACTGGAGGAAGTTCAGAGCACAGTATCTGCAATGCAAATTATTTAATATATAGATACTTTTAAATTACTGTATGTTATAGCCTGGGACAAGGGGAGCTTTGGGGAGCTTTGGTCAGAGCATTCAAATTCTTAAAAAGTTTATTGAGAATAATATTTGCACCTCCCACACCGTTTTAACTATTGCTTACCCTAGGGTTAGGATTAGGGATGCTGTACTATTTATTGTGTCTGTCTGTTAAGTGAGATATATAAATTGTACCCCAGTGAGTTATCAAAGTAGCTGTATAAGAATAAAGCCCCTTTATTCTGGAAATTAAATATAGAGTCAACATAACTCTAGTGTATGCTGGCCCATATTCAAAACAGTATCACAAGCTGTGAGAACCTAATCTACACAAATCAAATGGATGACAAATCTGCTTTGGCAAAAATCTGATGCCTGAGGAAGGGGAGGTTGTACACCCTTGGGATCTCAGGGGAGTGACGTAAGCCTAACATAGTTATGTCCAATGAGTCCAATTTCAGAATCAAGCAGTGATTTACAGTGGAAGCACAGTACAGGACGAAAAAATAGGGCAAACCACAGGTAAAGCAGGGCTTTGCAAGGAAGTGATAAGTGATAAGGAGAAGTTGTAGCATTAGAGGATCTCCTGGATATCACTAACCAGAAAGTAATCAGGAAAGAAATATATAATGCGTAACTAAGGTCCTAACCTGGCAGATAGTTGCTCGTGCCTCAGCAGGGGTTCTGTGATGTGAAAGTTAATTATTAATACATATTGTCTCTAAACTACAGTTCCTTTATTGTGTCCTTCATACCACTTTACAGCACAGAGATTAGATCTGTGCTTTTACAGATTTCATAGGATCTTTTCCTTCTGTTAAGTTTCCCCAAGATGACCAAATAATGCTACCATGAGGCTCTTCAAAAGTCCCAGTCCAGATGCCCCTGAGATGACTTGACTGGTGTTCATGTAGTTCAGATGAAAGGGCATTGTGATCTCAGTTGAGATGCTGGGTTAAATTTCTGTTGTTTTACATCATTGTGCTGATACATTTTTGTTGACTGTACATTTTTTATACACCGTACCCTCCCAATTTAGCTCTAGCACTAGTGTAATAGAATAGTAGTCTATAAAAGTCTCCCCATTTCCTGTGATTAGAGACAGCCCTGTAGGGAAGAGAAAGGATATTCCAGACTTAATTTCTGCTTGTTCCCTGAATTTCTGTCCACACTAATGAGTCCAGTTTTGTTTCCCTGAATTGCTTATTTGGACTGTTTTCTAATATCCATAAATGAGAATATAAAAACCAACACATTTCTTCCTGACAACAGTAGTCATACATCAAACTCCTGAGATTAAAAACTAATCCATGTGAGCCACACATGGAGCTACATATATTTTCCTGCACAACCAAATCATTGTTAAAAAAAACTTAATCTGATTATTATGTTTATTGGGGCTGAACCTAATTTAGATTTTCTATTCAATTGTGGTATTACTTTCATGACATTATCTTCCTTAAGGTCACAAATTTCATAATTATGAATGTATTAATCAATGACAGTTCAGGTAGTTTAGGGGGATGTGCAATACAATGTATGAAAAGCATTGAGAACAATAAATTCCTCTTGATATGAATTGTTTTTGGTTTGACTGAACACGTGTTGACTAAGACTTAATGCTTATGCTGGATGTGTCCCATTTTGTCATTGCTGAAGCGTAACGCCATCAATTTGTGTTTAGAAAATCAACAGTGATTTATATACACAGGAAAGATAAGTGGATTAGGATGGATGCGGTATCCACAAGGTACTGAAATTTAAAGTCAGTTTGTGAAAGATGCACAGCAAGACAGTTTTTCAATACATTCATCTCTCTTTCAACAGCAACAACAACAACAACAACAAAACATCAGGCCTGAGGTGTTTTAGACCTTCTTTCCTGTTTAAGCCTGAAAACACACTGGCCTTGTGAAAGAGGACCCAGTGGGTTAAGACTACAATATGAAAGGCTTAGATGGCAAGACTCTCTGGAAGTACTTGGAATTCAATGGACGCACACAAACCCGGGGTGCTTTTTTGATTTTAAAATCTCTTTGATGTTTTCTTCCACTTAATGAAATCCAAGACAAGGAGGTCTGTTATATGATGTACCTGTGCCGCACAGGCAGTGCAAACAGACTGTCGAATTCCCCTCAGCATGCTAATGAACACAGTGTGCTGGAGAGAAGGAGGGGATTTATGCAGCGTGGCACATTAACTAGACCGCATGGTTTTAGGCAAGTGCTCTGAAGACTCTTATAATGCCAAGTTATTAGTCCTTCCAACTTCAAACACTCAATGCAGAAAAAAGGAAAAATGGCAAGCCCTGTGAGAATCTGCTTGCTAACACACTTCTCCAGTGTTAACAGAGAGAGATGGACCAATGCTAAAACGTGGGTAGCCAACGAGTCTCAGAAGCTCCCTCTATGCTCCTAACAAGGCTGGGCTCCCACTGTCTGAAGATACATGGCTTTAGGTTTTTGTACCATTCTATAGGACCTTTCAAATAATAATAAAAAATAACAAACAAGCTTTGAAATTGGCCTCCTGTCTCCTGCAAACTTTGGATCTCTCCACATTCCCAGAACCCTGCTGTCAGAGCTTTCCCTTGCTAACAGCCAAACAAGCACCTCTTTACACTTTCCACAAACTACCTCACAGGCATTGGTAATGCAGATAATGTTCAGAATCCCCAAAAGCAATTGTTTGCGCTTATTATATTTCAGTGTGTGTTTGTGAGTGAGAGAGAAAGAGAGAGAGAGAGAGAGAATAGTTTTTTCTCGTTCCTCTCCATCAGAGTGGTCTGTGATTTGGGCATATTGTCGATATGACCACCAGCGAGGCTGAAGATGCTGCTGAGCAGACTTTCATTAGATCTCGATAGGAATCTCCTACAGCAGTTAGCACACAGCCATCGCCTAGCACATGTCCACGGGCTGAGTGCAGGGCTGACAGGGTGGCAGGCTGGCAGTGTGCTCCAAAAGACCTGACCTCGCTGTGATGTGAAGATGTCACATTCTGTTATGTGCCCCACAGGGCGATGGAATATGTGGCTCAGTGTGCGCAGCGGCGTTGGCTTGTGATTTTATCTCAAGCGATCATTGCCCAGGGGCTTTTCTGTTTGCTGCAGCCTCTTTGATGAAGGAACCTTAAAAAATATAAAACAAAAAATAACCCCATGTGAATCAGTATCTCACTTCTGACTTTTGTTCATTTGCCTTCCTGCTCCGTCTTCCAAGAATTCGTTAAAGAGATAAGATTGCATTATTTGTTTTGAAAGAAAGTTGAGAGTCTGCTGCCAATGATATTAAGGTATCAAACAGAAGACTTTAATAATATGAAAGAGTAACAAGTATTTCAAAACTCCAGTTTATGAGAAATGACACACATACAGTATGAAGGTTACATAGTAGCTTAATCCAGCAGTCTTTAAATGACATTGATACAGCTGAACGGTACAGTAGCATAGTCAAGTGATATCATTGGAAGGCTTGCATTGACATTTGAAGGGAATCTTTACATCCATTAAATATCATGTGATTGTTATGTCTGCCAATAGACCTCCATTATGAAGATACCCAGACTTATTTGATCTTGTTTGTACAGAGATTAAACATGGTTTACAACAGGAATGCTGTACTTTCAAGACTGGAGCACTCACTTGTATAAGGGCACCCATCAGTTTTCTGTATTTCCTTTTCCACTTTGAATGCCACTTGAATCTAGAAGCAAGGTGTCTTTTATCAGACTCACTTATGATACATTTTCAAGGCCTTAGTTGTGTCTTAGTGGTGCCCACAATATACTACACCACCTCCATATAATCTTTTGATTGATTTATACAACAAATAACATTTTCTGATATCTCCATCTTGTAATACTGATGACATTTCACAACAAGACCAAAATGGCCAAGGTTTTACCCACAGATTGTCCAAGTTCTTTGAATACATGCTAAAAACAGAAACAGCAGTACTGGAATCATCTTTTCTTTTGTGAAAATAATGCAGAACAACCATGCTGAGTCAAGATACGTGTAATCAGTGCACACACACACAGACTGTGAAAATGTCTTAGGCCTTCTCCTGCAATTTGGGTCCCTACTATCATGACACTGCTGTGACCCATCAAGGACATTTGTAAGATGTTTTGGGGGAAATTGCACTGAGATGACAGCAAGAGTACTGGCACTTTACAATTTAATGTTCCAGTTTGCAGGAAAACACAAATACAGACATTGCTTTTGAAATAAATAAAATAAATAAAACCACAATAATTCATAGAGAACTAATTAAAAGGTATACCTTATTTACTGACATATTTGGACTGCTTCTTTGACATTGTAGGAATAGTCTGAGACACACTGAACATGAATGGCTGGAGTTGGGCTTTGAGATGAGAAAAACATCTGTGTTGCAATTCCAGAGGAGGGATTTAGCAGACATGGAAAGTTCCGCTTTTGTAGATAAAGAGCTCGGTGGCTTTGCTAAGGCAGCTGGAATCTGCACTTCCAGGGATGAGGCACTGAAATTTGGGAGGTTGCAATCAATCACAGGAGACATCTGGGCCTGTTGAAGGCAGTTCTCAACACAAGCTGGATGTCAGAAGAGATGATAGTTCCTCCCTGTAGATGACCGTGGTAGCGGTGTGGGCCAGTGGTGGGGGGGAGGGTTAGTCTAGGTTATGGCTCTCAGTGCTAGACAGACGGTGTTACTGTTGAAATCATGGGACTCCATGTGGTTGCGGAGAAACAGTAAACAGAATTAAAGTCATACAGAACCAATTTAAATTTTGAAGAAGAGGGTGGAGGTGTTTAGTGTGGATGATTGTGGTCTGGTCTAGCAATCAAGAAAGTCTGGGTGATTCTGTTAATACGCAGTCAAAAAGGGTTCAGAGATAAATGAGGGAGTACAGCAAGGTATTAGGCTGTTAGCATATATACAGGAGTTACCTTGAAAGAACTAGGACAAGGTTGTTTTGTGTGGGTTTAACAGTGTGGATGTTTGAAGCTCTTTGATTGGGTCAGTTACAGAGAGAGGTGTCTCAGGCGATGGCTAGGGAAATTGCATAGGAATTGGTCTGACTTATTTTTGTGAATGTGAGCAAAACGCAGGATGCGCTCAAGGCAAGGCGGTGGTGGCAGTCAGTGTCTAGAGCTCAGGTCTGAGCTACAAAGCGGATCCTCTGAGAATAGACCAGGTCAATGATGTACAGCACCATGTTGATGTAGGTGAAGATGGCCACCACCAACTGGCTGTCCCAGGGGCACTTTCCCTGTGGGCAGCTGGAAGGCCTGCTGGGGTTGCCGTACTTCTTGTCAAAGCAGAAGATGGGCCAGATGATGGCGGCACTCAGGTACAGCAAGACAGCCAGGAAGGTGTAGATGACCACGAAACGATCGAAGGGGCATCGCAGCGCTGAGGTCTTGCCGGAGACGGTGAGTATCACCACGATCACTGTGAGGGTGAAGCAGAAGCTGTAGACTGCCACGCAGTACTGGGTGGCGATGTGGCGGCTGTACTGGCTGTCATTGACCAGGGCACCGAAGATGATGCAGGCCACGAAGGCCTGGACGATCTTCAGCAGTCCTGAGACCGTGGCCATGTAGCCCACCACATGACCCGGCTTGGCCCTCGTGAAAAAGACCTCTGCGCCGTAGGCCAGGGTGCAGAGGCAGGAGCAGACGGTGACAACGATGCGGTAGTTGCGCACCTCACAGCCGTTGTACGGGCACTCGGAGCGCAGGAAGTACAGGGGGTAGACTACAGAGGCCGTGACGTACATGAGCGTGGCCAGCATGGCAAAGGCGATGGTGAAGTTGTCCCAGGAGATGCGCAGGCAGCTGTGCAGCCGGGTGAAGTCCAGCATGAAGACCAGCACGGTCACCGCAAAGCAGAAGCACCACACAAACATGCAGAAGGTCCCGTAGGCTGCGCTGTACCCCGCTTGGTGGGTCACTAGACTCAGCGTGGTGCAACCCAGAATCATCTGCCCCAGTCGTGCAACGCCTACTGGGGAAGCCACTGCCGCCACGTTTAGGTAGGGTCCTCCCTGGGCATCCATTCCAGCTCAGCAGACAGGCTGTCTCAGGCAGCTTTGGCAGAGTGGAGAGAAATGGCTTGCTTCTCCTCCCAGATCTTCCCCGGATAGGCCTTGCCTGGTGCTATTCTGAACAGCAGATGCAGGAAATGAGTTCACATATAAGTCACATATAATTTGTTTTTTTTTGGGAGGCTACTTCATTAATTAAATGTTTTATTGGCAGGTTAATTTAACCAGATCGGCACATAGAGAAGTGAAATAGATTTTCATATGTATAACCCCTAATTCAGCATATAGCAAATAATGTTATGTTTGCCATAAAATAGTACTCCCCTGTACTGACACATCTACTGTCGCTTCTGTGTGTTTACTTGCTTGTCTTGCTCAGCATAGAAATGATCTCATATCATTATCATGCTGTTTATGTACTGAACAGCTATTGTGCACTTGCTCCTTAAAGGTATAATTTAATCTGAGCTGTATAAAATAAATAAATAGAAATGCAACAATATAATGAAGCAGAGAAATATTATGATTACGATTATGATTATAATAATAATAATTATTATTATTAATATTATTATTGTCTTACTTGTAGATTACTGTTCCATGTTACTTAGTTCCGGATGTCTCTCAGTAAGATGACCAGTGTGTCTGCAGTTCTTCTAGTTTTTACAGAACAGGACCTCAGAGGTTCGGTTTTGTGACGTTCTTGTCAGAAGTATTGTCTCGTTCCTGCGGTGTGGTCCTGTTTCTCTTTAGCCTTCAAGGCCCCCGTGCAAATCTCGTCCTTGCTGTTGCAGTCGGTCCTGTCCACTCCCAGATTTTGTGTTGCAGACGCGTCTCTCTCTCTCTCTCTCTCTCTCTCTCTCTCTCTCTCTCTCTCTCTCTCTCTCTCCCCCCCCTCTCTCTCTCTCTCTCTCTCACACACACAGACACACACACACTCTCTGTAGCGAGAAGACTGCCAAGGAAAGTTATTTAAGAGACGCACTGCAGCTGAGATCAGAGTAGCACTGGCGAGGGCGACATATCTGCTATAAATAGTGAGCTATATTAACAAAGGAATGGGGAGTGTAGCCCCATGTGATGCTGATGCACCAGAGCATGGAATCATGTTTCTGCAGGACTGCAAGGCTCTGTGTGTAAAGAGAGGTGGTCCCACGAAACAGTGGTGCTCTTTCGTTGTTTTGGTTTATTTACAGTTGTGCACTTACTGGTAAAAGATATGTTTGTTTACACCAGTTGCATAAGAGATAGAGAAATCAATTGGGCACACTGTATATATATAAAGTTATAATTGTCTGCATGTGTATGTCTGTCCATCTGATTATCATTGATTCTGTGTTGGAATTTAACTAGGTATATCTATATCTCTATCTATCTATCTATATACACTCACCTAAAGGATTATTAGGAACACCTGTTCAATTTCTCATTAATGCAATTATCTAACCAACCAATCACATGGCAGTTGCTTCAATGCATTGAGGGGTGTGGTCCTGGTCAAGACAATCTCCTGAACTCCAAACTGAATGTCTGAATGGGAAAGAAAGGTGATTTAAGCAATTTTGAGCGTGGCATGGTTGTTGGTGCCAGACGGGCCGGTCTGAGTATTTCACAATCTGCTCAGTTACTGGGATTTTCACGCACAACCATTTCTAGGGTTTACAAAGAATGGTGTGAAAAGGGAAAAACATCCAGTATGCGGCAGTCCTGTGGGCGAAAATGCCTTGTTGATGCTAGAGGTCAGAGGAGAATGGGCCGACTGATTCAAGCTGATAGAAGAGCAACTTTGACTGAAATAACCACTCGTTACAACCGAGGTATGCAGCAAAGCATTTGTGAAGCCACAACACGTACAACCTTGAGGCGGATTGGCTACAACAGCAGAAGACCCCACCGGGTACCACTCATCTCCACTACAGATAGGAAAAAGAGGCTACAATTTGCACAAGCTCACCAAAATTGGACAGTTGAAGACTGGAAAAATGTTGCCTGGTCTGATGAGTCTCGATTTCTGTTGAGACATTCAGATGGTAGAGTCAGAATTTGGCGTAAACAGAATGAGAACATGGATCCATCATGCCTTGTTACCACTGTGCAGGCTGGTGGTGGTGGTGTAATGGTGTGGGGGATGTTTTCTTGGCACACTTTAGGCCCCTTAGTGCCAATTGGGCATCGTTTAAATGCCACGGCCTACCTGAGCATTGTTTCTGACCATGTCCATCCCTTTATGACCACCATGTACCCATCCTCTGATGGCTACTTCCAGCAGGATAATGCACCATGTCACAAAGGTCGAATCATTTCAAATTGGTTTCTTGAACATGACAATGAGTTCACTGTACTAAACTGGCCCCCACAGTCACCAGATCTCAACATCTCAACCCAATAGAGCATCTTTGGGATGTGGTGGAACGGGAGCTTCGTGCCCTGGATGTGCATCCCACAAATCTCCATCAACTGCAAGATGCTATCCTATCAATATGGGCCAACATTTCTAAAGAATGCTTTCAGCACCTTGTTGAATCAATGCCATGTAGAATTAAGGCAGTTCTGAAGGCGAAAGGGGGTCAAACACAGTATTAGTGTGGTGTTCCTAATAATCCTTTAGGTGAGTGTATATATGGTTGTGTATGTCACTTTTTTATATATATATGATTGTGTATGTCACTTTTAGTCCTGCATTGCATTGTTTGTCTCACTTGGAATTATTTTCTCCTGTATGATACTTTGATCAGTTATTATGATCAGTTATAATAATACTAATATTAAATATTATTATTTATGTATTAGCAATAAATAGTTATTATTAATAAGATTTTCGCTGTGCCTATTTAAATATGAAATAAAATTAGGCAAGAAGTATTGCCACATACAGACAAAGTGTCTACAGATAAATTAAATTCTAGTTTAGTTGTTGATCTAGTAAAGACTCTGCAATTGAAATCAACTGTAAAATCAGTCACTTAGGCCCATGACACGCACACTTGTTCTGTCCATATTCACGTCTGGAAGGACTGTGAAATTAACACTGCTAGTCTGAAATTTTCATGCTGTTGCAAACAAAAAATAATCAATTTCTTAAAGAAGTGCTTCCATCTTGTGGCAATGGGCAGAATAGCATACTAATCAAGGCAGTTTATAGCAATGTCTTTGGAGTGAATCCGATTGATCAATTATTTGTAGGATAAGACTGAGATGTGATAGCCCAGCTACAGTGAGGGAAAAAAGTATTTGATCCCCTGCTGATTTTGTACGTTTGCCCACTGACAAAGAAATGATCAGTCTATAATTTTAATGGTAGGTGTATTTTAACAGTGAGAGACAGAATAACAACAAAATCCAGAAAAACGCATTTCAAAAAAGTTATACATTGATTTGCATGTTAATGAGGGAAATAAGTATTTGACCTCTTCGACTTAGTACTTGGTGGCAAAACCCTTGTTGGCAATCACAGAGGTCAGACGTTTCTTGTAGTTGGCCACCAGGTTTGCACACATCTCAGGAGGGATTTTGTCCCACTCCTCTTTGCAGATCCTCTCCAAGTCATTAAGGTTTCGAGGCTGACGTTTGGCAACTCGAACCTTCAGCTCCCTCCACAGATTTTCTATGGGATTAAGGTCTGGAGACTGGCTAGGCCACTCCAGGACCTTAATGTGCTTCTTCTGGAGCCACTCCTTTGTTGCCTTGGCTGTGTGTTTTGGGTCATTGTCATGCTGGAATACCCATCCACGACCCATTTTCAATGCCCTGGCTGAGGGAAGGAGGTTCTCACCCAAGATTTGACGGTACATGGCCCCGTCCATCGTCCCTTTGATGCGGTGCAGTTGTCCTGTCCCCTTAGCAGAAAAACACCCCCAAAGCATAATGTTTCCACCTCCATGTTTGACGGTGGGGATGGTGTTCTTGGGGTCATTCCTCCTCCTCCAAACACAGCGAGTTGAGTTGATACCAAAGAGCTCGATTTTGGTCTCATCTGACCACAACACTTTCACCCAGTTCTCCTCTGAATCATTCAGATGTTCACTGGCAAACTTCAGACAGGCCTGTACATGTGCTTTCTTGAGCAGGGGGACCTTGCGGGCGCTGCAGGATTTCAGTCCTTCACGGCGTAGTGTGTTACCAATTGTTTTCTTGGTGACTATGGTCCCAGCTGCCTTGAGATCATTAACAAGATCCTCCAGTGTAGTTCTGGGCTGATTCCTCACCGTTCTCATGATCATTGAAACTCCACGTGGTGAGATCTTGCATGGAGCCCCAGACCGAGGGAGACTGACAGTTATTTTGTGTTTCTTCCATTTGCGAATAATCGCACCAACTGTTGTCACCTTCTCACCAAACTGCTTGGCCATGGTCTTGTAGCCCATTCTAGCCTTGTGTAGGTCTACAATCTTGTCCCTGACATCCTTGGACAGCTCTTTGGTCTTGGCCATGGTGGAGAGTTTGGAATCTGATTGATTGATTGCTTCTGTGGACAGGTGTCTTTTATACAGGTAACGAGCTGAGATTAGGAGCACTCCCTTTAAGAGAGTGCTCCTAATCTCAGATCGTTACCTGTATAAAAGACACCTGGGAGACAGAAATCTTGCTGATTGTTAGGGGATCAAATACTTATTTCCCTCATTAACATGCAAATCAATTTATAACTTTTTTGAAATGAAATGCTGGATTTTGTTGCTGTTATTCTGTCTCTCACTGTTAAAATACACCTACCATTAAAATTATAGATTTATCATTTTTTTGTCAGTGGGCAAAAATACAAAATCAGCAGGGGGTCAAATACTTTTTTCCCTCACTGTATGCTACATCATGCCAAGGAGTGAGGCTCCAACCACCACTGACTCACGCCCTGCATTTGCAATCGAAAGATATTTAAAGGCTCCCTTTGCCATAATTTCCCAGAAGCTCACCGAGAACCAAGTTGGGATTATTGATAAAATGTGTAATCATTCAAAACAGCAGTGCATTCTAGTGTAGGTGTCCTTTGTGTGTTTTATTCACTTACATAGGGTAAGAGTTTTCATTTCAATTTGTAATTAACATTTGTTGGTTTGAATTTTGGAGCATGGGTATAAGTTATACATGTATCAGGTTAATCATATAAATAGACCAATTCAGTAACTGAGAGCTTCAGTTTATCAAAAGTCAGGGGTTGATAGAGCCCTCCAGGAACTGAGTGTAAGACCCCTGATGTCATGATTCAGTCATGTGATTGTATACTATATATATATATATATATATATATATATATATATATATATATATATATACACTGACCTAAAGGATTATTAGGAACACCATACTAATACTGTGTTTGACCCCCTTTCGCCTTCAAAACTGCCTTAATTCTACGTGGCATTGATTCAACAAGGTGCTGAAAGCATTCTTTAGAAATGTTGGCCCATATTGATAGGATAGCATCTTGCAGTTGATGGAGATTTGTGGGATGCACATCCAGGGCACGAAGCTCCCGTTCCACCACATTCCAAAGATGCTCTATTGGGTTGAGATCTGGTGACTGTGGGGGCCAGTTTAGTACAGTGAACTCATTGTCATGTTCAAGAAACCAATTTGAAATTATTCGACCTTTGTGACATGGTGCATTATCCTGCTGGAAGTAGCCATCAGAGGATGGGTACATGGTGGTCATAAAGGGATGGACATGGTCAGAAACAATGCTCAGGTAGGCCGTGGCATTTAAACGATGCCCAATTGGCACTAAGGGGCCTAAAGTGTGCCAAGAAAACATCCCCCACACCATTACACCACCACCACCAGCCTGCACAGTGGTAACAAGGCATGATGGATCCATGTTCTCATTCTGTTTACGCCAAATTCTGACTCTACCATCTGAATGTCTCAACAGAAATCGAGACTCATCAGACCAGGCAACATTTTCCAGTCTTCAACTGTCCAATTTTGGTGAGCTTGTGCAAATTGTAGCCTCTTTTTCCTATCTGTAGTGGAGATGAGTGGTACCCGGTGGGGTCTTCTGCTGTTGTAGCCAATCCGCCTCAAGGTTGTACGTGTTGTGGCTTCACAAATGCTTTGCTGCATACCTCGGTTGTAACGAGTGGTTATTTCAGTCAAAGTTGCTCTTCTATCAGCTTGAATCAGTCGGCCCATTCTCCTCTGACCTCTAGCATCAACAAGGCATTTTCGCCCACAGGACTGCCGCATACTGGATGTTTTTCCCTTTTCACACCATTCTTTGTAAACCCTAGAAATGGTTGTGCGTGAAAATCCCAGTAACTGAGCAGATTGTGAAATACTCAGACCGGCCCGTCTGGCACCAACAACCATGCCACGCTCAAAATTGCTTAAATCACCTTTCTTTCCCATTCAGACATTCAGTTTGGAGTTCAGGAGATTGTCTTGACCAGGACCACACCCCTAAATGCATTGAAGCAACTGCCATGTGATTGGTTGGTTAGATAATTGCATTAATGAGAAATTGAACAGGTGTTCCTAATAATCCTTTAGGTGAGTGTATATATTAAACAGATGGGTGACAAATTAAAGGAAAAACCTGAATAAATGAGTGGAGGTACATAACGAATGCAGATGCCTCCAAACAGGTGCACTGCATGATACAATTGTGGCATGTATAAGAAAGCTGAGCAGGCCCAGTTGACCTCGATTTTGGATCAAGATGGTAGTGCATGAACCCCTCATTACAAAGACAAATGCACATTTCATAGTTCAGTGGTGTGAAAACCATAGGCACTGGTCTACAGAGATTAAAAAGTGATATGGTCAGATAAGTCATCCTTCCCCATATTCTCAACAAGTGGGCGAGTGCATGTGTGGTGACATCAAGAGAACAGTACAGGCCTGACTGCTTAACCCCTACAGTGAGGGGGTCCGGAGGCTCTATTATGCTGTGGGGGGCATTTTCCTGGCATGGTTTGGGTCCACTTGTCCCCTTAGAGGGAAGGGTCACTGGAAATCATTACAAAGTTATTCTGAGTGATCACCATATTCCTATGGTGACACATTTCTATCCTGATGGGAGTGGTCTCTTCCAGGATGACAATGCCCCATCCACAGGGCACAAGGGCTCACTGAATGGTTTGATGCATATGAAAATGATGTGAATCATGTGTTATGGCCTACGCAGTCACCAGATCTCAACCCAATTGAAAACCCTATTGTTGTTTGAACAACGTGTTAAGACAGCGCTCTCCAACACCATCATCAAAACACCAAATGAGGGAATATCTTTTGGAAGAATGGTGTTCATCCCTCCAGTAGAGTTCAGAGACTCGTAGAATCTGTGCCAAGAGCATTGAAACTGTTCTGGCAGCTTGTGGTGCCCAACACCTTACTGAGACACTTTATGTTGGTTTTTCCTTTAATTTGTCACCCGTTTCATTATAGTTTTGTTGTGTTGTATTTGTGACACTTGTGGGCTCTGAACATGTTAGGATATTTAATTTGTCTTTTAAATACTGGAATGCTACCATGGTCTCCCATATTGCTGCAATTGTCTGTGCTTTGGGTTAAAAACCTATGCAGTCTTCATGATTAGAGTCAAAAAATGAAACTGAAGAGAAAACACACAGAGACATGATTTTGCCATAATAATAATGTTTCCTTTCTTTAGATCCATTACAAAGACATGCGGTCAAAACAGGAAAAAAATAATCAAAAAAACTAAAAATATTTACAATTTACAAAGAATCACTTCTCTGTTTGAATAGCACTTATAAATATGATTTACATAATAAAATAAATATGTAAAATTACCAAAGTAGCTTGAGTTTCTTTCTTTTTTCTGTTAAAAAAATATGTTACAGAACAAAATACATTTAGTAATAACCTTTTTTTTCCTGCTAGTTATGAAGTAGAAGTCTTTTTTATTTATATATATAAAAAATTATATCAACCAACAATGAGGGACGTTCTAGTAAAAAACAAAATCAAAAATCCAGCGTGTCTTCATTTATTTGTATATTGAAAGATCTCTTGATGAGAGGAGGGTTGCGAACCTTGTTAAGGACCCTGGGCAGTTCCTCATTCTGGGCAGCACACTGTTACAATACAGCACAGTCCAAACGCATCAACTAACCTAATTCACTATATTGACATTTGAATTATACTGAAAGATACCTGGAACTCCAAACAACCAGTCATCAACTTTGTAAAAATAATAATAGTAATACCAATAATAATAAAAAGATAAAGTAAGCATTTAATAAAGTTTTTTTTAGGAAGTCAAAACTCAGAACATTCATTAATAGCTAGTTCCTGTTAGTTTTCCAGAGGAGAGTATACTAACATACAGCAATTTTGTGCTCAGAAAAATTATCTGAACTACAACAGTGGAAAGATGCTAAAAACCTTGAGGTTAATGCACTATAAACATCACTTATAAACTCATTTTAGTCACTAACAATGTACACTTTTAAAGAAAAAACATGGTCTGGTTATAAATGTTTAAATACCTATTAATGGTTTGTGTTACTCCTTTATACACTGCTGCTATTTTTTTAAATCTTTGACTTCTATAGTTTTCCACATTTTCAGGATGGACTGGCCTTGTTGGGAATTGCTGTGGTTCCAGTGGTCTTGGTCCATTTTTGACCAGTAGGTCTAGCATTAGAGTAGAATTTCAGGGGCACAGACTCTGATTTATGGCTGATTCAAAATAACTGTACACTTCTAAAATGGAAGTCAGTCGGGGGTCTTAATAGCTTCAGACTCCACAGTGTATCACCCTGGAAGGAGGTGAAAAGCATCAGAATCACACCATCAACCCACCAGTCTCCCCATCTGAATGGAAACCAACATGAGCCAAGAGCTCCACCTGAAGGCTTTATCATGACATACAGAATCTGTTTCCTTGCTACTGCCATTCGTCTTTCAGTTTGGTATTGTGTGATGTAGGAAAAACACATTTAGGAAGCACATTTAACTGTGTAGTGCTGTTGTGTTGATGCCTGTCGAGCTTTTGGTCAACTAGGCCACTCTGAAACTTCATTGTTCTTTCTTCACAGAGCCCATGAGATCACCTTTGCAGAGGTGGGCTCCATGACTAAAAACAGAACAGAATGGCTGATAACATCAGGATGGTATTGACTTCTCTGGGAATTCCAGTCAGCCATTTCAACAGACATTTTGACATTTGTGGACTTACAGCACAGAGGAAGACTAAAGTTTGGAAGTGTGATGCCATGCTATGTCTCCTATAGGTTTGCCTAGAGGAGGAAGGCCCTGTTCTCATCTCTGTAATTTCCAGAGTGGTGTAGCCAACTGTAGGCTAAGCTGCCAGTATGTGTGGGTTTTGTACAAAGGTCATGTTGGGGTTGGCTGGTCGCTGTGATTCTGAGCTTTACTAAACCTCCCTCATCATTACCCTTGGTCAGGGTAAAGTGTGGCCAATATGCCCATCTTGGAGACACGTGCCCTTTGGTCCCTTCTTCCCTTGATGAAAAGACGGACGATCCAGTGATTTTCCCACCAAGTTTGTCTGTGTGTATTTCATTAAAAAGAAAAAAAAACGAGGTCTGAGGAATAAAAACACTTTGGCCCACAGTGGACATGGTTTTCTTTTCCACTGACTCTCGGAAGTCATCGGTGATGGCCAGAATGAGAATGGAAAAAACAAGAGACAAAACCAAAACGAGATAAAAAAAAAGAAGAAAATGAGTATCCTTAAAACGGGATTACATTCGTAATATTTTCTTTCACAACCAAAAGAATGAAGAGAAGCGAATATCAAGATGCAAAGGGGTGTGCCTTTTCGTCGTGTGGCGTTTATGAAGTTGCTTTGGCAGTTGTCAGTGTTTTGAGGACACTTGGGCTGGTGGGAGGAGGACTGGGGTGTGCTGAGGAGCTGAGGGGGGGCTGGTGGGACTGGGGTAGAGGGGGCTGCTGAGTGGGGGTGGAGATGGTGATAAGGCTCCCTGAAGCCCACGTTTTGGGAAACCGGTCTGGAGGGGGTTAAACAGTGGGGCGGGTCTCAGTTTAACTGCCGCTACTGAGCATGCCCAAGAGCTTGCCAGGCTCCATGCCTTGCTGCTGCGCCATTTTCTGCACGTCGAAGCCCATGTGCATCAGGAACTGGAAGACGTCCATTTCCTGGCCCGTGAACTGGTCTCGGATAGTGGGGCAGGTGGGGTTGCAGTGTGGCCAGGGGCAGCTGTCGATCAGGTGGATCGGGCAGCCTTTGGGTGGACCCTTGTTGTTCTTGCTGTTGTCATGGAGACTGCGATCCCAGCAGTTCAGTGCTCTGGGCAGCGAGGTGCCCTTCACTTGAATGTCTGTCCAGTAACTGCAACAAAAATGAGGGAGCATTCATTGAAATACACATTTTGTGCAGGTTTGAAAATTCACAGGAGTATATGTGCACAAAATTGACTATTATCATTGTACAATTTGGCTGATGCCTTTCTCCAAGGCAGCTCAGAAAGAAAATAAAAAATGAACAGCAGATATTACTTAGATGTAAGGTTAAATTCTTAAGTGTTACTGCTCAGTTTGAAATCTGCTCAGATAAGTATATATCATTGCAATAAATATGAAGAAAGCAGTCACTCAAGAAACAAACTTCAAAATCTTGTAGAATACCTCTGCAGGGCACACGCTTTTGTTCACTCACCTCCTTGTGATAATTTCATGTGACAAGCAGGCAGGAGCAAACATAGCCCTGCAAATTCAAAGAAAGGAAAGAAGAATACAATTCAAGTGGACATCAGTGAGCACCAACATGATAAGATAGGGCAGGATCCCCTGAGTTGAACTGTGTCCTCTCTGATCTGGTGCAGTAATCAAACACAGGACCTGAGTCAGAAAGACTAAAGACTAGGGGACTCATTGACCTTGAGCCTTGTCTGTTATCTTCGGTCTTATTGTATGAAGTGCACATTTTGTACAAGGTGTTAGGTGGCCAGAAGCTGACAGGGTCAATGTGTCCAACGGTGCGTGTCGGGAAGCAAAGATGCTTACGGGACATCCTTAAGTGTGTTCCTCAGTTCGTTGCCCAAGTTCTGGATGTATCGCCACTGCCCCTCCTGCACTGGCTGGCCGGTCAGGTGAATGTTGTCCACTGTCAGCTGGGCCTCATCAAACAGCCACTGCACCACGAACACTGGGGCTACACACCGTAGGGGTACACAACCTTGTCAGGACTGGCGTCTTTCAACACATGCATGCTCAACTGGACCCTGACACCGGACCATGCCCAGAACTTCATACTGTAGTTCAGTGGATTTTATCAGTGTCGGACATAAGAATTACATTCAACTACCACTATGTGTCTTGAAAGGTAAACAACAGTGTTGCCCCGCCAAGATAGGGATACAGTGAACTCAGGAAATATTACCTAAGGAGTACTCACTGTGTGTAAATCATCTTGTGAGTGTAAACATTGCTTTTTATGAATGTATCTACAAACCATTTCAACAAAAGTACATACTTTAAAAGACGATTTATACCCCTCCACTGTAATACTCTGTCCAAACTCAACTTTTTTTATTCATATTGGGCAACTAAAGGCAAAAAAAAATGCTTTATGTGTACTACACTGTTAGCACTCTGGAAGGAAAACATTCAGCCTTCCCAGGCGTCATATCTGGGTTTCTGTAATGTTTGTTATATAATGCTGTCCTTACATTTTAAAGTGGGGTAGACTTTGTACCCAAAGAAGCAATTCCACTCCTCTCCCTCTCTGAACTGTTGTCTACAGCGCTCTGGCACGACTCCGTTCCAGTACCTGCAAGACAGAGCACAGAGATGGCAAAGTAAACCTCTGAGGACCTCCTCACCCAGGAACTACTGCAGGCCAGGACAACCACACACAAGTCTCGGGGACGTGAGTTCATAAGATGGGTTACAAATGACAAGTGGCCATACTCCCCTAAGCTGCTTGTTTGGTTGCTAGTAATCCACAGGACCCCTGAGTGATCACAATAACCTTATTTAGCTGATTTCTGAAGGATCTCAGCATTAAAAAGATTGTGCAGATTTACAGAATGGAGCAGAGAGAAATTAATCTTCAATAAGCCAATAGGAAGGATCCAATGGAGAGGGAACAGGAAAGGCAATGGGATGAAGTATGACTCTCTGACTGTTAAGCTGCAGGGGTCAACTACCCTGCTCTGAAGCCCTTACTTGATGCCTCTCTTGATGGCCTCAGTAGGTGCACAGCTGATAGTGTCCACACAGTCCGTGCAGCGGTATTGCTTGTTGTCCAGGAACCAGCCGGAGTCAGAGAGCCCTCGCACCTGGATCCCAGGGTAACCCATCTCCTCCAGCTGCTCAGCTACACGGTCCACGTTCAGCAGCACCCCCGTCCCACCCGCACTGCACCATAAAACATAGGTCAGACACGTACAGGCTAAACACAAATAGGTAAAGCGTGCACATTTTCATGCCAAGCTATACTACATACAATTAATTCACAGTTCCATCTCACACACCACAAATTCATAATCTTAAGAGAACCCGGTGCAATCATTAATTCAAAATACACATTTAAACTCAAGCTCGTAGGGCCTTCAACATGATTTGTGTGTCCCTTATGAAGCAGACAGAGACGAATGTCTGAACCCACCTGCTTCCAGCTAGCAGGAGAACCTTGGCATTGTCCAGGCCTTTGGTCAGGAGCTCCTTCACCACTTCCCTGATGATCAGAGCTCCCATGAAGGCATAGTCATCTGGAAAGACAGCACACACCAGTGAGCACACACAACGCACAACGCACACACAGCCACAATGGCCTAAACGCCAGCTCAGGAAAACATATGCCGGTGATATCATGTAGGTGAATTAATTTGAATGTATTAAAGCTGCAAAGTCCTGCAGCGGTCACAAGTGTGATAATTATCATTGTTACATTCACCATTATTTCCCAAGGTTTCAAGAGGTGAACATGGTTAAAAAAATAAAAAGTTTCCCTAAAGAAGTCACTGAGTCAAATCTGAACCCAGAAATATTGCACTTTTATTCTGAAATATGCCAGTACAGCATAACTGGTCTGGAACTTACAAACACAGGACAAGTTTGCACCCATGTTGAAAACACACAAACGAGTAGAACAAAGGACACAAGAGCAAGGCTTACATCTGTCAGTCTTGGCAGAGGCTCCACTCCAAACATCACTGGAGCAGTATGGGATGAACCTGAAACACAAGATCCCACAGTGAGCTTTAAGTGTCTCCAAACACATTTACCACTTCACTTAGAAAAGCACAAGATAAAAGAGTCTGTCTCATTGTTTTTGTAAGGCTGAGGGCAAATCTAAAACTTGAACTGCAACCAACCACAAGAAAGTCCACCCGGACCCCTTACCTTTAAGCTCAACACTGGTGACTGATATATATTTCAATTCAGTTCTAGTACATTACAGACCTAGAGGCATTTTGCAGAAAAGTTGGGCCTGTGCAGCGAAGAACATTGTGGTGAATGCTGAGCCGCTGGCAGTGCTCAGTAAGGGTGAAAATAAATATGAGTTTCTTGGATCATTAGGAAACTAACCGTCACATTTAGATGAGTGGAAGAGGCCTCATCTATAACATTTCCTCTGGTCTTTTGTTCTTATAAGTTACTGCTGCTGTTACGATGATTAATGTCTTTAATGGCCATTTGTTGATTTATTCTACTTATCTTGTCTTTGATGTTTCAATCCGTTAAATTGCTGTCAGTATAAAAGAAACCACAAAGTCTTTCCAAGAAGCATATCTTTATAAAAACACCTAGAAGACGTAATAGGTTGGGTCGCTTTCCTTTAGGATAAATTATAAATAGATGTGTTTGTGTATTATACAGTATGTGCATGTATATATTAATACTCTTTTAAAGGCACT
This sequence comes from Amia ocellicauda, assembly GCF_036373705.1. Lineage (NCBI taxonomy): Eukaryota > Metazoa > Chordata > Actinopteri > Amiiformes > Amiidae > Amia > Amia ocellicauda. The sequence continues at coordinate 25,448,057 of NC_089854.1, read as the reverse complement.
GCATTATGTTTACAAGAGAAAAAGAACATGAATATTCCAACATATCAACATTGGTTGATTGATTGATCAAGTACAAATATTCATGTTAAACATGTTATTTCTAGATAATGTAAGGTTTTGTTTGGTATAGCTTTATTTGTAGCTGCTCTGTAGTGTAGGAGCACTGTGCTTCAATTCAAATGCAACCCCCTTTAATTCACATTGATATGCGTAAACAAAACTTCTGAATACTGGGTCTGAAGTCATTCATCTTGCTTTTCCCGGCAATTAATAAACTCCAGCAGGGCGAGACAAATCGGCTTTGAGAGGCCTCTCGTGGCAAAAGCAACACAAACCATCAAAGTGTAACTAGAGAAGCGCTCGCCAGTGCCTTTTTTTTTAATTCATACAAGTCCAAAAGAAATAAAGGCTTCCAAAGTAAGGATTTGCTTTTCCAGACCAAAAGCCTCTAGCGGTCTTGTTTGAATATCAAACACCAAAAAGCCCAAGTGAGACAGGGCCCACAGCTTGTTTATTACACCTGGCTGTTTGAAATCCTGTGATTTACCCCCCCACCCCCACCCCCGTTGAGTTACTCAGAATATCCAGATACTATTACACTGATACACCAGACATGCAGAAAAGGGAGACTGCCTCCATTCAAGGCATTGAAGTATTGAATTGATGTGGATTACCATGACAACTGTATACAAATTTTCAGTTGTTGTTGTTATAATTGATAATACTGTATTAGCATTATTGCCTGGCAAATTGGGAGATTAATAATAAATACATACTGTGCAGTATGCAAGTAGATAGCAAATTGTAAGAGAGAAGTCAATGAAGTGTCAATTGTTGTGGGAAAGTCCTGATTCCGACATTTATTTAGTGATAGAAGGGGATGAGGGGGTGAGAGGGGAGAGAAGGAGTGTGTTTATCTTGTTGGTAAGGAGAAATCGATTAATTGTACTGATATATTGAATCAATACACTACAACGCTGGACATTTCCAACATATTCAGATCACAAAGGTTAGTGAATAAGTGAGTCCAGAAAGGCTACTGCATGTGAAAGTTAGGAAACACTTTTTTATAGCTTTTTTGCACTTTTTCGCAGCTTCCTCTGCTAGTTAAGAAAGAGAAATGGTTCAAAAGCAGATGAGGCCACTTCACTAATGAGGTTATTAGTATCTCCCGGATAGGCTCTCACAAAGTCAGTTTCAACAACATAGTAATGTCATGTCTCTAGATTTGTGAACTTCCTTTTATTTAGAAAAGAAAAAGGGCAAAACTTTCTAGTTATTTACATGATTGAGAGAGAAAAACCCTCAAACATGCAGATCTAAACAAAACATTCACAGTGTACATGTGTTATTGCACTGACCTTTTTTGTGCCTGTCTGTGTGCGCCTGTGTGTGTCTGGAAGTGGGTGCTGGGCGCTGTCAAACAAATGTCAGCCGTAAAGCCCTAGGTTTAACAATGCTTTCTTGGCGGATGTTCAAAGAAAGCATACTGTACTGGGCAGGCTGACCGCTATCTGTTTTGTGTGCTCAGTGAGCCAAGAAATCAGTGTACAACTGATGCTCGCAAAAAAACATGGAAAAGAAACAACCATAAAAACAACAGCAAGGCAGTTGGTTGTCAAATAATTAATTGGAACTCAATAAGTCACACTTTAAAAGGGGACACTTACACCATGTTAGCGTTCCACCAATATGGGTTTTCCTCGGGCTGAGGTGACAGAATCCCTGTTCCTTTAAAGGAAACACAAAGCCATCAGTAGCATGTCATTTCAAAGGGAACCCATCAATCATTGGCAAGATCCCCCTCTTTTTAATCAAAGCATGAATAACAGTCATTATCCCTTTTAAAAGCTAGGTGTTTCCCCTCTTAAAATAACAGGTGTCACACAGCACTGTATTATACACAGGCGGGGCGTAGGCGGCCTGTCAAGTTTTTTAGAACCTCTGTTGTCACAAAAAAAGAAAAAAAAGAATCTCTCATTGCCTCTGTACAATTGTATAAAGCGGAAACGTCTCCCCGTTCCCAAGGCTGTCTGTTGTTTCTCGGAGATGATCCCCACCATTCAGGAGTTGCAAAGGGGATTATCTTAACAGACAATTCGATTCAAATGTACATTATTGGATTTGCCCAAAAAGAGGGGGTTGCTTTCAAAGAGGGATAACATTTCCATCCGCTGTCTACTCATTTACTCTGCTGTGCTCAGCATAAATTATCCCTCCCCCCCCCCAAGAATGCTTCCTGTGGAAACAAACTTCAAAGTTGTCTCACAACACTTAGAAACCACTCCTGAGGTATATCATGATAAGAGCCTCAACTAACAAAACTAAGGAGGAACAGTTCCCTGCCATCATCATGAAGCAATAATCTTTAACTAAATACCATGCAGTCAGTAAATATATACCTTGGCCTACGGGAGAAATAAAAAACAAATGAAAAAAACATCTGTTCCGTATTCAATTGCAGCACTGCACTGCAGTCACATCCTCAGTGTATGCCAAGTATAGTGTTCAAAACATCTCATTTAAACTTCTTTCCTTCAGTCCTTCCCTTCTTCTGTCCCATGTCTCTCCCTATACCACACTGCGCAACAACACCTTCCCACCCAGTTGTGTCTGAGGAGAGCGGCTTTGGCTGCCCAATCTTCAAATTCCCAGGTTTCCCCTTCCCTACATTAAAGTGTGTGGCAAAAGAGGCACTCTCTTTAAAATATATCTGAATAGTTCCATGTGCAACCATTGTAGATCATCCTAGATGCAACAGATTTTAATGCAAGACAAATATTCCTGGCCTCGGACTCACCTGTCTTGTTGCGGGGCCATTTGGCGGAGCTCATGAGCCTTCTCATGTTTTCATATCTGCTGTCACAGTTTTCTTTATTAAAACAGTACCAGCCACCTGTGAATCAGAGTCATATTATTCATACACATATGAGACAGATGATGTAAATGAAGGCTAAATTAAAGCTGGGAAATGTCCATACAAATCTTCTCAAAAGGTAACACAGTAACTAAATTCGACTCTCTGAGTGCATCTTGCCTTCATTACCTTTTTCATGCATAAAACAGAATCAGACTTGTTAATGATGGACACCTGAACATAGGCACAGATCTGTTTGAGAGACTACAATGAGTTTATGCAAACACACAATGATTTGTGCTCTATGAGGTGATATCCAAACACGATAGTAAATCCTCACATTCTTACCTTCCAGGAATATCAACCACCTTTTGCTGCCTTTGGATTCCTTCATGTAATACCTACAAGAAGCAAAACAAATAAAACCTGTTCAATTACATGAACAGCATAGCCATGCCTGGGAAGGTGTCATGTCTAATGAATAAATTCACCTGGGACTTCGGTTAACCACAGAGTGCCTGATCCGTCATGAAATTAAATCACACAATCACATTTTTATGTTTAGCGAACCAATAGAGCAGGGGAAAATATGCAGAAGAGATTATTTTTTTCCCCCACTGCAAGGGTGAGCATTAATGCTCAAAGACAACACGGTCTAAAAGCGTTACTTAGCATGCAGCGACCACATCTTTCATTCGGTATGCTAATTTTAAAGACCGCATTAAGATGATTAGTTACAGTAATGGACACGAAAATAAACAAAACAACAACTTTCTACATCTCGTCTTTCCAAGTTGAACATTTGATCTTTACATAATTAAAAACACTCACAGTTTGAAATAAGAGTACAGTTATAAGTACAGCTCGACCAAGTGCAGCACACATCCCAGGCACACACAGATAAAGACAGACACTAAAATATTACCACAACTGGGCCCAAAGCCGCCCCCCCAAAAAGATCAGAAAACTTCACGGATTTCCACTGCAGTAATTACATTGTAATGTGTGTTGCTTTGTAATAGGTATTCACCTTTGCTTCTTGGCAGCTTCAATTACTACAGAGTACTCCCCCCCCCAAATAAAAGTAATTCCTTGATAAAGGAAGACAAGCTGATGGTATTTGCAGGGGTGAGTGCATGACTCTGATGCCAGTTTGCAGGGGAGACTTCTGATATGGGCAACAGATGAAAACAGTGTTGAGCCCGTATTAGGAAAGCATAAGAAATCCAAACCGAGAATAAGTTGTCAAAGGCAATGGAGATAGTGGAGGTGTGGTCACAAAAGGAAATAAAACAATGTTACAAAGAGACACGCAATCTCAGCGATCGGCCAATAGATAGTGTGCATATGGGCACCGTCCTAATAAGGGTTATTTGGCACATCCCTCAATGGCTAAGCTAAAGGCCTGATAAGATCATTTTATTTCCGTAGGAGAATACAGATTTAGCTAGCGGGGACCATCCCCTGAAGCTATACTTTACCATCATTCTCCTACTGTTGTTTCATAAGTCTTTTATCCTCTGAAGGATAAAATCGAGAAACCCTTGTCGTTGATGTCACTGGAATGAAAAACAGAGATCAAATACAGACAAACGCAGCCTTGTATGTATACTTATGATGTAGACTTTGACATTCTTCTGTCGCTCCTGCCCTTATTATTCCGGAAGATCCGATGGAATGTTCTTTCCGACTTCCGTGGAATGTTCAGCCATCAAGGTCAAGAGTTCTTTAGGCTTTATTTTATATTGCCATATGTTAGACAAGGGCCTAAACCACATCAAAACTTTGACGCACCTGCAAAGTGCGAATACCCTTTTTTTAACCAGGTTTGCATTTATAAGAATTAAAAATAGCTTCTGACATAAGTGGAGGTTTACAGGTTTGTAATATGTGGTCTAGGCCTAGGTGCACCAAAGGCACGTCACTTTTGCAATGGCCCGGAGTCACTACTCCCCATAACAAGGCGTTCAGTAAATTGAAAAGTAATTGACTGACTTGATTGATTGAAGGACTGCTGCAATGTCAAAATGGACATGCTTGAGAAAATATCAATGGGTTAAGTCCGCTAGTTTTTAATTGTAAGCAGGCCCTTTCACTGGGAATTTAGATTTCAACTTCAACAGCATCAAATCTCAAAATGAAATTCTCCATCAAAAGCACGAACCACAGAAAAAGACATCGTCACTTGATTCATTTGAGTAATGCCCACAAGAGGGCTCTTTTTCCTCCCAATTGAACATGTGGTATTTTTACAGCAGCCAATTATCTAGAGGACTGGTGCACATTTTTCGTACCCAGTGTCATTCTTTCTGTTCATCGTGAATACAAACTACGTGTGGCATATTTTCTAGAAAGCAAAGACATGATCTGCATATTATTTGTGTAATGAAGTATACATTAAGAAGATGAACAGCTCTGAAATACCATTACGGGTGTGTCACAGATTCCCACCAACAAACAAACATCAAACTGAACTCTTTTAACTGATACATATTATACTTATTCAAATTTCACATAATTTCTGCTTTAACCAGGTTTTTTTATGAGGTGCAATAAACACACACAAATAGCATGTGATTCTAATGATATTGTAGATGAAAATCATTTATTTTTTGTGCAAGCATTATAAATTGATTCCAGTATTACTGAAACATAAGGATAAAGAAGATGTTACTTTAAGATATAAACAAGATGTTTAGCAGGTGTTTTTCATGTCTGATATGAAACTTTATTCTGCCTTTGCAAACAAGCCAGAACAACTGGCTCCCAAGCTTAAATTAAAGACATGCTCTAGGCATTTTTTTACTGTTATTTTTTTCTTCATTTAAATTGTCAGAAAATATGGCAAAATACACTGAAATCCGGTTAACTTTGTTAACTCGACTGTTACACGTTCAACACATTTTATCCAGAAGGGGAAATCAGGTTTAGTGACACCATGCTATTAGACTGATATGCTAAGACACTGTGAATAGGATATCCAAAGAGATTTGATCCAAATCACAAACTGGATTTATCTGGAAAAAGTACAATAAAAGAAACCTAATCCTTGTAAGATGTATGTTGACGTTTTTGTTCTCCTCAAAGAAAATGAACAATGAAATGCTCATTTGCAGACACAGACCACAGGTTTGTCAATAACCACCCGAGAGAGTTCAGCCAAGAAGGGAAGGGCAGCTCTGATTTTTTTTTTTGCCTTGAATGAAATGCACTTCACCTTGGGGGGGCAGTCCTGCTGTGGCACTGAGCTTTTCTGGGTTTTCTGCAAATCTGACTATTGATCGCTGAGCAGTGTGAACATTTTGTTTAGAAAATCAGCATGTGTGAAACATAGCCGTAGTATTAATTTTCCAAGGGAAACAGAGGATAGAAAAAATCACAAAAATGGAGAGGAAAAGATAATTTTATATCAGGCAACTGGTTTCATTTGACTCACTTTACACATAAAGAAGGATAAGTGTAGTTTTGATCCCAAACCCTCCACAATTCTCACCCCGCTGGCCCCTCTCAAGACTTCCTCTGTAGTACTTTCGCAAAGGAAGGTCTCGAACTTGAATTAAAGTGATGTGACAGAAAGCCAGTTTAATGCTATCTTCCCAGGTCCACCTGCCACTGTGAAGTACACTGAAGCCAGCAGATGGAGACAGGTCGGGCACAGAGGGACGACAGCCTTGAGCACGTGGCCAGATGTGTGGAGACAGCACTGGAACGCGTACAGCTTGTGGCCTTGGGATTGTGTAAAACAATCCCCCCCCCCCGCAGCCCCCCAGTCCTGCCAACATCATCACCCCTCTCACATTCCTGCCCCTGCCATCATTGCAGCATTTCACACACGCACACCAAAAAAGTGAAAATGTAAATTATTACACATTGCTCTGTGCGTCTACTGTAAATACAGGGCCTCAGTGATCCGTGACCGCAGGTCTAACCAGGAGCTCTGTCGGCTGCCAAAAATATCCAACTTCAAAAGGAGAAATTAGGGGAGGCTAAACAGCACTGTGAGAATGTCTGACTCACTCTGTGTTCGAGTGCGGCCCTTGTTTGTTTTGCAGTGTTTTCTGTGGGTCCCGCTCATGAAAGAAATGTGATATACAGGTCAGCTTTAAAAATAAAATAAAAAATACAATATATACTTTTTCATATATATATGGGAGGAAATTCTACAAATGGGAACACACTATCTTCTCTTGAGGAAGCTGCTCACAGTAAACACCCTTTCAGCTTAAAACACAAAGTGGTAGGAAATTACCCTGCTCTTAACAACTGCTTTTCTAACTCGTGGGACACACTTTTACACTATAATAATTGGGCTGCTTTGAATTACATGGTTTATAATCCCACTGCAGCCTGCTGGTGACATCGTAAACCACAAGATTGCACTCGACTGTGTTATGAAGTCATCAAAACCCTGAAATGGAATTATAATATTATTTTCGCAGTCATTCTGTTCACTTTGCATTATGTTTATTCTCTTCTAGATTGCTAGTGTAGAAGAAGCAATAAAGCAGGAGAAATTGCATAAATAGCAAGGAGGAATTTGTTTTTAAAGGGAAAATAAAGCCCTATATAATTCCTAAGAATTGTATGCTACTGTCAATGATAGCTATTTGCTCAACAATAAATTACTCTTCAATTATATATATATATATATATATATATATATATATATATATATATATATATATATATATATATATATATATGGGCCATGTGGGCTGTTTGAGCTGAAGCATCTGCACTATATTGAGTATACTGTATCACACAAAGAGTTAGTCCACTGAGCAATTTGTTTTGTATTAAAGCTTGAAAAAACATGTGCTTGAACCTAGGCTTTGATCAGGACTTAAAACATTTGGCTTTGATTTCACGGCTAAAATGTTCTTTTCAATAAGGACTTGGGCCCATTTCAAAGATCCTGAAACCATTATTAATTATTGAATTAGTAAAATGCGTGTAGGGACTCACAATGAGCAATTACTTTCAATCGACTGACATTCCTCTTCTGGACTCATGTGTCTGCTGGTGTGGGGCACTTTGTGACTGTTAGACATGCCACGGTCTATTTCTAAAGTGATTGGGAGCATTTACTGTGGGTTTCTGCCATAGGTACACTTGTGTGCATATTGCAGTTCACTCAAGCTGTCAACCATTTAGAGACGGATTTTATAGCCCTGGAAAATCCCTTCTGACGATATCTAGCCTGAACGTGTGGTTATCCTGGTATTGGGGGAGGGGGGGGGGGAGGGGGGGGAGGGGGGGGAACCCCTAAAAACTCAGTGCCTGTTTCAGTTGAGGGGGAATCCCACATGCTACTGTATCCAACCCTCTTAACGAATCCCAGCTGTGACTTGTTCCAGTGAGGGCATGCCGTTTGCTGCTCATATCAACCGTAAAAAAAAATAACGTTACAAATAATCTGAATGTTTTCAACCACAAAAACAGAGACATGGCCATAGATATACATTTTATATTCTACACAGGATCCACTGAGTTACTGAAGCGAGGTGAGCAGCTGACCCAAGCAATGAGAGGGACAAATGTGACTGGACCTGTCCCCTGTCTCTCGCCACCTCCTCAAGTGACAAAATACAATTCAATTATTCATTCTCATATGATATGCTTTAATTATTGAATAGATGTAAACTTCAGTTAATGTATTATTGTGCATCCTCTAAATATACCCTTACAAATGGATTTAGCCAAGTGGTTAATTCACAGCTCACATAGTACATATTTCATCTTAACATGATACAATCCAGCTGCAAGCTGTATTTAACAAATGCAATTAAACCAATTGATTTGAAATAATAGCAAACATAATGCAATTAAACAACAAAACAAAAGGTAGACTACAGTGCCTTAACTGCAAAGAATCTGATCTTCTCCTTAAATCATTTTGCACATCAATCCTTTGAATCCTTATCTTATTCCTCCCTTCTACTATCCACACAGCTCTTGTGTACAGCACACTCACTGGCTGTCCTGCTTTGCAGTTTTGCTACCGGTACTTCATCGCCACAGTCAATAGAGCATTTCACCAGCCTCACCTCTTACTTCCATCTCAAACACATGAAAAGACTTTGCTGACCACCAAAATGATGTAAGGAGCAACAGGAAAACAGAACCACATCCCTCATGGAATTAATGAAAAAATATAGCTCAGGGCCCGAGATTTTCATTCATGCTGCCTTTTAGGATCAAGTCAAGGATATAATGTCTGGACAGCTCTTTTTCTGTCCAAGCAGGGGGAAGTGCACAATCAAATGATCGTATCATCAAACTGTTTGACACAGTGAGGAGCACAAAGAACCGCATTTCCTCCCGGTCAGAGACTGTGATCTTTTTAGATCAACAGTAAATTATAGGGCTAATTCATCCTTCCTGATAATCTGGTCCTGATAACTTTAACATTCACCTGCATTTCACAAAGTCAAGAAAATGGCAGGTTAAGCAGGGTCATGTCTGTAAATTAGATTGAATGTATTGCTTGGTTTGTCATAGTTTTCAAGTCACTGTATTGTATTATTTTCAGTACCCCACCCTGCTGTTCCAAACTGCTATTCTCTGGATCTTCTCTGAATTATTCATCATGATTTTGCAAAGATACACCTCTGTGAGATATGTTCAGTGCAGGTCTTTATTAAAGGGGGAATGGAAATCTAACGGGCCACAATAAACCTGTGGTGGAAGTATGAGTCCTATATACAAAATTTTACATTATGAGATTATTATAAAATTATGATTTACCAGTTTCAGTTTAGCCTGTCCTGTAGTAGGTTTTTGATTTTTCCTAGTCCCCCAATATCACCACTTGCACAACTAGCGATCTCCTTCCCTACCGTACAGACACAGGAAATCTAAGAAACCCTAGACATTCTCAACCTTGTAGGGAACTCTGCTTATACAAAGCACACTTTACAAAATACTGTCAACACATGTATCCCAGGCCGACAATCATTAAATTAAATCCACTGGGCTATGAAGAAGAAGAGACAGTTAATTGGGATGTTCTGGAAGTTTATGTTTTTTTGCACGACTGCCAGACTCACTGCATGAGTAATTTCACAACACATAAACTGCTGCAACCCATTGAAAGGAATCTCTTTGATCTGCCATTGCCTAAGTGAGTAATTCAGTACGGAGTTCAACAGGGCCACGGCTGATATACTTTGTTAGAGGAGCTGGCCACTGTGAAAGTAGTCCTGATGTTGTACATTACCTCCAGGGAAGCAGTTGCGAAAGGGACAGCAGGATTATCGACCTGCTTGACCACAGAGCCAGAAATAAAACGCATGGTTTTTGTTTTTTCGCTTGTTTAGTTTCATATAACAGGCTTTAAATATCACTGTCCCAAGGGAGTGGGTTTATATCTATGTGACATCTCAAGCCAATTTCTAACCGCTCGCCCTTTGAACATTAACTCAATGGAAGCTTTTAAGTCTGTGTGTCCCTCACAAAGGTCAAGGCTGGTTTAGGAAGAATTATAAACACGAGTGATTATTTTCCCTCTCCACCATCTGACCAGCATGTTCGAAAGTTGCTCAACGTCCTACACTCCTCAACACTGTGAACTCATTACACACAAAACATGAACCTTTTAAAAAGCCTTATCCAAACTGTAGACAAATACCCACATTTATTATGCTTTACACTCTGATTTTAGTACTTTCATAAGGTGAAAAGGTTTTTAGTTTGCAGTATATTTACTTCACACAACATTACATAAATTGCCCTTAATTCATCTGGTGGTGCGTCTCCATTTCATGTGATATCATGTGTCTTGTGCAGACAATATGAACCCCGTCTGACCTCCATCCCCAATCCCTAACTTGTACAGGTGTACAGAGAGATAATAAAATCAGTTTGTTATGGTACATTACAAATGGTGAATTTCAGAATGGTCTTCGTTTTTGCTGAACTTCGTTTGGGTGACTCCCTCAGTTACAGCTGGGGTGCCTTCAAAAGAAGTGTACCTCAGGATCTAAACTTGACTGAAATCGACAGGATCTTGCATGTTTAAATCCCTACCGCGGCCAGCCCACAACAGCAGTCAAAGAACCCTCAAAGCCCCTTATTGTATGGACCTTCCAGGGCTTACCTCAAATGTCTGACGATGCAAGATTGGAATGACACCCGATGGGTTTGTGCAATTCGATTACCTCTGAATAGCACTGCACCTTCCACACTTTGCAGATGTTGTACTCTCATCCATCTGCAAACACTTAAAATCTGCAGGCAATTATCTGCTAACAGACAGTGACATCGATGAGTGTCCTGTCTACCTATAATAGAGGCGCCTCTTGCTTGGAAGATGTGTACTGTACTGCACATTTGACTCCAAAGTCTGCATGACCTTTAATATTTGCCAACACTGTGCTCTAACAATGCCCTCCCTTGCCTTACACAGCACCCAGATTCAAGCCTTAAGCATTTGGTTTTCTAGGAATATTAATTTACTATTGCTTCTCCAGACAAACAATAACTTACAATTACAGACAAGGTGCTGCAGATTAGGAAATCATTTAATAACACCAATACTAAAGTATTCCTTTGGCTCATGCTGCCTCAGATGTTAGCTTTCGCCTGCTTTCCTGAAGGCAGACAACTTTTTTTAATTGATATCTTCAATGGTTTATTATGAGCACTAAAAATCTCAATGTATCATGCTCTTACTGTTTGTTAATCAATCTTCATAGCGCTTGTTTTCTCATTTTAATGTTCTGTATTTTAAGTATGTGTATCTGTATATTAAGTATTTGTTTTACATACTTTATTCACTAAACGTGAGAGGCAGGAAATGACAGCGGGACTGAAGTATTTTGTTCTACTGATGCAAACATGAAAAGCGTTCATAGATGTGGTCGCACAACAGATTCCTGAGTCGCAAATGTACTGATGAAAGCTTCACAGCTATGTTTGTTTTGATAGTAGCTGTTTTAGATTAGACAATGTACTTCAAAAACTGTGTGCCATGCAGTATGTACAATGCATATCACAAAGGGGTAAAATCATGATTATTAAAAGTAGTATGAATAAATGTATGTAGCCTATTTATTTGTTTGACTATACTTACCGTGTTTCTTCTTCCAATTCAATGATACCTACATGCTCTTCAGGCTTGGTGCAAGCAATGCATATATACATGTATACAAATCTTACTGGGAAGTATGAGGTAAGAACTTACACCTTCATGAAAGCCAGTTTCTTACTATAGTATGTACAGCAGCTATAACTGGCCTGGATGATGCCTTTGACAATTACTGGACATGCACAGTCTAGCGCCACTGACGGAGGGACACTCACCCAGCTGGCGTCCCGTCGTTGCATGTGACTGTCGCATTCTCCAAGAAGTGCAGTTTCATGTCATCGTCCAGCTTTTGCACCGAGCACGGGTAGAGAGACTGCGCCAGGTTCTTGACTTGTGTCATGAAGTTGTCCATGTTGCCCTCGACCGCTGTGAAATCCAAGGAAAAGCTCTCGGTCGCCTCGCCCCTGTCCCGGTAGGGGGGAGACGGTTGTGCCCGGCGGGGCTGCGGGTTACCCCGGCCGCCTCTCAGACCCTTCCTCCCCTCCAGGACTCCGGACTGCAGCAGCACCAGCAAGACAACCGAGTGGACAATCGTCACGGTCTTCATCCTCTTCTGCAAGCACGGGCAATAAGAGTTCATTGGCTTTGGGCTCTTCTTGTTTTTGCAGGGTATTGTTATTTTGTTGCCCACCCTTTTAGTTTTGAGAGAACTACGTTGAGGCACAAACAAAAAGGGCAAATAATAAATAAATAAATTAAAAGGAAACGCTAACTCAAACTTTTTCTTTTTAAAACCAACAAGTATACTTATTTTGCTAAGTTTGAATATATTTAAAGCTTTTACAATAGATAGCAATTGAGACTAAGATTTTGAATGAGCATATTCATATATTTGTAAATGCAATTGCAGAAATAAATAGAGCAGTAGTTAATGATACATTAAAAATAAAATATATTTATAAAATGATATGTCGTTTCTTTTAGCAGTTCTTGCAATTAAGTTCTGCTTTGTCCTCATTAAATCCCAGTGTTTCTCCACGCAGTCATTTAAAGTTTCGTATTATTAATAGCAGTGTCTTGGCGCTAGGCTGTGTTTTGAATTAATAATACTCCCAACTAAGGGATGTGGATTTTTATTCAAACTTGTTCCCCGTCTCTCTCTCCAGAGCCAATCAGAGCAGAGGGCCGGACACTGGGCGTCGCTGAGGCACACTGAGATCCCCCCCTTAAATTGATTAAGAAAGATGCCCACGCGTTAGTGTGTTTGATCTCTGAGATTTAACTAGTTTTTTTTTCTTGGCTCACCACACCAATTTCCCAGTCCACAAAAATATATAAAGTGACAATTACTACCCCTTTTTAAGTAACATACCTCAAAGGAAAGGAAAAACAATAAAACACAGACCTAATCCATGCGCCCGCTATGGGACAGAAGTACATCACTCATTCTTGCCCTGATTTTTTTGTCTCCTATACGGTTTTATTTCTAATTTTACTGTCTAAATTGTCCCTAAAGACCGACAAACAATAGGCAGTTATTTATTTCCCAAATTATTATTATTATTATTATTATTATTGTTATTATATAGCCAGTCGTTTTTATTATAATTATTATTATGGAAAGAAATCATATTTCGGGGGATATTTAAATCTATACAGACTATAGCACATGTAAAGGCATATCACATTTCGCAGAAGCCAAAGAAATATATCAGACTACCTGAATAAATACTCCGAAACTAAATACTTTTCCTTCTGGGGTTAAGCAAACACTAAGCCATCGTTTTGAAGGCGCTTCAGTGTGCCGTTTGAAGTTTTATTCCCTTGCTGATGATGGCCAGGACGGATAGGGAGAGAGCTGTCTTTGTTTATTCACTGTCCTCCTCAAAATAGCTCACCTTCATATGGCTTTCACAGTTTCGGGACAACGAGAAGAGTCCTGATCCTGTATCTCATACAGGTGTTTCTGCCATTAGGGAAACGGAAGCAAAAGACAAGGAGAAGTTCAACTGAGACGCAAGCCTCGGGCGTTTAGTGCCAATAAACTTTGTATGGGATTGATACGCAAATAGCATTTTAAAGACAAGGCTGTTAATCCCATTCACACAGGGGAGTGTATCCCACCCGCGGAGCTCCCCGGGGCCTCCCTGACTCTTCACAACCGTGTATAATGTGTTAGATGCTATTTCGTCTGGAACAACCAAGTCAGTATATTCCTTTAAGTAATATACTTGAAATCAGAGATGATTAAAATGAATGCTAGAAGTGTGGTATTATTATTATTATTATTATTATTATTATTATTATTAATAATAATAATAATAATAATAATAATAATAATAATAATAATATTGCTGTTGTTATTCATGTTGTTTGAATCCACAATAAACCAAGTTTCAAATATTAGAGCTTTAATATAGGAAAGTTTTAAAAAAGAATCATTAATCACTGTTTTAGACTTTCTTGAATGACTAATTTTTAAGCTTAAAATTAAACTTAATATTGTTAATAATTGTAGTTCTGGCAAGGTCTGGTATCCAGTATGCTGGCAAGGTCTCCCTTTTGAAATCAGATGTTTTACACAACATGTCTCTATAGCTATCAATACATAAGGAATTCTCACATATATGTAAAGCTTTCATTGATATAACTTTGAGTATATTAAAATGCGATATTTTTGAAAGAGCCAAGAATAATCACTATCATTTGAATATATATATATATGATTACTATTATGAAGATGAACTGAATTTTTACTCAATATCTTATGTTTCTATAAATCCCATTATCAACAGTGTGATCCGACTCTAATAAAGACTATATAACCAAGCTTTCTTTACCTTTTAGTGTTTTTGATTGCCCTTGGATCCTGGAGAAAGTCCACTGCAGTTTTTCTGGCGGACCCCGTCTATTGACGTCCCAGAGCAGGCTGGGTTTGGAAGCTGCAAGGAGGGACGCTGACACTTTTTATCTACACGGGGGCCCCTGATGATCAAAGCAACCAACACAAGTATTTTTTCCCTCCCCTCTCCCCAGCCCCCAGCCCTCTCTGCTATACTGTATTATTGTTGAAGGCACAACATTAGCATCCTGACTGGAAACAAGCAACCTTTATACAGGAATGTCCTGGAGCGTGTGAGGTTGCAAATAGGAACTGAGGTCCCTGTGACTCCATGATGCTTTATTTCGGCTTCAGACCCCAGTCTGGCTCTGCAGCAATGGGCCATCCGTGAGGTTATTCAATTTAAATGGCGAAGATGGACAAGTTAAATTAACCCATTGCTGATGAGCGGTTGTCTCCTCTCCAACCCAGCCCTGTAATTTAAACTTTAAAAGTATGGGAAGTAAACGCCAGTCACTTCTAGCACTTTAAAGATAACAAGAAAGCAGCGGAAGCCGTACTTAGAAGGAAATGCCGGGATAAATCCATAAGTTTCTGGCATTTTTACAATTGTGAAATATTTAATCTAAACCTACCGTTTTGAGCCCCTGCTGATATACACGTTGAAGATGGAGATAACAACGGCAACTAATAGCAAAACAAACAAACAAAAAAAAACAAAGAAAGAGAGAACAACATTAACAACAACAACAACAACAATCATCATACTACTACTACTACTACTACTACTACTACTACTAATAATAATAATAATAATAATAATAATAATAATAGACACATTAATTCATAGACTAAGACTTGTCCTGGAAGTAAACACACATTTTATAATGCTAATTAGCTATTATATGGATTAATGATTTATACCTATTAATGTTTGATATATCCCCAACACAGTCGGCAGTCAATTGGCTGTGTTATAAAGTCGTTACTCTCATAGGTCTCAGGAGTTTACGGGTAAATCGATAGAAAGTTAATTGCATTGACAGGCCGTCCTATTTCTTTGCCAAGCGCATACGTATACCTCCAAATCTGGTGAAATTTAAGCATGAGCCACTTTTCTGACCCTTCTCCTAGGGGAGTCAAACTAATGAATGAAACCAACGACAAGAGCCTAACTGAAGACTTTTAAGTGCTGCGAGAGACACCTGAGAAAATAAAAACCAAACAGCGTCGTTTCACGCGTCTGTGCCAATGGCTTTTACGCACAGAAAACAGAAAACAGGTTGGATACTTTTAATAAACCTGTCAGGGTAACTCTAATGCACTTTAAATAGACCATGTATTAGAGCCAGAGCACGGTAGGTCTTGTGATACTCTTTCTCATAGTAATTGCTATGGTAATTGGTTTGCGTTGAAGGGGGGCTATGATGTCTTCATTAGCCATTGCGCACAATAAATACATAAAGACATCAGTGTTTTATGGACTTTGTGGGATCCCACTGGAAGAGTGTATCAGCCCCGAGGCGGTAAGATAAAAGAGGGGTATAGGGGTGGTGTTAATGGGACACTTAACTTTGCAGGAACCTGTTGTTTTCAACCACGGGGCTTGGATTCATCTACCCACTGTTACCCACGCCCGTTCAAAGATTGGCAAATCACAAGCACTCTTTTGTTAAAATGTTAAAGAAGGACACAATAGACCTAGAATAGTTGAGTGTGTATCAATGGAACCCATATGCATGTGGCTGTTTTATTATTCAGTCTAAATGCATATACTTCTACAAGATTGCAATTCGTTTAAAAAACAACGAAATATTACCACGACATGCATTCGGTGATGTTGGGTGTTTATCTTACACCTGAATTACAGATTAAAAAACATAATAATAAGATGTGAATTTGCATCCTTAATGTGATCTTGTGGGTCAACTGCTATAAGCTGTAAAACCTGATTCTCGCATTTAAGTGAAAACTGAACATTAGTCTATATTCTTCGTCGTTTGCATTCAGAAGCAAATCACCAGGCTTTTTCTCTACGTGTTTCTTAACAAAATAATGTCGATGACATAACTTTATTTATTAATTGTGTGTTTTTTTAAAAATTTACAATTATGTGTTTTAATACGTTTTATAACATATGTTTTATTTTAAATACAAAGAGAAATGCCTTATCCAAATTTAAAATTATCAATATCGAGTCGTGCCCTATGCTAATGAAATTCAGGTATTTTTTAACAATTAAAAAAAGATGGATAGATGATAGATACACAAGCAGTGTTTTTTGATATGTGTTTATTAGATTGCCCTGAAGAAAATACCGAAAATTAAGTTAAATGAGCAGAGGATCCCGTTACACCTGCAGCAATGTGCCTTTATATCTGTTTTAAACATCGGCTGACCTAAATCATAAAACACAGTCTCACACACACATTTCCCAGGGCATATTAGACCTGTTTGTATCTATCTTGAGGCATGAGTGGGCTATGTGAACCAACTCAGTGTCATTAGCAAGGTGAAATTATGTAATGCACTAGAACTATTGATATTTACATACCTATACAGTTAGGTCCATACATATTTGGACAGTGACACAATTGTCATCATTTTGGCTCTGTATGCTACCACAATGGGTTTGAAAGGAAAAAATCAAGATGTTCTTTAAGTGCAGACTTTCATCTTTAATTTGAGGGTAGTTACATCCAAATTGGGTGAACGGTGTGAATGGACTTACACCCATTTTTATATGTGGTCCCCCCAACTTTAGGGGCTCAAAAGTATTTGGACAAACTAACATAATCATGAAATAAAATTGTGAGTTTCAATACTTGGTTGCAAATCTTTTGCAGTCAATGACTGCCTGAAGTCTGGAACCCATAGACATCACCAGATGCTGGGTTTCTTCCTTAGTGATGCTCTTCCAGGCCTGCACTGCAGATGTCTATAGTTCCTGCTTGTTTTGCCTCCAGTTTTGCCTTCAAAACAAACCAATCAGAGAGATAGCAAAAGCATTAGGTGTGGCCAAATCAACTATTTTGTACATTCTTAAAAAGGAAGAATGCACTAGTGAGCTCAGGAACACCTAAAGGCCTGGAAGAACATGGGAAATCATAGTGGATGACAATAATTATTTTCCTGGTGAAGGAAAACCCCTTCACAACAGTTGGCCAGATCAAGAACACCCTCCAGGAGGTAGGCATGTCTGTGTCAAAGTCAACAATCAAGAGAAGACTTCACCAGAGTAAATACAGAGGGTTTACCACAAGATGTAAATCAGATTACAGTTTGCCAAAAAACATCTAAAGAACCCTCTACAGTTCTGGAACAACAGCCTATGGACAGATGAGATAAAGATCAACTTGTACCAGAATGATGGGAAGAGAAGAGTATGGAGAAGGAGATGGAACTGCTGATGATCCAAAGCATACCACCTCATCTGTGAAGCATGTTATGGCATGGGCATGTATGTCTGCCAAAGGAACAGGTTCCCTTGTATTTATTGACGATGTGACTGCTGACAAAAGCAGCAGGATGAATTCTGAAGTGTTTAGGGCTGTATTATCTGCTCAGATTCAGCCAAATGCTTCAAAACTCATTGGACGGCGCTTCACAGTGTGGATGGACAATGACCCGAAGCATACTGCGAAAAATGTTCTGCAATGACCAAGTCATTCACCTGACCTGAATCCAATTGAGCAGCATTTCACTTGCTGAAGGCAAACCTGAAGGCAAAACGCCCCAAGAACAAGCAGGAACTAAAGACAGCTGCAGTCCAGGCCTGGCAGAGCATCACCAGGGAAGAAAGCCAGCATCTGGTGATGTCTATGGGTTCCAGACTTCAGGCAGTCATTGACTGCAAAAGATTTGCAACCAAGTATTGAAACTCACAATTTTATTTCATGATTATGTTAGTTTGTCCAAATACTTTTGAGCCACTAAAGTTGGGGGGACCCCATATAAAAATGGGTGTAATTCCTACACTGTTCACCCAATTTGGATGTAACTACCCTCAAATTAAAGATGAAAGTCTGCACTTAAAGAACATCTTGATTGTTTCCTTTCAAATCCGTTGTGGTGGTGTACAGAGCCAAAATTATGACAATTGTGTCACTGTCCAAATATGTATGGACCTAACTGTATGGAGAAGTTAATCACACTATCAGGTTACAAAATTAGTTTCTTTAAAATTTAATTGTTGGATGTTTTTCTTAAGGAGAAGGGGTATAATATGCAAGCAGAGTAAATATGAGCTTGACAATGTGTAGATGTTAAAATAATAATCAGTAGTAATGCTTTCAAAGCTAAATTGGTTAAATGCTTTAACTTAAATGTACATAAGTGAATAAATGAGAGAGAAAGATGCAGAGAGAGAATATAAAACACCAGTAGTAGCAGTAAACTGTAAATGCCAACATATGTATCCTTAATTGACATTGAAAGACTGCAGTGAAATTAGCCATGAAATATTAAAATAGACTTGTTATTGTGAACACTTCTGTACATGCTGTTATAGTTTGCAAAGTAATTAGAAATGAGCATTTTCACACAAGAGTTTCAGGAATGTTTTGCAAGGTTCAAGTCAAACAATGACAATGGGTTTACAAATTGCACTGAAGGTCCACAAAACCATAGGTAGATAGTACAGAGATAATGTAGCCTAGGTGATCTGAAGTCAAATGGGCAAGGCATTCACAGGGAACTTCATACACATCTTTGTATAGATTGTGGAGACATGTGGTAGCCCCTGGAGGAATGGACCTGTCACTGATTGAGTCTAGTCTCTTTTACTTATACCTCCTGTTTTATCACAATTCATCCACAAAATCGTAGCCTGTAAATCACTCACAGATGGATGCCCAGGGCTGATCTTCTGACACACAGCAAGCAGCAACTCTGCCAGGAAACCAGCCCTTATAATACAATAGTCTTTGTCTTTGTCAGAGGTATGAAGTTATCTGAAGGATACCAAATATTATTAGACCCACAGATGTAATATATATATATATATATATATATATATATATATATATATATATATATATATGGTCCATAAGTAGGTAATAATAATTAATAAGAATAATTGTTATAGGGAAATAAAGAACATGTCCAATACATTTCTATTCAGAATGTATTTCCCTTCAAAATAGCTGGTCACAGATTTAAAACTATACTTAGTTTACAGTTAACAATGTGCTCCATATTTAGTAATGCCAATGGTGTCCCAAAATAGTCAGCCAACAAATGTACATGCATTTGATGTTTCAAAATTTCAGACTGTAAAACCCAGTTCACTGTACACTGAGTATAATCCTGTACACATTAAATTAATTCAAAATCCGTTACATAAGAAACAAGTTTTATCAGCATGGGATATAAAAATAGTTTTGAGGTATAATTAAGACTTGAACCCATGTATCTGGATTATTATAGAAGATTTGTTTTCTTGAATTGGAGAAATAAAGTTAGCCAAGTTAGCCCAAACTGACACAGTATGACAGCAGCTGCCTTGGGAGAGGCTTTGTTTTTGATCTATGTACCGTGGGTCCAGTTTGAACTTGAGGGTCTGAAGCCACTCTGGCTCTCCCTGCTGCTCTGTTGCTGCAGACTGAAATATCGCAAGGTCTGGGTGGATTATTTCCAGAATTAGGTCATCTGCCAATGACCCAGCTGTCCTGACTGCAGTCCTTCAGAAGTCCAGCCCACCTCATCTGAAAGCAAAGGTGTGTCTTTCATCTCTAATCAATAAGCGTACCCAGCAAGACCCACAGGTTAAACCGTTTAGCTGGGAGATTTGCACTGGTTTTAATTGTTTATGTCTGGTGAATGTGCAAAGAGGTGAGAGTAGGATTAATCTCTGTAGTGTCCAAACACACACACACAGACACACACATACACCCATACACAAACCACCACCTCCACCACTATCACCACCCACCCCACCCCCCTGTTATTTTTGATTAGTATGTGCTGTTGAAAGCTCATGCATGATCTCCAAATCCCGTTATTTGGAACTGTTAGATCAGGTTACATCAAAGAGATCAGGAAGGATCAGTTTCTTAAAAGGGACAGGCTTTGAATCACATCATCAGAAACAGGTGTAGGTCCTTGTTCCGAGAACAAAGGAAAAATCACCATCTATAAAACCTTTATATTTCACAAGATCGTTTCTTTAAATACCTTTTAAGTGGCATCTCCTTTTTTTGTTCTTGCAGACCTCATGGTGCCAGCCTAAGCTGAAGTTTTTGATTGTGGGACTAGAAAAATACAGAAAAGTGTAGAAGAAAATCTTCCATTTAGCACTTTGGTCGCAACAGAAGCACCTTCATAGAATATTACAGTAAATGGTAATTTGATAGGTGTTCCTGTCCTGTCATTCTACGCACATGCATATCACTCTATATATGTTACACAATGTATTATGCAAAAGGAAACATACTACTCAGTGGTTTTTAAACCACCATGTTTTGAAACCAATGCATTTGCCAACTTTTCTTTTAAGGAATCCTTGTGATGTTTTCCCAGATTGATTTTTTGTTTAACCATCCTTTAATTAATTTAACCCAGTTGTATTTTCCAAAGATTACTATATATTCCAAGGGATTTCCATTTGCATTAGTTATCTTATCCAGTGCTCTTGGCGTAAATTTCAACAGAGCCATGACATAAATGTTAGTTTTGTATTCATTCATTATAAGAAGGCATTTAAAAGCGAATACCCTTGGTGGATTTGACTAAACCTGTTTTAAATGATTTAATAACAGACAGAAAAGATTTATATTTGCCCACTTTGATGCTGTAAAGACAGACATGCAAGGAAACAAGTTGTCAGTCAGATAGGCAGTTCAAAATGGCCAATCATTATCATAAAATTGCACCACATCCTAATGATCTTTCTTTGGTGGTCACTGCTGATAGACTCTGCTTCTCACTTTGAATCCAATTCTCACACATTGTATCTGTGCATTGCTTCCAGAATGACCTGAAAAAAATAATCCCACTGTTTCGGCAATTCAAAAAATAATTGTATTGTTTAAAAATATAAATAATTACAGCATTGCTTGCCTTATCCAGTATAATAAGGAAATCACCACACAATAATAATGTTCTTTTGCATCTCATTGTCAACGGCAGGGACGTTTCAAGACTTCAAGTTTGAGGGGGGCTAGGCAAGGTGTTTTTTTTTTTCGGTGTAACAGGGGTGGGGGGGATGTGCTGAGAGGAAATACAAGGGGAGGCTGACGGTGTTTTAATAATGCATCATTTTTATTATTTTACTTTGAAATTGTGTATAGAAAAAATAATAATGATTAAGTAGCTAAACTTTAACAGCACAGAACAAATAAATAAAACAGTTTACTAGCTGACTCTATATTGTACTGGCAAAAGCGGGGCAATTCTAACCCAGGTATAAGGTATTACTATGCAGCATCCAAAATAATTATAATATACCATTAAAAATATGCTACTATCTAATACCCGCACTTTCAGCCAAAAACAGCATTCGTGGAGATGTCAGTTTATATACTTGAAGAGGGAAAAATGCATTCCTCTCTCACTTATTATATACAGGCATTTTGAGTAAATGAAAGTGCGTTGCAACAGCTACTGAATTAAACTGCAGGTTCTCTCCATAATTTTCACCCAAAAATCACCCAAATCACATATTTCCCCCCCAACGTTTGATACAAGTTGAAGTCCGGTGGCGGGGGAGGTCCTGGGGGGAGTGAAGTGTTTTCAGCTTCCTAGTGCATTCCCTGCTAACACACAATCTTGCTACAACTTTGCAGCAACGTAATTTGCATTGTCGCAACATTGTACAACATTGTGAGCTCCCAGATTTCCCCAGAGCACTTCAACCCCCCCAATCTGGCAACAGTGCTCCCCTGTTCCGTGCGGGGTGTTGATAAAGCTGATTCAAACAAACAGAGTGACGTCATACCACAATGGCAGCCAGCAGCACCGCAGTGACAGTCTTAGCTCCCAATGGAAGGAGGCAGACAGTGAAAGTCTCACACAGTACAACGCTACTGCAGGTAAATATTTGGAAACGGGAGTATTTGCTGTAAAAGGACATGTGAAATAGCCCAGCTTGTTGTCATGCAGTCTCACTTAAGAGATGTTTCTCTTTAGCAACTGAACAATGACTGTTCAGTTTTGCTGGGTCTGGGATACATTGTTCGTACACAATACAGATCACTTGTATTCGCACTTTTAGGTTTTTAAGTACTTTATTATATATAAAGTACTTCAACTTTTGTTGGTTTTTAATGTAATGTTAAAACATACCGGCTATGTTTCATGAATGCGAGACGGAATGCATTGCGCTTTCCTATATGTATGTGACACGTTACTAATATAGGTTAGGCTCAGGTGGTTTAAATGAGTTTTTCTTAACGATGAAATTAGGGTTTTCACACGTAAATGGTATACGAATGCTATTAATTGTAAGACACGTTAGCTGAATATTGCCCCTCCCAAGAGTGGAGCTGTCACTATCTGGCATAAGGGATTTTTTTAATGCAGTGAAACAAACATGCATTAAGTGATACTATATACATTTACACGTTTCAGAATGAGTAGACAAGTTAGATCCTGAACTTCAAAACAAAATGCAACAGGACCTCGTTTACAACGCACTGGAAAGCAAAGCAATGCTGTGATGGCGTGCTGGAATAAAATCAATCTGGATTTGCATTTTACATTGCAGGTGTTGGAAGATGTCTGCAAGAAGCAAGGTTTCAATCCAGACGAGTATGGCCTCAAGTAAGTGTGTGCTCATGATCATGCAGAAGAAAACCGCTTATGATTGTTAATGAGCTTCTGGTGCAAAAGTATACAGATCATTGTTGAATAAGTAATTTGTTTAAATTAATAGATATAGATATCTTTCAATGCATCCATGTTTAAATATGTTCTTATACACCTTTAGTGTCTCTTGTTCTTTTGCTTATACCTTTACAGAAAGGAGCTTCAATGTAGAAGGCCACGTCTCTTCTATTATACAATGAAGTCCATATCTCCCTAATTGTCATTTAATATTTTCTGAGTTCAGGGCTAAACTGGCCATAGTTACTGTAAAAAGCAAATTAGTAACGTCAGGCACAGAGGAAAAATGTAATCACCAAATTGTTAATATACCTGCTAGAGAAGTCACTGTCATCAAGATGGGATTAAGAAACAATATGATTTAATTTTTTTTATCTTAAACATAGGCAGGCTTTATTTGGTAGATATTTAGGTCTAACCTTTTTATTTGCCATTCAGGATGTTCACTAATGTACACAAATTATTGTAATAATGTAGCTGGTTAAAATGTTACTGAAATCACAGCATGATTTGTTTTTTTGCTTTTCTTATGCATGTATGAATTAGTGGGTTGGATAGTGAATAAGAAATGCAACATTATGCAGGTTAACCAGGAAGGTATATTTTTCAGTATGACAGATTCATTATAAAGTCATATGTGTGCTCAGCGTAGGTTTACATTATAACTTATGACACAGTTTATGCTGTATATGTATCCATATTCCAAAACAAAACCTTAGTTTTATGTGTTTTTATTTTTATGATGTAATTCTTGAAAATGATGAGCTTGGCCCATGTAATTGTATTTCACTACAGGCAAAATGTACTGTGTGTTTTGTTTCTAACACTCTTAAATTGAATTAGTGTAACATTCAAGAACTTTGAGGATGGTTTAAACCAAAACACCTTTGTTTCAATCCACTCTTATTTAATATTTGAGAATTCAATGCACATTCACAATATATTGAAGAATAGCCTACGTAGCACAAGGAACTACCTTGCGCTATGTATAACTTTCAGTATAAGTAATACGTTTTTTTTTTTTGTAAACATTTGAAATTTAAATTTTAAATACATATTCATCACCTCTAAAACATTTTTTTATACCTGGGGCTGGATTAAATCGAACTTTGATAAATCCACTAATAGCAAACTACAAACCTGTACATCTTAGTGGTCAGATTTATTAGTAGAAGAAAGTAGCATCTTACAAAAAAAAAGCCACTGAGTACAAGTTCTGTATTAGCAGGCAGGTCAAAGATTTGATTTAACCCCAGCCCTGGTTTCCAAACAATTCTGAGGAAGGTCTGAAAATAGGAAAAATACAAAGGAAAACAAGCAAATAACCTCAAATTTGACACATAAACATAATTCAAGGGAAGCTGAAGTTCACCTGCATTCACAGGTATTCAGTGTGAATTCTCCTGTAGAACTGGAAATACACTAGCCAGCCAAGCCAAGGCAGATGTACATGATGCACATCCTAATTGTAAATAAGAGGAAAGGCACTTTTAGCCCTTCTTTACAAATAAATAAAATCAAACCTGAGCTCTGTAACACTCTGTCCCATATTCTGGGCCTTGTTGCCATATTTTGTTCTTTTCTGTTGTTCTGTTTCAACTGCTTTGTGCCATCCATTGGGAATTCAATTGTATTGTCGCTGTCCATTCACAGGTTCCAGAGAACGGTTATGGATTTATCACAGCAGTGGAG
This sequence comes from Amia ocellicauda, assembly GCF_036373705.1. Taxonomy (NCBI): domain Eukaryota; kingdom Metazoa; phylum Chordata; class Actinopteri; order Amiiformes; family Amiidae; genus Amia; species Amia ocellicauda. The sequence continues at coordinate 25,422,815 of NC_089854.1, read as the reverse complement.
GTTTGCCAACTTGCCCAACAATGCTAAACTTGAGATGGTGCCAAGTACTCGCCAAAGAGCTGGAGTGGAGAGCACAGTATGTATTGACCTCTAAACCGCCTTCGGAGCTCACTGTGTGTAGATCAAAAGACAAAAGGAAAGGATATATTTGTTCATTATTATTATTATTATTATTATTATTCATAAGATAGTAAATAAATGGGCATCTCAACATTTTTCACAGGTTGATATGTTCTATACCGGTCAATTTTCTATTACTCTTGTTTTATCTGAAAAGTTGTAATATGCCAATAGTCTTTTTCTAAAAAGATAATTGAGAAAATTGAATGTGCTTTTCTGAATGGAAAATCAATTCTATGAATATAGCCTAGGCTACAGAAAAAATAAAAGCCTATCATTTTTTTAATTTTGTGCTTTCCTTTTTGAGCTTACCCCATCATATGAACAGGCAGTTTTTTCTCCCTCCACATATGCAAATTGCATTTGAGTGTAAACAACTTTTAATATCGGTCTATGATCCGTAAGACTTTGATCAATAATACAGCTTGAAGTTTCACTGGTGAATTCGTGTGAAAGAATGCTTATGCTTTGCGCAGCGCTGTAGCAGATTACTTCACAATGACGGCGTCAGAAAAACAACGTGTGCTTCCATTTTACTGTTTTATCATGGTTGTAAAAATAATCAGCTCAGTGTTTGATACCAAGTTCCAAGATATTTTCCTTGCCTTTGAACATTGTATTTTCCAGCCCCCCCCCCTCCCCTTCTTTCACCCTGAGAAAGTTCTCAGAGCAGCCCATTTTAATTTTGCCTTCTATTTTTAAGCCATAATTAAGCCCTGTTGTTAAAAACCATGTACAGGGTTTTTGTGTTAACACATTCGAGGCCTCCTTTCAAGTCCCTTTCCACATGTTTTCTTGATTAGAAAGAAAGCATCAGTAAACAACCTTGATGCCTGGCTTGTGTCAAGAAGTACCATCTTAGATGTTGACTTCAATAGAGAAAACGGGTACAGGCTGAAGACATCTGTCGAGCAGGTTCTTCTCTCGTCAGGCGGGACCTTATTGGTTGCAGATGATGCCCTGTTCGATAGAAACTAATTATTTCAAGATAGGACAGGAGCTTTCAGTTGGGGTCTTTTGGCAGATAGAGGTTAAGATTGAATGAGGCTGACAGTTTATGAGCTGGCGCAGATTCACACGAGAGATGTGTTTAATTCTTGTGTTTGTTTCTATTTTTTTACTCACTTAATCATATATTTAAAAAACAATTGCCAGTTATTGGTAAGTTCTTAAACTGCTAAGAGAACTCCCTTATCATTACATATTTACAGGACAAGTTTGTGTGTGTGTGTGTATATATACACTCACCTAAAGGATTATTAGGAACACCTGTTCAATTTCTCATTAATGCAATTATCTAACCAGCCAATCACATGGCAGTTGCTTCAATGCATTTAGGGGTGTGGTCCTGGTCAAGACAATCTCCTGAACTCCAAACTGAATGTCTGAATGGGAAAGAAAGGTGATTTAAGCAATTTTGAGCGTGGCATGGTTGTTGGTGCCAGATGGGCCGGTCTGAGTATTTCACAATCTGCTCAGTTACTGGGATTTTCACGCACAACCATTTCTAGGGTTTACAAAGAATGGTGTGAAAAGGGAAAAACATCCAGTATGCGGCAGTCCTGTGGGCGAAAATGCCTTGTTGATGCTAGAGGTCAGAGGAGAATGGGCCGACTGATTCAAGCTGATAGAAGAGCAACTTTGACTGAAATAACCACTCGTTACAACCGAGGTATGCAGCAAAGCATTTGTGAAGCCACAACACGTACAACCTTGAGGCGGATGGGCTACAACAGCAGAAGACCCCACCGGGTACCACTCATCTCCACTACAAATAGGAAAAAGAGGCTACAATTTGCACAAGCTCACCAAAATTGGACAGTTGAAGACTGGAAAAATGTTGCCTGGTCTGATGAGTCTCGATTTCTGTTGAGACATTCAGATTCAGAATTTGGCGTAAACAGAATGAGAACATGGATCCATCATGCCTTGTTATCACTGTGCAGGCTGGTGGTGGTGGTGTAATGGTGTGGGGGATGTTTTCTTGGCACACTTTAGGCCCCTTAGTGCCAATTGGGCATCGTTTAAATGCCACGGCCTACCTGAGCATTGTTTCTGACCATGTCCATCCCTTTATGACCACCATGTACCCATCCTCTGATGGCTACTTCCAGCAGGATAATGCACCATGTCACAAAGGTCGAATCATTTCAAATTGGTTTCTTGAACATGACAATGAGTTCACTGCACTAAACTGGCCCCCACAGTCACCAGATCGCAACCCAATAGAGCATCTTTGGGATGTGGTGGAACGGGAGCTTCGTGCCCTGGATGTGCATCCCACAAATCTCCATCAACTGCAAGATGCTATCCTATCAATATGGGCCAACATTTCTAAAGAATGCTTTCAGCACCTTGTTGAATCAATGCCACGTAGAATTAAGGCAGTTCTGAAGGCGAAAGGGGGTCAAACACAGTATTAGTATGGTGTTCCTAATAATCCTTTAGGTGAGTGTATATATACATTTTAAAAAGGCTTCATATTAGGGGCCATACCTGTCTTGGCAGACTAGTCAAGCCTCCTTATGAAATGTAATGTTTTCTATCACTGTTTTTGTACCATCTACAAAAGTTATTCCAAGCTACTGTGTTTTGTTTGTTTTCTCAACTCAAGCTATTAAGACCACCAGGATTATTGTGATGCACAGGAAGTGTATGAAATAATTTTCCAAATTTGTGTTTGACAAAAGTTGGGACTAAAACAAAATGGACAAGAAATCTGTGTTTTAAAGAAAAACAAACAAACAAACAAACAACAACAAAAGCAGTCATTGAATTTAAACGCATTGGATAACCTGAATGGAACAGTGTTTCCCCCAGACTAAAGAATATAATACTTTGAACCCTTTCTGTATCTGGGCTACATGGCCTCTCGGGTAGAATGATACAGAGGCGGCTGATTTGACAGCATCACAACCACAAGGTCTGCTACATTGACACACCAGAGATCTTTCTCCTAATGCTGCACGGAGCCTCTATTTAGCCCAGTGGGATAATGGCAGTGACAGAGTTTGGTGAGGAAGTGGCTGGAGTCCGCAGGTGCCTGTGGCCCCGTCGTCTTTGTGCAGCCTGGCGCCCCGGTCCTCTGTTCTCTGACGGGAATGGATGAGTCTGGGAACCGTCTTCAAGGAGTTTCCACTACTGCCTGCTGAATCACTGCCTTTTACTGTGTGTTTTAAGGGAAGTGGGAGGGGGGAGAGAGCATCACCAATTAACATGCAAGACAAACTATCATTATCCGAAAGGATGCCTATTTTGTTTCTCTTCAGAGCAATGACTGTAATCATGCAGTTTTGTTGCGGAAAGTTGTAGACTGTTAAGCTTTATGGTAGTTGCCAGAGGAAAAGGAAGGGCCCAAAGCTTTCTTTTCATTACGTTTTGTTTTGTTTTTATTCAGTTGTAACTCCATGCAATAGAGTTATTGATTATTAGAATAAAGAAACATATCAGTAATATTTTTTAAGGCTTAGTCATGCAATAATATTTTTGCTGTTATTAAAGTAGCATTCAGTAGTAATGTTGGATATTTGGAAAACATATATTTGCATAGGGTTTTTGATGTTCTAGATTTGAGAAAATTATTCAGTAGGCCTACTGAGCACGAGTGCTGGTACAGAACTCAACATTTGAAATGCACAGGTGTCAAAAAACATTCTGCTGCTTTCCTTTGGATAAAGTCACCTATTCACCAAAGAGTGAAACCATGTCTGATAGATGACAAATATGTTCTTTTGGCATAAAATGTTCCTTCTCTCTACACATTTGTTTTATTTTTTATGGGGACTGTGTGGCACCCCTTGTAAAGTGCCAGAGACTGAAGGAACCCTAATCCATTAGACTGTGCTTCAAGCAGACATCTCATCTTTCAAACCACAAGGCGACTGGCAGAACCTCTGAACAATAACAGGACACAAAGGCCGTCTTACAAGCTGGGCCCCAGCAGTGGCCGGCCACATACATCAAAGCTCTTTCATCTTTTTGTCTATTTACAAAAAGGTAAATAACTCCGGAAAATAAACAGGTTCTTAAAAACTGCTTACATAGTTTCGCAGAAGACGACGTTAAGCACGATGATGTATGGCGTGTCAGGACTTCAAACGGGGCCATGCCTGTGGCTTTCAACAGAACAGCATGAGGGGGTCAGACATTAACAGGCTGCGTGCTAATGACATCATCAATCTGATGCTTTACAACATGTGCACTGTGTGCCACTGTGTTTGGTGGCTTTTGATGCTTTTGTTTGTTTCCGTTTTCAATCCCTCAAGGACAAATTCATTAATAATTGGAAGGGGGAAAAAAACCTATGCGTATGAATTTTAAGCCAGTTGATCGGACAAGCTCAGAAGAAGGCCTTGTGCATAAGCATTTGGTTCCAAGTTAAGGACTTTAGATTGGGCAGCTTCATAATTATGCTATGGAGGTGATCCAAAAGTTTTGATATGATTGTACTGGCCACTGCACTCAGAGAGATGTGAAACTAGGAGCTTAATGTATGAATTTTCAAAATAGCACAGACTCCTGGACCTCAGTTGCTGTTGGCAGTCTTGGGCAACCAGTAGGGGGCTCTCTTTCCACTGGGTTAAAATAAATCAGCCCAGTGCCCAACTATTGAGATATGTAAATGTAGGTGAAGCCATCATGACCAGCTAAGTCTTCATGTTCTTCCCCCCTGAATTAATTGTTTCTGACATGTTTATGTTTTTTGCTTAGAAACACTCACATCTAAGACTCTGGGAAGTGTGTGTATGTGTATGTGTGTGTGTGTGTGGGGGGGGGGGGGGCATTTATTGCATCCATCCATCCATCCATCCATTTTCGAAAACGCTCATCCTGGAGAGGGTCACGGGGAAACCGGAGCCGATCCCCGCAGGCATAGGGCGCAAGGCAGGAATACACCCAGGACAGGACACCAGTCCATCTCTGGGCAACATACACACACACACACACACACATACATGCATACATACAGGGCAATTTAGATAGGCCAATTGGCATTTATTGCATTGTGAGGTAATTTGTTTAACCAGTTAAGGAGTCTTTGTTTCGTATTGGAAAGCTGTCAAAACTGAACAGGTATCCTGTAACATTCAGTATTGTTAGTATTGTTTTTATTTTTACTTTCAGTAGTCTTGGCTTTATTGAAACAAGGACATGAGGTTAAACCCTTCATTTTGTTGACTCTGCAAACAAGAAAGCTCGTCCATCTGGCTGTCAAACAACGCTCCATCATGTGCTTAGCAACTGGCACTTCATGTACGCATAGCCCAAGCACATTCTGCCTCCTAAACAATTTATCTGGTGGTGTCTTGTATTGTAGAGGGAAATGTATTTACTGATTCCAAAGAAAAGAAAAAGAAGAAAAAATAGTGTCTTGATGTAGCACGAATAACAGTGATATGGGTGAAGAAGAGACTTGCAATGGCATAGAGAAATGTAAAATGATGACAGGGTAATGATATCACACCTTTACAGATGTCCTCAATATTGAGGACACAATGTATGCATCTAATACTCTAGGTAATAATGTGGGAAGGCTAGGCTTCTGTTCTCTCATTATGCCTCTGAGGTTTACCTTGCCATTTTCTACTCTCTTGTGTTTAGTTCCCTTCCCTGTGCATCGGCTACATTTCTGTCACATGTTGTTCACACCAATGTGAGGCTAAATGCAATTTATTATTTATGCTGCAACCTATTGTAATGTTGTGTATATTTAGTACATTCTGTGTTCGTTTTTGAAAGGCATACAAGTCGCCTTGGATAAAGGCAGCTGCTAAATGACTAATAATATTATTAATATAATAATAATAATCACTGTAGGCTCTTGCATCAAATATACATCCAAGACCCAAAGGCATGTTCCCTAGTTTTTATGGATCGGATATGTCTGCTTTAAGAACTATTTTTCTATTTGTAAAAAAAAAAAAAAATACAAATAAATATTTAGCAGTGCAAGTACAGTATGGGTGAATAATAGATACATTTGAGGTAAAGGTTGCTAGAAACATTTCAGGCGTGTTTTTCTTGTTCAGTCTGTTCAGTGGTGCTTTTGTTATTTTAGGTCCGAATTGCCCTGCAGTTAGAAGATGGCACAAGACACCAGGACAGTTTCTTCTGTGGACAAACACTGTGGGAGCTCATAAACCATTTCCCACAAATTAGGTGAGTGGAGGTTTTGTTGGTTTGATGGTTGATTTCTTTGTGTTTTCTCTAAACTGAGAACTGGAGAAGGATATTATAGTGCAAGGGAGGTGATCAGTTACGTTGGAATGAAGCAATGTACTGTAAAACACAGGGGTGTCTCTGTTGCCTGTCTGCAGAGCAGGTGTAGCAAAAACACCAGCCAGTTTGCTTCAGTCCTGCCCTGCAAACAATTACTCAAAATAACTTCATTGCTTGGCCGCCCATCTTCAGGGTTTCTAAAGGGTCCAGATTCTTGTTACACCTCTTGGTAAAAAGGTTGAACAAGTTTCTACTGCAACAATACAGCTAAAACTAGATATTTATTTTGATCCTTTTGAAGCAATTATTTCATATTTTGTAGATGTTTCACATTACGTTACATGACATAATATCATCACCTTCTTAAGTAATAGTACAAGCCTAATTATTATTATTATTTTTATTTCTTGGCAGACACCCTTATCTAGAGCGACTTACAACATAAGATATAGGATACTAATATATCCTTTATAATTGAATGTTTACCTTTCATACTGTTAATATGAGGTGTGTATTTTCCTGACTCAACCCTGAAGTGATCATGTACTTTCTAATGGTGGGTTTTTAAGGTATGTAAAAAAAAAGTCAATTGTGTTTTGATATGAAAATGTACAAAACCGATAACGAGGTGTCTGACTCTGATTACTGGCTTTTATGTATTAAATAACATCACACCCATAGGTCTTGGCATGTTAATAATTTGTTGGGGGGGGGGGGGGGGGGAACTGTTTACCTTTCATTGGTTTTCATTCATTTTTATAAGAACCACAATGTTGCAAACCTAAGTGGCCAGTTACACATATTTAGTTTTGAGGAGTGTCCACATTAAATTTCTTAATTGCATCTTCCATGGTTATTTTAGATTGATCTCATTATTGACCTATTTATCCATTTATTTCGCTACAGTACCCATGGGTGATAGTAATGTATTAGCAGCATTTGAAAATTTCAAATACCAAAAACAATCATAAATGAGGCTCCAAACACAAATTCTTCCCTTTTTATGTCTCCTTCTGTGGTTTTGGAAGTGCCTGCCCGTGTAAACACCAACTGAGCCTTTTATGACTTGTAAAAGCTGCACAAGCGGGCGAGTATTGTAATCAAAGCAGACTGAAAGCGATGCCAGTCTTTCGTCTGGTGCTGTGAGTGTATTAAAAAAATGCCTCCAGTTGGCACCTGCTTTGATTTAATATTCTTCTACAATGTAGCACAGGCACAGCCAGAGCTGCTCTCCAACTGTCCATCAAGCGTGCTTTCATCGGTATGACATAATTTTACAACTTAATTATTTTCCACAGAAGCTTCCAGACCTGGAAATTGCTTTATGGAATAGAACAAATAATACAAAATAAATAAATATTGACTTTTATCTTTAATAAAATCCAGTCATAAAATCATGAGATGTTACATATACATAAACATAGAAATAAATGTGTATATTATGTTTTTGTCTGGTTTCTTTTCCCTCCATTTCCTTTGATGCTGTGCAGATTCCTACCTTGGATTGTGTTTGAATCACATGCACTCACACACACCTGATGTTGGAGACCACCGTTTTAGTCATTGACACCAGTGTTTTAGAAATAAAATAATATCCATTTTTGGTAGTGTTGTTATAGATGTAGTGAAGAACTTGATCCGCACCAGTTTTCTTTCAGGTTCAAAGATTCCTGCAGACATGGCACCTCACAGTGCTGATAAAACGAACCAGGGCAGAATCTGAAAATGGCATTTTCATTTCATGCTTGTAACTGGGACAGACTGTGGTTTTCTAGTGGGTCCTCATCTTGGAGATGCATTTTGGATGGATATCTTTTTGCCTTCTTGTGAGAGTGTATGACTATCACTTTAAACCTTGGGACCTATGTGCTTATTGCCAATGGAATATTTAATTTCTAAATGTGATTGAAATAAATGGTTGTGTGTGTTCTTCAGGACACTATGCCATTTAATCATTTGAACTATCAGTCTCTATAGTGTGTGTATATACACTCACCTAAAGGATTATTAGGAACAACTGTTCAATTTCTCATTAATGCAATTATCTAACCAACCAATCACATGGCAGTTGCTTCAATGCATTTAGGGGTGTGGTCCTGGTCAAGACAATCTCCTGAACTCCAAACTGAATGTCTGAATGGGAAAGAAAGGTGATTTAAGCAATTTTGAGCGTGGCATGGTTGTTGGTGCCAGACGGGCCGGTCTGAGTATTTCACAATCTGCTCAGTTACTGGGATTTTCACGCACAACCATTTCTAGGGTTTACAAAGAATGGTGTGAAAAGGGAAAAACATCCAGTATGCGGCAGTCCTGTGGGCGAAAATGCCTTGTTGATGCTAGAGGTCAGAGGAGAATGGGCCGACTGATTCAAGCTGATAGAAGAGCAACTTTGACTGAAATAACCACTCGTTACAACCGAGGTATGCAGCAAAGCATTTGTGAAGCCATAACACGTACAACCTTGAGGCGGATGGGCTACAACAGCAGAAGACCCCACCGGGTACCACTCATCTCCACTACAAATAGGAAAAAGAGGCTACAATTTGCACAAGCTCACCAAAATTGGACAGTTGAAGACTGGAAAAATGTTGCCTGGTCTGATGAGTCTCGATTTCTGTTGAGACATTCAGATGGTAGAGTCAGAATTTGGCGTAAACAGAATGAGAACATGGATCCATCATGCCTTGTTACCACTGTGCAGGCTGGTGGTGGTGGTGTAATGGTGTGGGGGATGTTTTCTTGGCACACTTTAGGCCCCTTAGTGCCAATTGGGCATCGTTTAAATGCCACGGCCTACCTGAGCATTGTTTCTGACCATGTCCATCCCTTTATGACCACCATGTACCCATCCTCTGATGGCTACTTCCAGCAGGATAATGCACCATGTCACAAAGGTCGAATAATTTCAAATTGGTTTCTTGAACATGACAATGAGTTCACTGTACTAAACTGGCCCCCACAGTCACCAGATCTCAACCCAATAGAGCATCTTTGGGATGTGGTGGAACGGGAGCTTCGTGCCCTGGATGTGCATCCCACAAATCTCCATCAACTGCAAGATGCTATCCTATCAATATGGGCCAACATTTCTAAAGAATGCTTTCAGCACCTTGTTGAATCAATGCCACGTAGAATTAAGGCAGTTTTGAAGGCGAAAGGGGGTCAAATACAGTATTAGTATGGTGTTCCTAATAATCCTTTAGGTGAGTGTATATGTATATATACACTACCGGTCAAAAGTTTTAGAACACCTCAATTTTTCCAGTTTTTATAGTATTTTGTGCAGTTTAATGTCTCAATGTATTTTTTCTACAATGGAAATTAAATATTGTTTGGAAAGTTCTTCTCAACACTGTTACAGAAGTTCCCACAAATGTGTTGCTTTTTCTTTCACCCTTCTGTCAACTTCATCCCATGTTTTGGGCCATTATCTTGCTGTAGGATAAACCCCTGACCAAGTAGGTGTATACCAGAGGGTATTGCATGGTGCTGCAAAATGCTGTGGTAGCCATTTTGGTTCAGGGTGCCACTCACTCTGTCCAAGTCGCCGTCTCTGGATCCAGTAAATGAGCCTAGACCATCACCTCCATGTTCGACAGTTGGTGTCACACTGAGAAACCATCCTTTCACCTACTCCATGGCATACAAAAACTCTGTGTGATGAACTGAAGATTTCAGATTTTGATTCATCGGTCCATAAGACCTTCTTCCAGTCATCAGTAGTCCACTGGTGGTGCTTCATGGCCCAGGCAAGCCTCTTTTTCTTATTTTGTCATCTTAGCAATGGCCTTCTTACTGCCACTAGACCTGTCTTTTTGAAGATGAGTCTTGCTTACTTCGACCAGTGGTAAGCTGTGCTTGAAGCTGTGCTTACAAACTGGAAAAATGGGGGTGTTCTAAAACTTTTAACCGGTAGTGTATGTGTGTGTGTATATATATTTTAGCATATCAGGACTTTTAGAATTTCCTTTATATAATTTCTGAGTCCTCTCTACAGTCTAGTTTTTATTAAAAGGTATTGAAGAAAATGGTTTTCCATTTGAGCCATGTAAAGCAATATTCCAGTGGACTGAAATGTGTGTGAGATCAGTCTACGCCATATCTATGTAAACATTTAGAAAAACCCTTGTAATAATATGCTTAGCTTGTCCGTTTATTAGGGTTCAAGAGAGCAACTATAGATTGAAATCGGCACATAATTGATTTAAGTGTATAACTATATAAATCATATAAATTATATAGATATGAATCATTTATCCTCTACATACAGCTACAAAGTACATGGTATTAAAGTGTTTGCAAGGAGAGTGTAGATCATTTAGATGTCATTTACTACTGAGCTTGGTTGGCAATCCAGGGTGGCAGCTTTGTGTTGTGGAAACAGTTTTCAAGGTTGGCCTTGGATTTGTATGAGAAATACAATTCCATTTTACCTTTGCCAGCTTTTTGAACATGTATTTCCCCCCTGGAAATCATACAAGATGTCACAATAAATTAATTCATCACTCACACTGGAAGAGCCAAAGTGTGTTGCACCACTAAATCACTCCACACTGTATTGTTTTAAACTTTTATTTCTTGCAATTGGATTTGCTTAACAGTCAGCTATTGCTTTCTGTTTCTGTGCACTTATGAGGGCTCATATTTGTACAAAAAGTAAATGGTCCATTATTATTAAGGTTGCCAGGTTTATTTTCTTCAGTAAATGGATTCTGCTGTCATTAGGAATTCATTAATTACTTAAAGCAGTATTAATGCACTTTTCTGATTGATCTAAAAGCAAACTAAATTAATATACAAAAATTCTGTTAATGGGATTTTCTTATGCTGCGTTGTTTTGTCTGATACCTGAAAATATTCCACATTCACCATTAAAGGCTTTACAGGATGTGGATTTGGAATTCCAGGAAACTGGCAGAGGTCTGTAAACACACACGGCACAAGAAAGTCATGTCCTGTTTTTTATGAATGTTTTCAAACCCAACAAGCAACATAAGTGCACTACTTTTGAGTTCCCCACTATGTTTAAGACAGTGATAAATCACCATGTACAACCTTAAATATTTTGTTTTGGAGAAATTTGCGGCAGAGGTGGAAATTTTAAAGACACCAATGACCTGTAGCCAAACCTATTTCCACTTGCAGTGTGGCTTTGAAAACTCCTTACCTGTGTACTAGGTTTTGGACATTGGCATGAATTCAGAGCCCCTTCTGCTATGTGCATTTCAGGGACTCCCACTACATAAGAGTTTAATCCATTTCACTACTTATGCAGGTTCCTATACAAATTGTATCTATAATCAAACTGCCTGCGCAGTTTACTTAAAATAAGGTAACAAGCATTAAATAACCCACACCTATTACATGCCAGTTGTACATGTGCTACACACTCGACACCTCCCCGTTCTATATCTTTGAGGCATCTTTCAGATTAGTGTAATAGTGTTTTGTTTGTAATTTAGGTTCAATAAGGATATAGCACTATAAATTCCACTTATTTGTTGCTGTTAATACATTTAGTCTCTATGAATGTCTTCATACAGATAATATTTTCTCCTTTATGAGCTGAAATTTGCCTTGTTTTCTTGTGTTCATTAAAAATTGAGCTCTGAGCTTTTTCGTTTGAAAAAGCATACAAAAACCTATGGAGTTCTTAATGGTTCTTTTGAGCAGCATTTGAAGAAAAACAAAACATGTTTTAGGAGTTATTTTTTCTACAGTTTCACCACACAATGCCTTAATGAGTAAACAGTTTGAAATGCCACGTTGTATTTAAAAATAAGATGATACTGAGCTTAAACCACAAACCACATGGATACTTCAGTACGTCTTCTGTGCCATCCAGGCCAACTGAAAGGACATGGAGACTCTAACGCTGTAGTAGTAGTGTTGTGGCACAGTCTCAAGTGGAGTCTAGTGCACTCATTTGCTCATTGGAAGAGTTTGGAAATGACTGTAATTTTTAGGCTGCATCTAGAAGGCTGGCATAAACTGAAGAGTTTTGTTATAATGTGCAGTTTTGACCACACAGACAGAAGAATACTTGTAGTTGATTCAAACGGATATCCCTTTTTTTTGGTCTGCATCTAAATTCCCAGTGTTTGTGGATGTCCAGCAGTGTTGTCATTACTCTTATTAGACATAGCAGAAATAACAATAGTAATTTAACTGATGGCATCGATTGATGTACCGTACGGGATGTGCTTTTGTTTACCGAAGCTTGTGTGCGTGGTACGAGCTAAAGACTCCGTAAGACGGGATAGTGAAAACATTCTCTTTTGTGTTCCGCAAAATGGAGAGGGTTACTGGAGCTTACATTACATCATTGCCATCCAATCAGGCTGAGGCAGCCACTGTGCATTTCACTTTGAAGCATTTACACGTGTTGATTTGTTGCGGTGAACAAAAAAAACAAGTTACAACATATTGCATCTTCAGTTCAGTCTCCTTGTAATTGAGTTAAAGTACATCTGGAAATGGAAAACATCCTTTGGAATGGGAGTGGGGGGGCTGCCAAAATGAACAAGTTTCTCTAATGAAGCTCAACAACAGAGAGCTGCACGGGAAGATGTGCCATGCCCCGTGACGGCAGTGGAAGATGCAGCTTGGGTTTGATGGCTGGAGAAAGGGGAGTCAAGACACTCGGATGGAAGATGAGGTGTGATAATTGGCTTGACAGTTTGTTTGTTTTCCATTGGGACTAATCGTGTAAATCATAATATTTCTATATGCATCTGAAATACCAGTTCAATAAATCCCTTTAAGAGGACATGAGGAAAAATGTTTCAGTAAGCTGCAATCTGGTGCAATTAAAGCCTATATCACTTTGGTGTACATTTAAAAACATGTAGGAAGAGCCCAGATTCAAATTCAATTGAAGGATTAATGAGAGAGGCTTAAAATCGGTAAACTAAAGGATTTAAAATACTACAGGGAAAAAAATGAAACCAAACAAACCAGGTTGCTTAGTCTACAAAGTTGAACACTTAATACTAAACTTGTGTCAAACTCCGGGACATTAGTGGGGCTTTAGGGGGGGCTAACCTTGTTAATTACAACTTAAAGAACTAAAAGCACATCACCCAGGTAAAAGGGTACACTATAAGTCAAAACCATAACCTACTCTTGGCCTAAACTCTCAAACCAGATGAAAATCTGTTGTGATCCCAAAGTTATTTCACCTTCAAAGCCTAGAAAAGATAATTAACACATGGCTTTTGTTTAGGTTTGATGTCAGCAATGTTGAACCCAGATTGTCTAGGTGCAGATGGTCACAGCGTAAATGATGGAAGCTTGGAGTAAGGTGAGCTAGATGTGCTTTCATGTCAGCAGGAAGCTGCTGATCTTTGACCCTCTCAACCTCAAATCCAGGCTGTCGACACAGTTTCCCTAAGTGGCCCGTAAAGATTAGCATATGGAGTGTGGCTGGAGCGTGCTGGCTCTCATGGCAAGTGGGCTAGTAATCATCTCCCCACCTTGGCATTCCTGTAGGTGTTTTCTGCTGTCGATGTTAGAATTTTCCAATGGAGATCAATTAACAGGCCAAACAAAAGCCCGAAAGGTAACCATGAATTTCAACTGGATGTATTTAGTTGGAAAAAGTTTTTGGTCTAAGACGGCAGCTGCAGCAGAGCATAAATATACCATTGTCATTATTGGTTATTAACCAAAATGTGAACCCTACATTCATGTTTGAAATATTATATTATTTCTTGCCATTTAATTGAAGGACTTTTTTTTTAATGGACAAAGACATCTAAAACACTGCAACAATTGCATTCCTTGTAATGTTTCTGAGCAGAGTCAATTGCTGCCTCTCCTCTTGTTACATGTCTAAGCATCAAAGAAGGGCTGCAATCCTGCCCTAACCTTGTGGCAGTCCCAGTCCATATTGCTGACAGGTGTTTCATTTACAATGAATCTACTTAGGATTACTTTCTGTACATTCATATTACTTCTTCAAAGATGAAAAGATAAATTATTACATCAGCATGATAAAGTGTAACAGAAACCTTCTGTGATTGATGCTGGCATTCCTCACGAGCCATTTTAATAAAGTTATTTTTTGTATGACAAAAAAATATTTTGATTTTTTTTTTTTTTTTTTTTTTTTTTACATCTTCTCCACATTTTCCTCCAGTAATTATTTCAAAAGGAAAGGAAACTTAAGTTTGATTTTGTACACAAAACAGTAATAATATATATTTGAGCTTGTTGTTTCTTCAGCTTTAAAAAGTTATCAGTATATTTTATTTGTTTTTTATTGACAGATTTTATTCGTCACCCTATGAGGAGCTTCACAAGAAAGCATGTGGCACACATTGTGTGTTAAGTCCGTTACCACACTACCCAAAGTATTTACCATCGACTATCACAGAGCTTTGACTATTGAGTTAACTATTTCAGTATGGCCCATTTCACCGTGTATAGAACAACGCAACAAAAATAAATCCAATTCTTTGTCCTTATTTATTTGGCATTGAAAAGGTTAAGTGGTCAAATAGACTGCTGGGATATATATATATATATATATATATATATATATATATATATATATATAATGATATTTGTGTGTAAAACTAGTTCTCCTGATTTTATAATGAACTAAATGTTTGTGAAAGCCTTTGACTTTGGACATCTGGTCCCAGGACAAGCCTGTCCAATGAACTGCAGACCCCCCTAATGATAACTGGTCGGCAGTCGCACACATTCCCAGTGCTACAAAGGTGTTTATTTGTAGTGGAAGCTGTGGGGTGAAAGGCAGCACTCACACTGCTGAAAGAGTCGGTCATAAAAGCAGCTGACTGAAGCCATTCCCATCGTCTCTTTCTCTCCTTCCAACATCATTAACATCACGAACATTTGGCAACAAAAAAAACAAAAAAACATACCTTTTGTAATATATATGTGTGTATATGTATAAATCTGTAGGTATGTATTGACAATATAAAATATATTAAAAGTAGCGCAGTTTTTAACTATAAATTACCACACACATTCTCCCCGCAGTTTAATATGAATCATCTCAAACAGACACTTGGATCAATGGGTTACCAGCCTGTCTATCGATGCTGTTTGAAGATTGCACTTTATTGTTCGGAAAGGTCAAGTTCTTCAAAGCTGTCCTTCTGTTCCCCACAGGGTATCTGAGCCACAGCTGTTGGAATCCACTCCAGTTTGTGTTTATATGAGAGATGAGGTAGGTCATCGTGGTCTTGGAGAGAGGTTTTATTGGTGAAGACTCACTGGATGCCATGATATTGTTATTTTTTGGGGGCGGAGTTGCAGAAAAAGGGGAAATGTATTCATATATCACCATAGCATGAATCTTGGGAGAAAAGAAAAACACACAATCCTAAATCTGAAGCATGTGATAGTCTTTCACACCATGGCAAGTTCATACGAATTTTAACGGAGAGACTGGACCACCAAGTGACGACTACATCCCAGCTTATTTATATTGTTTAGTTTAAGCTATAACATTGTGCTTTACAATTCTCCCCAGGTTTTTCAATTTAAAAGTTCAGACGCTGATTTTTACCATATTGGATCAGATCTTTCGTCCTGACACATGTGATTATCGTGGAACTGGTTTGACAGTCTGGGCAGCTAGCCAGTGTTTTGAGTTTGTGTTTATTTAATAGGAGTTATTTCTAATATCAAATTGCATACAAAAGTAACTGGCTCCCTTTACTACGCCTAAAACACAAGTAAACTTTCAAGAGCTCTTTGAATTTCCAGGCCTAGCTGACTGATATACAAATTTCCTTGATTTTATTGTGTAATTTGACATGATTGTCAGGCAAATGAGAACAAACAATATTCTACAATAATAACTGACAACCCTAAAATATCTTGTGACCAAGGTCTTTATTACAGCCGCATTCATTTTCCTACTTTCTTTTTATCTTTATATTAAATTAGTTTTGCTAAGAAAAAAAAAAAAAAATGTGTATATATATATATATGAATATTTTAAAAAAATATTGAAAATGCTCTCTCTGCAACTAAGGATTTTATACCATTATGCTTGCATTTTTTGGTAGAGTTTTGTTGATCTGTCTTAACAATATTCCTACTGAATTTGTATTATTTTTATTATTACATTATAGGGTTAATTAATTATATTAATACTAGTACAACTGCTATTATATCTACTGATACCAGTAATGGTAATCGATGTGAATGTTTAATTAAGGTTGCTGGGGAGGAAGCGCTGAAGAAGATGACACTGAAGTCTCTTGGTCTCAGTAGTGGCAGTGCCATTGTCAGGTGCGTTTGGACAGTTTGTTCTTTGTGGCTTTTGGGTGAAAGGTGGTAAATTGCAAGATTTATCTGAAAGAAGCCTATTTACATTAAGATATGAGACTGGTGTTGTGATGGTCCCTCTTCCACTCCACGAGTTGCACAATGTCCATTGGCAGGAGTGTTTCATAGTTCCTTTGATGTGTTTTGCTGGTGATTTCAATCCCCTTTAACATTGAAATCAAAATTTGATAGACTAAAAATACCTTATAAAACTCTCCAGGGCGCCTACTGTTTAAGCATAGAAGAACAGGAAAGGTAATTGTCAAACTGGTTGAAATAACATTTCCGCTACTAGATACTTGAGTTTAAACTGTTCAGTCCTACCTCTCACCTTTAAGAAGCAAAGAGTACCCCAGTTCCCCTGATGTACCTGACAACTTCACTGTGTCTTCTGGTTTAAGTATTGCTAATTGCAGAGCATAAAAATAGCTTGGGTGTAAGAGCTTGGAGAAGTCATGTTGACATATTTTATCTTGAGAATGCATGCTTAAGGTTGGTCATTTACATAATTGAAAAGTTTCCAATTTTTTCCACAGTTTGACTAGCACACACAATGTTGATGCTTTCTAATAAGGTTAACTTTTTCCTAATGGTGAGGGTTTGCACAGAGAAGTCTTTTGGGTACACCTTTGCCTCTGTATAGGATTTTTCCTATTTTCAGTAGGCAGCCAAACCACATTTTTTAATTGACTGCATGTTTCCTCCTGTCCATGCTAAACAGCATTAAATGATGCACACTTTTGCTTGTTATCCTGTTCTGTCTTGTGCAGCAGGTAGGTGGGTAGTATTTGCTGAAGAATGTATGAAGGTTCGAGTTTGTGAAGCTTTTTATCTCTGTGTATTTCCCACAATAGATATGTGCTGAAGAAGTCAAAGTCCCCTGAGCAAGGTGAACCCATGGAAGTAGGGGGGGCTGCATCAGCTCCTGCTGCCATGGAGATCAAGGGGACAAAAGAGGAGCTGAAGGTGGTGCATCAGCCCCTGCCAGCTGAGTTAACGCCTGAGTGTGCGGCTCTTGATAAGACGGAGCCAGAAGCTCCCTCGGAGCAGCCGGTTGTTGTGCCCACCCCGTTACAAAGCAGTACCTCAGAGATCAGCAAAATAAAAAGTGAAGCAGACCTGAATCTAGATCCTCAACCAGAATCTGTAGAACCTGTGCCAGTTAAAGATCAAACTGTCAAAACCCAAGAATCCAATTGGGAGCCTCCTCCAGAACGGCCCGGACCTTCCACTGAGAGGCCCTCGGAGATGAAGCCAGGCTCAGCCCCACCTCCAAAACCAAGCAACTTCGTGCCCTTCTCTGGAGGTGGGCAGCGGCTGGGGGGCCCGGGAGCCGACAGTGTTCAGACAGGAAGTAGACTACCTAGCACCAGTTCACAGACATCCCTCTCTAGCCACGGAGGACCGCCACAGGCCAAGAAACCCAAGCCCAGCAGCAGCGAGATAAAGGTAGGAGCTTGCAAACATCTACCGAGAGCAGGCAAGAGCTGGAGAAATCTGCTATATGTCTGTGGACTTGTTTTTAAATGCTTTCTGGTTTTAGAAATGATTTTTAAAAATATTTTAATCATAAGTATTAAAACCTTTGAATGTTTTTTATTTTTAAAATGTAAAATACTTTACCAAATAAATAGTATTTCTAGCATTTGAGGTCCATTGGTGTAAATTACCCACTGCATCCAGTTGCAAAATTAGTATCCTGTGGTTTTTGCCTTTTGATATGAGGAATGTCGTTTGCTAGTTTGTTTTCTGGGGGGTTTTTGTACAGAGAATAAGACGGACCTTGTTCCATTGGCATCAGGTCCATTGACATATCACACACCATTTTCCTACACTCTTCCCAGTATAAACACTTTATCTGCATGGAAAGGACTTTCAGCATCAAAGCCCTATGCTCTCATTGGGTGGCATCTAATTTTGAATGGTTTCTATTCTCCATAGTTTTCAAGGGAGTTAATAGTATGGATTTAAAAAAAAACATATATATATATCAGTACTTTAATGTATGTGCACATGTGGGAAGATCCAAGTAAGTACTCAGTTTTGTTTTTTGGGGTTTTGAGTGTATTAGATCTTTTAAGTGCATTGACTTGGAGTAGTAATAAGCATATTCAGTACAATATGCATCTTATAAGAAACCCTTAATATATATATATTTTTTTAATTAATGCTACGTTTTTATTACAAGTGTAGGAGAATAGAATTTCTGCTGTGGAGCAGAATGTGGGAGCCTTATGTTTTTGGAGGACATTAGGGATTAATTAAAATGTCCTTGAAGAGTTGTACATTACGAAAGTTTAAACTGAATGTTCTTATGACAGTGCTGCACTGCTTTAAATTGCCAAAACGCATGTAGGAGAAAGTGACAAATTGAAGTTTACCAGATATTCTTTATTCTGAATCTCTTAGAAATAATTTGTGCAATTCTGAATTGTTTTAATTAACTTACCCAGCATGGGAGAATTGTTGGACTGTGGAAAAGCTGGATTTTCATTTTTCATGTAAATGACACAGTATTTCTTTGTCTTTTTATTATGTATGTTGAAGTCCGCCAGCTTCTTCAGACTGCTGTTGCACAAGGCATCACAACACATGCAGACAGTCAGGGAATTGGATGCGTGCTTAATAACAGTATAACTTAATAACAACATAATAATAATAATGTATTTGAAACAGCATCCACCCACACAGGCACAGGCAGACACTCATATTAAAATAATTCTGTTCCCCAATACATCATATTGCCTCAGTTCTGCAGTAGTGAGAGCCACAGAAAGCTAGGGTGAAGGAGCTGGAGACACAGTGGCAATCAGCATTTTGAGCTGTACTCCATGGCTAAACAAACAAAGTTGCCACTTTGATCACGTTCTAGAACTCTTTGATCTTGGCTGTTTGAATCTGATAATGACGTTTAATTGATTATGAGGAATTATGGAATGCCGGCCTAGTTGTGTTTTTATTATTTCTGTAGTTTTTTTGTTATTTATTTTCCCTTTGCTTTCAGAAAGAGGGGCAATATTGCATGCAAATGTTCTTCTGGCTCTTTTTTCCTTTAAAATAAATAAAGTCCTCAACTTCAAAGCCATGCTCAGTTAATAAAAGCCCCAACATTTTCCATTAATATCAGACAGTTTGGTTTTAACCATTAAATAGAAAGAAAAAGAAAGAAAGGAAAAACAGGACTGGATAAAATAATGCATTTTGCTTGTTTTTGTATGTTATGGACATTTAGCAGGCCAAACCAGCTTATAGTCTTTGATGTCAGTAGCTTTAATTATTCATAGGTAGTTTCTCTAGATTTCCTTTTGCAAATCAGAGAGGATTGTTTTTTGCCCTTTCTCGATTACAGTGTTTATAGTTCCAAGTTATAATAACAGTTGGAGGATCACCTCTCTTTGAAGTCAGCGTCAGTCATTTTTGTTCCTGTCCTAGGCCAGAGCGCTGACCCCTAACTAGGCCTGATTACTTCCTTGGCGTACCAGAGATAACTGTAAATACATGCCTTTGATATCTGCCCATGAGTTGGCCAGCCTCGGGGGGATACCATATGGGCTATTACAATTAGGGAGGCCAGAGAGAGATGGGTACAACTCCCTGATCAAAGACCTGAGAGATGGTTTTATTCCCAAGACGGTGGGAAACTATGGAGAAAAAGTCAATTTACAGTTTCACAAAGCATGAGAAGCTGGAGTCTGCATATAACTTGTGGGAATTTTGGTATATGAGTGTTTAGTTTATACCCATACAAATGTGTGTGTGTGCAGAACGCTCAAGCCTTCAGTTTTACAGAGCTTTCAAAAATGAAAATCGATGAAAAAATAAAAGACCCTCCAAAACCATATTTGGTTTTCGTTCCCTTAAATCTGGAGGATTCTGTTTAATGGTGGTGTGGGTGGGGGCGGGGGTTGTATGCTCCTTTGTGTAATGACCTTTACCAGCTGCATTAATTAGTAGGCTGGAGATGAAAGGGCAACTTTTTCTTTCTCGATTTTCTTTTTCTTCTTTTTGCCCTTCTTTTTTTGTTGTTGTTTCTTGAGCCCTGAACTGTTGACAGCTGTGGAGCCAAAGCGACTCTTGGGAGAAGCCAGTGGTCTAGTGGGAAGTCCCAGTGATGCCGAGTCATTAGCAACATTTATTACCAAGAACAATAACTACGGAGACCGAAACTGCGCTTTTGTCTCTGTGAATGTCTTTGTTGAGGTTCCGTACGTTGAATTGGGCAGATGGAAAAAGCACTCTTGTGTGGTCGACCGTTTTTTAAAAGGAAAGATTACTAATTTTAAGTGTCTTGGGTTTCTTAATGAATGGCCTCAACTGGAACATGAACATGTTTTTTAAAAAACAATCTTTAATAAGAGACAGTGTCATCATTGGCCTTCTCTCCTCCCCGGTACTGGTTATCACTCAAGAACATACTCTTGCACTAAGGGCTCCAGTTTGAATCGGAAAAATTACTCTAGCAGAACGAAAAGGCCGTTGTGGGAAGGTTGGAGACTCTGTGATTTTTTTTTTTTTATTATTGGAGTGCAAGAAATATTTCACCAGCTTTCCATGACTTCTTGTGTCAGAACTTCCAATTGTATTTATTTTTCTGAACAAATGTACATAAAAATTAAAGGGAGTGTAAAAATAAATCTTGCCACTCAGGGGAAAGGTTAGCACAGGTTAGCTGGCACAGCATTGGATCTGCAGTGCTGAGATTCTCTAGCAGTCCGGGCTTAGTAACTGCTTAATGCACTGGCTGCTGATAAGGATGATCAGGTTCTCTTTGTAGTTGCACCCGCTCATTAGAATAACGCTCAACTTGACTCCGGGCCAACTTCCGGAGCTTCCTTCAACCGGGAGCCATTGCCGTTTAGATTAGTTTTGTGAACAAAGCTGACTTGCTAATTAAAGTATCTGGTTTCTCTTTTAATCACCTTTGTGAGCTCCGTGGCCAAGGTGGCTCCAGCGTGTTTTAATTATGCAGCCGAGAGAGCAGAGGAAAGCTAGCTTTGAAACCTGGGAGACACCATCCACTAGTGCCAAGAAAAGCAGAAGCAAATCTACGGATGTTTAAGTTCTAATTACCGTTGGGCTTCACTTGCGAATCTCCATGTGTTTGAAAAGGCAGCAGTGAGTTGTGTATTGTATATCTGTCATAGGAGCTGGGAATGCTAAAGGTGTATCGTGCTAACAGAAAGCATGTTTGCAGATGGAAAATATTTGTTGTAGGAAATATTTATTGAGATGGCCTCAATAATGTTTGTGCGACTTGCACCACATACAAACAAGTATGGAGTTCTGTTTTACAACAGTGCTAAGTCATTAAGGAATAGATGGAAAACCCCCAGGGATGTGTTGTGTAAAAAGTGGTCAGAATACATTTTGTTTGTACATTGTTTATTTTCTAAGAGAAAGAAGAATGTACTTATTTGATGAAGGACTCTTAATACTTTTCGGCCAATGAAAAAGGAATGAAGTTTTATTCTGTATGATGTGTGTTAATCATAACTCTTAATGATATGGTGCAAACTTGCCTGTTCCTCGTTACTTGTTACTTAAGTTCTAGGATCCCTGTGACTGCTGTGTTCCAAGTTCAATAACGTGTGTTCCAGTGAGTCTGGGGTAAGAGACAGTGGGCCATTTCAAAAGAGGATTATAACTCGCCTGGCGAGCCCTGCTTGTTAAACTATATTAGAAACAGTTTGAGATAAATCTTTCATCAAAGGCGCTCTGAATGGTACTATCAAGGTTGTTGACTTCTAGTAGTTACAATTAGTGACGTCGGGGCTGAGCAGAGTTTTAGATCTGATGTATTGTTTGGAAATAAATCTGGTGTTTAAAGCATTAAAGAACTGGCAGCATCCTTTTTGGCAGCTTTGTCTTGCTGGTTGATATTTTGCCACATTTCCAGCCTTAACCCTATAGTGTGTGTGGCTTCAGCTGTCAGTTTAACACACAACAGACGCAATGAATGGGCCTTGGAGCCTAATCTCTGTGGACTGACATGGATTTGAAACCAATAGTAATTTAATTTGCTGATGTCATTTTGCTCCTGAGTAGTGATTTAAGAAGGAATACAAACTTTGATTAACTGACCAAATAAAATATAATACACTTGGGATTTTAGTAATGCTTGTACATCCCACTTTAACATAAACAACTGTCTTTGTGTAATAATAATGTGTACATCAATAAAAAAAAAAAAAAAGTTTTTTAATTACATCCATGAATTTTATCCGCTAATGGGACTGCCAGAAACTAGTATTTCTTGCTCATAATAAGTAGTGATAAGTAATAAGTAGATAAGTAGAGATTCCACTTTAATTCCCCTGTTATATTGCAGTTTATTTGCATATTTTGAATAATTACAAATGCACCTTATTAAAGGCATTGCTTTGATTCACACCACCTATAAATAAACAAACTAAAGGGGGAAAAAATGAAATAAAAATAAAATTCCATATTTCTTGGAGAGAAAACCCGAGATGGATGTCAGAGGAGAGTTCCTCATGGGGACACTCCTAAGGTCTTCTGGTTGAGAGCTCTAATTATCATGCTGTTACCCTGTAGTTACAATGGACTGTGGTATGTTTTCTAAAAAAATAATAAAAAATAAAAAATAGGTCCACCACCCACGCTGGCCTGGGTAGACTTTCCAAATGTCACTTTAATGACAGAAATAGTTGGACAAAGCCTTGTAATTTTGATCAGGCTCTTTTTTAAGAATGCTTTTGTAATTGTTATTTTTAATTTTCATTTCAGGGCCCAGTACGTGCCAAACATGGAGAATGGGACATTGCGCAGGGAGAGGATGTTTTAGAGGTATATATAACTCTCAATTCATGGGATGCCTTTTCAATTAACTCATACTGAGATGCATGTTGCTAGAAGGAAAAAAAAAATCTTAGATGGTACCATTTAATTGATGTTTATGTGGATGTTTTTGAGTTTGTTGTTTTTGTGTGGTGGGGTGGAACTAGTCAATGTACTCTTTGGGTATTCATATTTTTTTGTAATTGACACTCATCAGTGTCAGAATTATAGGTGCTTTTGAAGTGTGATCATGGGGCTCTGAAGCTCAGAGAATGAGATCTTTCCAGGATCCCACACAGAGGTATCTGTATGGTTACTCTCCATGCTCTATGTTTCTGTAGAAGCAACCATAGGAAGTTTTAATCCAGTCATCAACCTACATCAATCACAGTAATTCATATTTAAACTACTGTTTACTAAACAACACAGTGAGGCTTTGGTGGCATGTTATATTACACTACTGTTTTATATTGCGATCTGTCATGTGAAACATTTGATGTATGTACACAGTTTCTTACCCCTGTACAACCACAGAAAATTCCTGAAACACATTCCTCAGTTGGTCGAAATGGGTTTTTGTATTTGGTTGTCTTCTCCACGTCCTCTGTTAAATTGTTTGTTGAACACTCTTGGTCACAGAATGAATGAGCTAGAGAGAGATAAAGAAAGAAAGGAAAAGAAAGAAAGAGAAAAAGCACAAGCGGTTTGACAATAGGGCCTCCCTTCCTTGATGCAGCAGACATCAAAACAGACCCAGGATGAAGAACAAAGTGACTTGTCAGATTAAAGGCCTGTCATATTGGCCATAAATGAAGCCTCTCGGATGGTGATTGGAGCTTGGCAGCAGGCTGAGCCAGAGTGTCGCACCACAGTGGGCATGTCGCCGAGCCAAGCTCGGTGTCTGCTCTCCAAGGCTGAAATGGTGCTTTCTATAAAACATCTAAAAATATCTGTCCCGTCTTCTCTCTTCCTCCTGTTTTCTCTATCCCATTGCTTATGATCCAGGAAATGGAGTTGAGGTTAGGCATGTTCATTTCAGCAAACGGGTCTGAAGAAGACAGAATCTTGATATGCAAAAAAAAAAAAAAAAAGAACAAGCCAAGCGCACACACATACAGTAGACATTGAATGCATTGAGCTGGAAAAAGCTTTTCTTAAGAAGGAAGAAGGAAGAAAAAATCTTGTGAGATATACATTAACCAGCAGATAAGATGGGATTAAGTTGTTTAGTTTTGTAAAAGCAAAAGCTTATGTTTACCATTCCTGTAAGGGTCGCTTTAATTTATTAAAACATATTTTTTAAGTAATATTCTAATAACTTATTTAACTGCTGTTGTGAGTGCTGAGTGTGTGTGCACCTCTCCGAATGTTGTATTTGGTGCATTCTATATCGTGAATGTTTTAGCGTCCTTTAATATTATTGTTTTTAATGTAAATGAGGCATGTCATAAAGGAAGCATGTTAGAGTCCATCATTTCCTACGAGCTCCTGTATCCCTTCACATTGTCAGACAGGCATGACGGGTGCCCCACTGAGATCGGGTCCTCGAGGAGTACTACAGTAGTGTAGAGGGAGGCTAAACTGGCACAAAGATACACTTATGGTACTTACATTAATGGTAGCCTATACATTACTTCCTTCTGAAATGTATATCAAGATTTTAAAATAAGTTTTCTTTTTAACATTCAGGAACCTTATCCAGCAGGCATCTCCCACCATGCTTACTTTAACATGATCCTAATGTTAAAAAAGGCAAAAAAAAAAAAAAAAAAAAAAAAAGGAAACCAATGTAAACTTAATGTGGTGGGTAATGATTTCTGAAAAGTACCCTCCGAACACTGCTGGTTTATCAACCTTCACTCTGTGCTGTACTGACAGTGGCCTCAGGGGGGAGCTCTAACCTGTGTGCTGTATAGTCTCAGGTTTTGCCAATGTAACTAAAGTGACGGTGGAGAAAGTTGCAAAGTGACAGTTTTTTTCTGCTAGTTAGTGTTCGTGAGAGTCCCCACAAAACTGACACTTCTTTCTCATTACAGCCGGTGGACAGAGAGCCCCTTGTGTATCATATAGATGCTGGAGAGCGTCGCCACAGCGACACCGAAGACCTTCCAGATGAGTTCTTTGAGGTGACCGTCGATGACATCAGGAGGCGGTTTGCACAGCTCAAGAGCGAACGGTAACTTTTTTTTTTTTTTTTTTATCCCGCTTTTCGGTCAATCACAATACAAGAAAGGACACTTGTCTATGATAAACCATCACATTTCACAAGAAAGTGCTTTAAGCATGACTTCCTTCAGGTTCTCTCCTGTGTGTTCTGGGCTTTCACAAAACAGAAGTGTATCCGTGAAGAGAAACAGAGAGTTTAGCTGGGTCTGAGAGGGCCAGGACAGGAATGAGATGAGCTTTGGTTTACAAGGGATGGAGGGATTTGAGGGAGGCATCATGGCATGCTTGCTTTAAATCGCACATTTCACACAATGCAGGTTTTCTGTCAGATGTCTTCATATCCTTGCCAGGCAACCCAGGACAGTGACACATTTCCTGAAAATAAGAGCCAATGTTATGAAATCACTCTAGAAAAGTTCACTTGAGGGCATCGGAATTTAAATGTAGCCTCTATTATTGACCTACCTAAAATGACTTACCTCTCATTTTCAGGGGACCATGGGTATTTAAAGAGCACGCTGAATTATTTTTAAACTAAAAATTGTAACTTGCAGTTCCTTAATTAAAAGCCCTTGGAATCACAATGTAAAAGACAGTGATGAATGTTGCAAAACACCTCTTTTTCTGCCAGTTAAGTGTATTGCTGGGTTGTTGTTTTTTACGAGTTATTCTTCAAAATAGACATTTCTTGATGTACATCTGCTTTCTGGTGGTTTGAGGTAATGGTAAATGAATGTAACCACAATTGACTAATGTTTTAGACAGTCTGCCCATCTTCGTTTTAATTTTAATTTAAGTATATTTAATTGTATTTAGTTTCTGGAAAATTCTGATGAGCAATAAAATGTTTATTGCAATCGTATACATGGGGTGTCAACAAAATATACTAGTTGTTTCATGTTGCTCTGTAATTACATAAATTTGTTGTATTGAGGTTAAAATATTTGGCTCACAGCAGTTGTACAATCATCCAAGTTCTTGCCAAGACCACTAATTCAAAATGACTTTTCTCATTTGTCTGTCATGATAAGACAAATTCTTTATCGGCAGCATTATGGTGAGATTTAAAAGAATAACTCTGTCAAAGTATTACTTAGCAGTTTCTAATTTTTATTTTGCTACGTATCAGACATATAATGCAGAAAAAGCCTCACTCAGGCCATATCAGTCACCTATGTCCAATTTTGTACTGATGCCTTGAATGGTCAGAATAAAGAGGTCTTCAAGGAAGGGGTCTGGAAATATGTTCTGGGAAGTAGCCATATGAGTCTATGTAAAAACCAAAGAGAAAGAAAAACATAATCTACTGGAAACTGATGAGATTATGTTGTGCTTTTTAGCTGGTTTAAATTAAATCTGTGCCATTGCCACTTTGAAGTAAGTTTGCACATTGGTCTGGGCTTGTTAAGCCCTCAGATGCAGAATTCTTTCACCTTTGGGATTGAATCTGATCTCTGCAGATGTGAGAGGAAAGCTTCCGTTTCTTAAATCAAAACAGGGCAGGTTGTGTGTGTAAATACATCAGTCAATATTGCTGAAACTAAGTCGTCAAGTCCAGCTAAATCTGGGAATAATATGTAATGCTGTGTGCCCAGACAGGTGTGTTCACTATGTTCTTAAGAGCCGGAGAATATTCATGGTGCTTACACTGACAGAAAACAGCTTTATAATCCCCCTAATGTTCACGGACAAAGCTGAAACAACTTCTCTTCAATAAGGAGTCATGTGATTATATTGAGACTAAATGACCCCCCCAATCTCTCCACCAGATTTAGATGTAAAGTCAACAATCCGCTGTACTCCACTAAAATTGTAATGTTGTTTGACAGAGCACTTATTTGGTACTAGTCTGAAGGTAACGGGTGCTTCAATCCAGAGAAAGCGAGGGAGAATCTCTGTCCTGTGTGCTTGCGCTAGGTAATGTTCATCTCATGATGCACAGTGAGCTCCTGGGTGTAATTTAATGTTTTTGTGCTCGGCACCCTACCTGTAACAGACCTGTCTTTTTAACATTGTATTGTACACCTTGGTCCAAAATGTATGACTTAACTTTGAGTTTTGAGTTTTGACTCAATTTTAATTGGGGCTGGGCATGTCCTAGCTCCGCCACAGACAGACAGACCCATATTGGCCCATTATGGCTTGATATTTGGTGCTGCTTGCACGCATGACTGACACGCACTGGGCGGCTTCTCTGTCTTCTTTCCCTAATTGGTGTGCGCTCCCCACTTTCCTATAGGCGGAGGAGGCAGCCTGATGGCTCCCTTGTTCTGTGGAATCATCTCCAATTGTATAACATAGAATTAACCAACCACAGTTCCCCCCCAGGCATCCATCGAGCTATAAATCAATCTGGCATTCCTCTGAGAGCACATGAATTCCTCAGATTAATCTTTTTTTTGTTGTTGTTTTTTTTTTGAGGGGGGATAATGTAATTGGATAAATTCCCACACCCAACTGTTTTTTTTTTTTTTTAAATACATGACTCCTTACTGCCAGTACTAGTAGTTCATTTAGTTTTTATGACCTATTCTGGTCAACCTCGAAACTGTGGTCACCCACATCGAGCTGTTCCCTTAACAGCTTTTTGTGTTTTTTTTATAATCTGTCCCAGCTTTGGAGTTAAGCAGATGATTTTCTTTTCCTTGTTAAGGATAATTCTTGAGAGGGAAAGTTCCTTTCTGTTATTTTATTGGTGTGTCTTTTTATAAACTGTTGTGATGCTAATATATATACACACACATACACACACACTTGTAAACATGTTTTCACATTGTATGTTTAATCTAAAAAAAAAAAAAAACATCTTTCCATTTCCTATAAATTTTTGAAATTGCCATCATTTTGCATGAGACGGTTTTGTAAGTGTTAGAAGTGGTGAGAGGTTATGGGAAATTTTCACAGCGGAATGTATGTTAAAGACTGTGTTATTGTTGAATTCTTGGTTTGTTTAATGAAGTGGTAATCTGTCTACACGGAGGACTGCCTGTATCTCAAGTTCAAAATGCCAAGCGGAAGGTTTAAGATGTCTTCATATTGCAATTGATGATTGCTCTAACATCCCTGATGCAACACTCACGCTACTATATGCAGACTGATAATTCAAAAGTGCTCTTGCATGCTGTTTACTGGACCTTTAGTTATCTTTGAGTCTCTGGCATTATGCTTACTTAAAATAATTACCATTAGGGATACACCGATATGAAAATTCTGGGCTGATACCGATATTTTCCTATTATCTGTTTACCTATAGAACGAGAGTGGGCGGTGGGGATGAGATCAAAAGTGCTTGTGTTCATATAGGTTTTTTTGTACTTTTGTACAAATTGTTGCAAAAATCTCACATCTCTATTTTGATGTATTTAAAAACATATATATACATATAGGCTATTGTGTTTGTTTAAACAGACATTGTTCTGTTTTTCACTTATAAATTGTGTTAGGCTTTATTAACAGAACTGCAACAGGGAATAAATAAGAATAAATTATTATTTATTGGGCTACCGAGGGAGTCGGTTGGTAGGAGGAGGGAGTTTCTCTGCTGCTTGTGTGTTGAGAAACTCTGTGTTCTCCGTGGTGTCTATTTCAGGTTTTCCTGTTTCCTGAGTTTCCTTCTGATACTTCAGTGCAACATGCATTACAAATTACACATTCGAAGCATATATAAATAATAAAGCAGCATATGGCACTTAATTACCGCATCGCAGTTTGTGCATGTCAGACACAGGCACAGGAGTAGAACAAATCTGATGCTTAGTTAGATCAAATCAGCACCATCAGTCAGAAATATCGGTAATTTTAAATCAACCAGATGATATTGAAAATGTTTGCCATATCAGCCCGTTACTGATCGCTGCATCCCTAATAACCATAAACATTGCGTCTCTGTAGATTTTGACGATAAAACCATGTCTCCTTCAGTCTTAGCGCATATAATTTTATGTCAACTATTTATTTTTTTAAATGACTTTGTTTCACATTATTTTATTACCTTAAGCTCCTAAAAGTAAGCTGAATAATATACCATAAGGTCACTTTACATAATAAGGGCAACTGTTGAGTTTGCGTCTTGCGTAAAATCTGCTGTGTTTCATGTAAATATCCAGGCAGTGAACGGTCAGGTATAGTCTTCTATCTCAATACAGCCCTTCTGTGGAAGTCACTTACTGATCCCTCCTATGTGGCTTTGCATCCTGATGAACTGTGTGTGGTGAGCTGTAATTACACTGCACCTGGATCTGGAGAATAGCCATGTAAGAATAGCCATTCTTGGTCTTATTTTTTTATCCCTACCAGGAAGCTGTTTGAAGAAGCTCCACTGATGACAAAGGCCCTGCGGGAGTCTCAGATGAAGGAGAAGTTGGAGAGATACCCCAAGGTGAGAGCAAAGCCCTTTTCATCTCTCACATAGGTTACCCCTGTCCAGCAGAGCATCGCTGAGCAGCACTTGACCCTCCAGCCCGGAAGACCCATCAGAGCTGCGGCCTGTGAAAATGACATGACCATTAATGTCAGCCTGTTTTGAGAGCACTTCATCCACACTGCCAAATCCTCGCAGCATCTCCTTTTCTTTCAAGATTTGTTAGATTCAAAATAGCTTGAATACCCTATTAATTAATGTAAACGTGAACCTGTGGGTAACTGAGGTTTAAAGTTCTTAATGATGGTAAATATTTCTGAAGTGAGACTCTTCCTTGTTAAAATGTTGCTCGTCTCTTTTGGTCAGGTGGTCGTGCGAGTTCAGTTTCCAGACAGACACATCTTACAGGGATTCTTCCGGCCTTTAGAGACAGGTGAGTGCAATCTTCACATCGCAAATCGTTGAACCCATCTTGCTAGGAGTCAGGAGCACATAAAGTATCCCCCCACCGACTCACAGCACTGGGCTGTCCAGAGACAAGCTCTTTGAATCTCAGTTATGCTGCTTGAAAGCTGAAGTATTTTATGGTATCAGATATGGAGATATGGATGGGGAGGGTAAATGGGAAATCGTTACTTTTAGAGTACATTCTTTTTTGTATTCTTGTTTGTTCTTTTTTTTTTAAATTATACATTAAAATAAGCTATGTTTATTAATAAATAAGCAATGTGATGACTGTGCTGTGATCACTGCCATTCAATTTTCCAGTTAAGTCAGGAGGACCACCAGGGCCCCAGCTTATGGTGTTTATATTGACGTGTACGGATGGTAAACGTATATCTGCTAAGAAATAAATCGTAATAATCATAAAAAAACTGAATTAAATAACATCAATTTATGAATAAAATTACCCGTACTTATATGTAATTCAATGTTGATTTTGAAACATTTCCCTTCATCGTCATTTACAAACAATTTAGTCAGCAGCGGGAACAACAATAGAGCACTTGCAAGAAGAGACGTAAATGTTTAGTATTACTTTCAGGTGACTGGAAAGATCAAAGCACCTAAAGCATCTAGTGTCAAATAAGGTTTTGACATGCATTGCCTCCAATGTCATTAGCTTGTATGTGTATCAAATGTGAAATGCTTAACTGTTTTCAAAGCTGTATGTTTTTTTTTTTAATATATATACTTTTTATTGAGTTTACCCCTTGAGTGAAACAGCCCATATTGACAAATGGAAGTGTGTTTAAAAGCTTTCATGTTTTTTTTTTCCCTCTTTACTTCTTTACTTTTTATTGCCATTCTCCATTGTTTCCCGTGTAGTGTGGTATTGTGTGACAACTGTGGTTTGCGTGACGGTGTCTCCATTGTTTCACATGGAGAACAGGGCTCTGGTGGCTGAGTTAAGCAGCCTCTGTCACGAGCGCTCTGGCCCAAAACCTCACAGACGCCACAAGCACTGTTCTGTGAGGTTTCACACAAAAAGAAACTTTAATTGTGTTTTGTTAGCACTTACTGTGGGCTGCAATATATATGCATAAAAAAGTGGCAATAAAAAAAATCAATAAAAACAAATTAAATGCAACTTTGATTGTAATTTTTTTTTAAGGATAAGCAAGACATACAAATTCAAATTTGCTTAATTGGCATGACCGGAATGATACCAACCTGTTTGTAGGCAAACATGATCCTGGGCTGAGCACTTTAGAAAGGCAATTAATGTGAGAAGATGGAATATTTACAGGTTACATTTTTCTTTATGTAGGTCCCACTTTTAGTAGTTAAAAAGAGCTTTCAGTTGCCATTAGGAGCTTTTACACTGCCATTTCTGATCCAGATCAAGTGCATCAGTAGCATTTGATAAGGATCAGAAATGACAGTGTAAACATTCAGCGATCAGATCAAATGTACCTCTCATGGAGATGGTACAGATCCGGATCAAATGCATCGGTAGCATTTGATCCTGGCAGTGTAAACGCTTCACTCGCTAAAGTTCCGGCATGCACTGCGGCAGCATGTGTTTTAGAGACAGAGGGGCAGACAAACAGCCTTCACATCAGTGGAGCAGATAAGAACACCGTTTACTACTGCCGTATTATAAATAAAATATTATTAAAACTAATACCAGATGGCTTGTTATTTTATGTTAGTAAAAATGTATAATTGTATTTTTATTTTCAATGCTTCAGTTGTGAAACAATATGCAAGTGCATTGGTTTTACTTATAGCCTAAAACATTCCTGAGCAAATGGCAGTGTAAACACAACACCACTGATCCTGATGTTCCGATGCATTTGATCTGGATCAGAAATTGCAGTGTTAATCTTTGAAACAAAGATTTTCAGTTTATTCAAAGCCTACTTCACCAGTGATCTCTGTTGTTTTATCGCTTTTTTGGGGCATTTTCTTTAAAAATCCTTGGTGTTAACTGACACTTTTCTTTATTTTTCATATATGTATATAGCTTATTCAAAACTACATATATATTGTTTGTATTATTTGTGACTTTGGGTATGGGATTTTTTTTTTTTTACCAACTATAAGCTTCAACCTATTGCAACACTCTACAATCCGGAGGTTTTTAACCAGCTGAATTTCAGTAATTTTCATTCATTTACTGCAAATTGTCTGGACCCAATGTATGTGTTTATAAATATATTGTCTATTCAGTCTACATTTCGGTAACTCTCAGTCATCATTTTTGATCATGATGCAGCTGAGAGGGCCTACGTTAATGTACATGTTGGAAAGTACAATAATAGTCATTTTAAAGGGGTTTGCAATAATGAAGACCAGAGTGTAAATGATTCTACATGAGCCAGACTAAATCTTTAAAAAAAAAAAAAAAGGGAAAAAGAGAGAGGAACAGAGATCAAACAGCTTGTGCAATTCAACTTGACTTTGATGTCTCTCGCTTTCATTCTTGCAATGGTTTCATTTTATTAGAGTCTTCCACTTAATGTTCTGAAGAGGGTTTGGCTCCCACTCCTGCAACCTCCGTTACACATTCAAACAAACACAAGCTGTGTGACCATGGTACCCTAGCTGTAGAGCGCAGTTGCTTTACTTCGCCTCTCCATCTTCCACTTCTGGCAATAATTCTCAGTATCCGTCAGAAATAGGATTCAGTGCCATGGTGGACTCTTTGATACTGAAAAATGAATAAATAGTATTAAAAAAAAAAAGAATTACACCATTATGATTTTGACTTTGAAATTTCCAGTAGGTACTAAAAGTAGTTGTTTGTTGTGTTTTTATTTTTCTCTAACATTGTTCAATACTAGCCCCAGGCCTTCTCATATCATCTTGGCCACATGTATTCAAAGCAATTAAGCTTAGAATTATGACTGAGCTTTTTTTGTTTGTTAAATTTTGGCACTTTTTTCAGAGCAAGCCCAGTGTACATTGTGAAGCAGTCAGTGTTGCATGTCTGCGAATAAGCTTCGTAATCTTTGTCAGATAACAATACTGTTATGTTCAGTGCTCATAAAAGCATAGGGACAACAGCACCAGCATCAGTCAAACAGAGACTCGGCAAGCATGAGAGATGGCTCTGGCTGGTCTTGAAGCATGTGTCAGTCCTGACATGAACTGCTCCTGTCACTTAGTACAGAGCCTCTGACTGCCAATGCTGTCATGTCAACCTGTCGAGGCCTTGGGTGTTCCTGGAGGGGATTTAACTGCTTTCAGAGCATATCAGCTGTGAGACTTGAAATAAACCCAGTAATGTCGTGACTAAAATAAGCCTGGTGGCCTGAGGTTAACTTACATTAGTCTATATGCCAAAGAAGAGCAACAATAACTTTGGAGGCTGTTAAAGGTTTTGTAAAAGGATGCACTGACACTGCAGGCTGATGAATGGCTTGCTTCAGCGGACTGATCGTAAAGGGAAAGATGTCTGGCTAGAATGAATACATAGGCTGGTGGGAGATTGCAGAAAAGAATCACGACCTTGATTGTTTTGGAGGAGGTTTTCGGGATGATTTGATGGTTGAGGTGCAGCAGATCTCCGGGGTGTCCTGGCAGAGCTCTGCGCTGTGGTCTGAATCCTGGCCGGAGAAACCTTTTCTTTTATTCCTCCTTTCCAGAGCCAGGAGTGCTTGGCAGGGCTCATCGTGGTGGTCCTGGGAAGGTGAAGTAGCTGAACCCATGAGCACATGAGCTGGAATCTCAGATCCTGCTGAGAACTAAACCATCATCCCCTTGGACAGGAGCCTAACACTTAAAACTTATCACCCCAAATATGCATGTAATGCTAATCTGGGTATGGTTAACCTCCTCTGATTGAGATAAAGCTCTGCTGCTGGTGTATGACAGGTACCCCAGACAGTAATTGACAGAGGGCATGCTTTTCCAACACCAAGGGACAGAGAAAAACAAAACATGTTTTCTGTTTCTCTAATAGCAACCATATACCACCCCCACAAGAAAAAGAGAGAAGAAGAAATGCATGTAAATCCATCATCTCCTTCTCTAGTCTAAGTTTCATGACTTAAAGGGCATTTGAGAAGGTAAAAGTTATCTTTGTGTTTAACCTTTCACCATGTTGTATTTTGTCTCTGTAGTTGGTGCTTTGAGAGAGTTCGTGAGGAAGCATCTAGAGGACCCCCACCTTTGTTTCTACCTGTGTAAGTACAGATCCCCTGACTTCAATCAAAAGATGGGTGTTTTGCCATTCATCAGCTTCTGCATCACATGACTGGAGTCCTCTGTAGAATTAATTCAGGTCCGTATTTACTTTGGAATCTCAGTACCACATATACGGTCTAAACTAGGTAAAAACTATGTACTATTGTTATTTTCTGGAGACTTTCAATAATGCATTTGCTTTACAATGGAAACTGTTATTTGTATGTTCCACTAAAGAGCTATGAGAAATCTCTTGTCAGTTTAGCTTTTAATTGTACTGACTTGGGACTGGTTGAGCTTGTCTAAATCTAAGGCAGGCGTGCTGTCACTGAGGGAAAATGCGACAGACATGTTATTATATTTAAATAGGGTAAACCACAGGGGAGTGCATCACATTCTTTTGAAACAAAAAAACAGGATAAAGGGCAAATTAGCATTTAATCCCTTACAGTAAATCCCATTTAAAAAAAGGGTTGGGTGACCAACAATGTTTTAATTAAGTTTGACATTTGTTTTAAAGAAATTAAATGAGCGAAATAGGCATTGGAACCAAATGCCGGGACACGGTTCATAAAACATTTTTGTTTATCCCAGTCCACGTACAAATGTCTTAGTAAGTCTGTTTTTCTTGCAGTCTGTGATCAAACACAATTTTCATTCCCAAAGCCTCCTGAAAATGGTTTAAAATGTGGAAAATATAAAAACGCAATGTCTGTCCCTTCGTCAGTCACTAAATTTGAATCTTTGTCTCAGTACCACCCTGGTTTTTCCAATAAGGTATGGTGTATTCTGTGTCTGTGTCTCAATGAAAACAACTTGTACTGGGAGGAAGGAATGCCAAGGATAAAGGCCTTGCAATTGTTGTCATCTAGACATAATTGCTTTCTAGGAGTGAAGAATGGAAAATAACTACATTTAAAATTGGTTTTAAACATTTAAAACAAAAAAGTGTATCAAAGGCTTGGTATCTTGGATAAATGTCTTGCAAAAAAAACCTGACAAATAACGATAATGCTTTCTTAAGACCTTCAAAAGCCATGGGTGAGCTCAGAAGGCGCAATAGGGAGGATTGCGGCAAATCTTTGATGTTAGTCTTGCCCAAAAAAGGCACCATTACAGCTTATGTTTTGGGGGTGGAGGAAGCCTTGAAAAATTAAGTGTGATTTATTGATTCCCTCCAGTGATTTTTCAAACACATTATAAAAGATTTCAATTTGAAAGCTGCTAAGAAGTGTTGTATTTTTTTTCTTTTCTGGTCCTCCTTTTATCTAGGTGTGGGGATATCCATATTAAGATTAACACCCCGGACTCTGAACGAATGCATGGTTATTGATGTGTACACAAAAGTGCAAGACCTCAAAAGATTTACTTTTACTTGCAAGTGTAAATTCTAATTCATGAACACATTTTATCATATGTGTTTAATAGACAGCAAAATGTTTTGTTTTGTGTTCTAATAATTAATAATTTCTTGTTTAGTTATTGCTCCTCCAAAAACTACTCTGGATGACCCCACAGCCACACTCTTCCAGGTAAGGATAATATTAGTGATTCAGTTGTACATTTGAATCTCATTTGGGCTGTACATTCCAACAGAACCTCAAAACTATGAACATACTTATTATAGTAGAAAATTATATTGAATTATCTTTCCTTAGTTTTTTTAGGCATAAGTATGCTGCACAGTCATAGGGTTGTCATATGTCAACTCTTCTGGAAGAATCTTGACACTTTATATCTAACATGCCTTGAAACATTTGATATATGCATACTATAAAAGATGCAGACAAACTTAATTCCCTTATCTGATTTTCTAAAAATGTGATTCTTTAACCAAAGGGGACCCTTTCTCAAGAGACCTCTTTTAAATATACTATACCATAGTTAGTCAGAAGTC
Organism: Amia ocellicauda; assembly: GCF_036373705.1. Lineage (NCBI taxonomy): Eukaryota > Metazoa > Chordata > Actinopteri > Amiiformes > Amiidae > Amia > Amia ocellicauda. The sequence continues at coordinate 25,386,312 of NC_089854.1, read as the reverse complement.
GATTTAGACTGTTAACAGTATTGTTGATCCAATCTGGTTACAAAATTGGTCTGTAATGTAGTTTTAAATTGATAGTAATAGTGGTCTATATTTCTATGGTCTTGTAATTGTAATTCATTAGTAATGGTGGTCTGTAGTATACTGGATTATAATAGTAATTATATTAAGTAAGATAATGTAGACTATTGTAAGTTAGTAGAAATAGTGGTAATTTCTCCCAGAAATTCCCAAGTCAGTGTTCTCCAATAGGAAATGTGAGCCAAAGAATTTATCTTTGAATGTATCCAACATCGTTATTTTCATTCGATTGCATTCCTATTCTATATTGTTCTCTACTCTTTTGCCTTTCCTCAGATGTTCAATGGTTTATATACATGTATCATTCTGTTATTGTTTAATGTATTTATCTTTGACAATCGGGGGTTAAATATCCTAATTCCAATCGGCTGTTCTAGCAAAGTTTATAGTAGAGAAGAACAAAAGAAAGTTACAGCATGTCTCGAGTCTTTGGCAGGGGAAACGGCACAACAAAGGCATAAGATAGTAATACATTTATAAAGTCCATTATCCAAATGTACAGTCTCCGTATTTTTGGGATGTCCTTTGCTTTATCAGGCTAAACTGATAAAGTAAATGATAGACATTAGAAATCTATGAGAAAGGTAGTTAAGTAAATTACTTGACCACTGGAAATCTATTCAAATCTGAGAAGAGTACTGTGCATTTTTCTTTCAATCTGTGAGCACTCTCCCTTGGGGTGCTTTTGAACTTCATTGTGCACATTTATGAAAAACTAAACATTGGTGACAAGTTTTAGTTTTTGGTTGTTGTGTGTTTTTTGAGTAAAATTAGGATGACATTGGTTGAGACAAGAGGAATGAAAAATATTATCTGTGATTGTGTGGCGAAGCCCTCAAAGTATTGCTCAAGGGCAGTTATTTAAGTTCGTTCACAATTTGTTCCCTGCTTCCAAACACCAATTCAGTATGACAGTGATATACTGAAGTCAGAGACTAAGATGTTTTGTTAGACAACCAAACCAGAAAAATCCGTCGTTATTTTCCTGGAAACTCAGCCTTATCTGAAGCAGTATGTTTTTTCTGGGGGTTTTTTCCCATTTGTTTTTTCTTTTTCTTTGCTAAATATAATGTCTTCCCGATGAAGGACGGTCTGCTTCGCTCTTCAAAGGCACTTAAGATGTATAATTAATAACAGAAATCAGTAATTTGAAATTACAGCAGAAAAGCACCCTGTTCTCTTTGAACTGTTGAAATTTCCACTCCCTTGGGATGATTCATAGTCTCTTAATTACACAGGATTAAAATAAGGTGGAGCCAGTTTAGAAAACAAACACACATACAAAAACACCCTCCAATGTTTATCTACATATATTCGGAAAAAAAACAACAATATATCGTATTTAATCTTCTTTCCCTTTTATACAGTAGCATATTCCCAACTCCTTCCTATTCTGCTGTGCCAGATCATATTAGAGACGATCAGTGGTTGAGGGAGCATTTGTGAGGCTGCGCTCTGTAAATAACTAACAGACTTGCCTTTACCAGTGCACTCAGTCAGCTGTCCCCATTAATCGGACAATAAGTCAATCAATCAAAGCCTAGACAAACCACATGCTCATCCCCAGACTCTTTGGTTATTTTTTTCCAGACTTTCACTTGGAGAATTTTTTACTTCTGTTCTTTTTGTTTAAGAAAGCAGTTCTCCTATGGCAGCTCCAGCATGTGTCTTTTAGATCTTGACTAACAGGAACTTTACACAATGAGTAAGAAATGCTAATGAGAAACGAGGTCCCAGAAACAACCTCTCGGATTTCTTACCTTGCCCATCCTTTGCGTGACGAGTACTGCTACTGGTAGGTTTAGCAATTTACAAACAACAATTCTTATTAATACATTTATGATACAAGTCTCTAGATTGTTTATCTTCTTTTAGAAAGAAAAGAAAGAACAAACAAAATGTCTTGGCATTATTTAGGGCTTAGTTAAGTAATTTGAGACTTAAGTATTTTGTTTGTCAAGGTGCATGCTTCAGTCAGGGTGTAGAATGGGGGGGTGTAGATGTTGGACCAAAGCCTGACCTTTAGTGGAAAGGAGTTTGGACACTGCTAAGTTATAACATTAAGCTGTTTATATAAATCTTCGTGATTCTAACACACACACACACACACACACACACTCTCACTTTCACTTCTCTTCCCATTTGATGTGAAAGCGGGATGAAAAGCTGAAAGTCTGTGGGCAAAAGAAACCATTTGTTTGTTGACCTGTAGCTAGTGTCAATTGTCATGTTACAAATGCCAGAGCATGCAACTGCATTCTTGTTTTCCTGCTCACTGGGTGGTCTGGACAAGAGGCTTTGTGATGATTCTGGGATAATTATTTGATTATAAATGAATATTTTAAGGCAGTGCAGGAATTTTCCCTATCAAATTTGTTTTCAAATGAAGCCCCAAGCAGTTGTGTTTTTTTTTAGAACTGACAGGTATCACTCGACTCCCCCCCAAATAATTGTATTTAAAATTCTGCTTGTACATCTATCCGTTTATATTAATTTTTATAAAACATGACAAAAGTAATTATTTTGTTTTTAATTTCTCTTTTACATTAGTCAAGCAATCCCCCCGCCTCCCCATTGTTTTTTTATGCCTCTGGAGAGAAAATATGTTTCATGCTCACAGAAGTTGATTAATGAGACATCTTATTCGTTTACAAAGGACAATTTTAGATGTGGTGATTATTTTCTCACTGTCTCGTTTCAAAAGATGACACTGTCTTGGCAGGAGATAAGTACAGATATCGTCTTCACCCAATAAAAGTTAAAGCAAAATGACGCAAGTATCCAATGGCAAATCAAAGACAGTTTAGCATATTTCATTATTAATGCACATCGTGGGTAAACACTGCTGTCCCCTTGGAAAAAAACTCACCAACTCATAATTTAATCCCATACTTGGAGACAAATCTCATATGAAGGGTTGGATGTGAACCTATGCCAATAATCATGGATCTAGCCTTACCCAAATGTTTTCTTACCCAGTATTAATAATTCATGTGTTTTCCCTGGCTCAACGTTGCAAAGAACCTTGCAGTCCAAAGTACAGCATGTTTAAAATGAAAGCTTATGTCTGGTGACGGCGACCTTTCACACTTTGGGTGAAGTCTAGGGCGGTCTACAGTCAGAGAGGGCACGTCACTTTCCGTCTTCCTGTCAGCTCATGCCGTATGAATTCTACATACATAAAATGTCATTTACGATCTTCAGTGTGAGCTTCTTTTATGTCTTTTATTTTTTTATTTCACCGTACATGTTTTTCAACATCATGTGACAAATCAAAAGTAAAGCAGTCATTATTTTACATGAAGTACATTTTTCTGACCCTGCTTTAGATTTTGAACAACCCCACCCAAGGGTACCTCTGAAACCACAATCAAATGAGAGTATTGTGTGTATAATTAATAACACGGTAAATCCACCACAGATAGGAAATACCCATCTCTTTCCTTCAGAGGACAGAACGGACATTTTGGATTATCATTAGTGGAGAGTAAGAGTCTGTGGTTTGCAGGTAATTAGAAGGAATTCAGTAGCAACCAACACATTATTACAGAATCCTAAGAGCTCCCAGGCATAGTCCTGGAAGGACAACGGTTATTATTATTCTGCTTTCTGTTGATGTGGCAGATTTTTGATCATAACATTTCTGTATATATATATATATATAAATCTGGGTAGTCTCAGAGATTTCTTGACTTTACAGGAGGAAGCAATTTTGTTTTATTTTTTTTACCCCTGATGGCTTTCACATATAATTTAAATGTGGCATGTGATGTAGTGTAGTGGCAGTAATTGTAATAACAACAACAACAACAACAGTAATAATAATAGTAATAATAAAAACATTCTGGTTTGCTCATTTTGAACCATTCACCAAGGGGAACCTCACGTGCAGAAACCGAGAAACCCTCCCACTCCCACTCTTGTTTGTCCCTTCTCATCACAAGCCTTTAAAGTAATAGCGTAATATTCTTTCCTATTTGGACCTCATCTGTCTTTGATTTTGCCTGGTACAAATGGCACATGGGGTTAATACAGGGCGCTTTGATCCCGTCTGCCAGGAATAGAACTTGTTTATCTGATGGCTTCTTAATGTTTTCGGGGTCTGGCCTTGCACTCGGCCGCCTTGATGTATGAGAGATGGCTCCGGGACGGAGAAGGAAGAGAGAGCAAGAGTAAAGGCCCCCCTAATGGTACCAGGAGCGGGAAGCCAATCCCAGATGTTGGTGATGGACATCAGAGCTCGGCCTTGCCTCTTTTATTTACCCTTATCTGCCCCATCCAGCTGGCCCCCCGAACCCCCGAGTGTGGACATGCACTTCCAAATGTGACACTCTTCTAATCTTCCCCTCCGCTCTGCACTTCAAAAACCACTTCCTCCGATCGGGCCTGCTTTTCATCAGCTCCACCAGATTGATTAGGTCGTTGTTTTTTTCTGTTTGCCACTGTCATTTTGTTTTTTCAAATTCAGAACATCCATTGCTTTATAAAAAAATAAAAAAAAATGTTTTTAAATGAGGCTACACAGATTATTATTATTATTTAAAAGAGGTCCAGCCACTGTCTGCGAGTACATTTTACTAATATAGTTCAGATATCCTACACTGACTGACCCCAGCTGGTGTTCAAGGGTGTCCATCATATTACATCATTATCCATTGTGAAATATATGACCTAATATTTTATCAGATTTTTACATGCCTATATATGAAACTCCTCAAATGCCTAGTTATCAAGAAACTTCAGTAGTGTTTCAGTTTCTGTGAAATTTCCCCTTTTCGACATCCATTAAGTGAACTAAAACCCCAGATGCATGCTGGGTCATGACACAATAGGTTTTAAATTATGGCTATTGAAAACCCAAAACAACCAGCTCTGACGGTTCAGTATTCCCACAGAAGCTTTCCAAACTGATCAGCAATACCGAGGCAGCGGAGGTATGCTCAACGTGAAGGCTTTGCCAGACTTCATTTAATCTCTAAATTCGTAAAACTAACCCAAAAATGAAACCTTTCCTATTTAACCACCATCTTCATCTGGATACTCAGCAAAGCGGCTGTTTATTTGTGGAGCAATGTAATCATAAGGCTAGCGTTCCAGGCAGGGACCCTGCACTTATCAGACAGCCTCTCTGAGTCCCGCGATTATCCAAATCCTACAGCTGAACCTTCCTGACCCCCGGCTTTTGTTTGATGTGGTCCTGGCCAGTGTGAGATGAAATAGAGTTGAAAGTTTATTGTTTAAAGCGAAGATTTACATGATTAGAACCCCCAGAAATAAACTTTCCGTTCGTACCTAAGGGCACGGGGTGGCTGCATGCCTGTGTGTGTGTGTGAGTGTGCGTGAGTGCGTGCGGGTATGTGTGCATGTACATGTGTGTTTTTTTTTTTTTTTTTTTCCTGCGCGCATTCTGGACAAAACAAGATGCTAATAATTTAGGTCCTTATTTAATTCATGAGATTCCTTGAGTAAGAAGAGAACCAAAATAAACTTACAAGCACATGTGGCCGCAATATTGGTGGGCTTAGGCTGGTCTGGCATTGGGGGAGTTATCCAACAAACTGAAATGCGCTTTGCGTTGCGTTAACCCTGCCGAGGGGCTCCTGTCATGTGTCCTTCGCAGTCAGCAGGCCTTGTGGATGCTGAGATTCTCTCACTGCATTGGCTTACCTACATACAAGGTCACACTGTTTCTTAAAGGACAAATCCCAGATTCTGGAAAACAAAGCATTATACATCACCTCTCGTTGCGTCAAAGCTATGTTTGTTTTCAGACGTATCCTTTTCTGGTCTTTAAGGAAAGGGGACACTGATGATGAGTTGTTGATAGTGAATAGGCCTCCATAGATAGAAAGACTGTAGTTTAGGGGATAAACTGGCAAAAAAAAAAAGCCACTAACTTAACATTATCCTACAGATATTTGATTTAATTTCTGACGGAAAGCCTTTGTTTCGGTACACACTGTTCTCGCATAGTCTTAATAATGTTTCTATTCCCCTTTCAATCCTCGCTGTCTCATAAAGACGGGAATCTCGGCCTTGTCAATACAAGAGTAATAATGTCTCCGGAGATAGGAAAACAGGGGAGCAATGGCTTGGTAATCCGCCAGAGCTCCACAAAACCATCTCAATGCTGAGAATCACTGCGGATAAGCAGGGAAGCCCTTAAACAATGCTTCCTTTTATTTCGAGGGGTTAGGATAGGAAGTGTATTGTTTTTAAATGGTGTCCTCCTAAATCTACACTACTTGAAGTGGGCTTAACCACTTAACCACACAACATGTTTTCAAAACAAGTGTGACATCAATCTTCATTCCACAGCTTTGGGGCATTTTCCTGTTTTTCCATTTCTTAGAAGGTATTGTACTGCCTCAGATAGCATAAGAACATGATCACATAGGAGGTTTTAATAAAGGTTTTTTTTGTTTCTCTTATTTTTTATTGCTCATGGAAATCCAGTACTTAAGCTACAAAGGGGTGTTCAACCTCTAATCCAATGGGAAGTGTGCCCTTTTATACTACTAATATGTCTCTTCCTCTCTGGATAACACATCAGTCCACATCAGTTCTTTATAGGGTGTTCATTAGTATTAAATTAATAGCTTGGAATGTAGCCTACAATTAAGATCGAATGGTTTTGACCTTCTTTGAGGTTTTAATTATACTCGCTGCTCAGAAGGTAGCAATTCATTCCCTGAGCAGAGGCTTGTTTAAGGGTGTCTCTCAGAGCCCTCCTCCTCACGTCAGTGTTGCCCATGCGTCACCGGGACCTTACGAGCCCTGACTCTGTTTTGAAAAGGGAGCCATGCATCAAAAGCACTGTGAAAAGATGTGAATCTGCAGGAGGTTTAACTTAGGGTTCGACAGCAATTACAGCTTGTATGTTCTCCAGCTGTGTTCATTACTAAAGTGTGATACACACCCACTCTTACTCTGATGGGCAAGTGCATTTATTTTGTTAGTTTGCCACGCGGTTTAAAGTTGGCCCTCTTGTTGGTTGTACTGCAGATGCTCAACATGATTACCTGTGAATGTCTAGTCTCGTTGTCAGGCCAGCACTACCAGCTGTATGATGGTGTGCAGTGGTTAGATTTATTTTTTTTGGTCAATAATGGTTACCATAGCAGTAATTTGTACCGGCATTGCTGGTGACTTAATTAACAAGGTAAAGGGTAGAATAAAATGCCAAGAGACTCACTGTGCCAACCCATAAGAGGGACTCTCAGGCCTAATAGCGATCTTCCCCACTATGATTGTTTTTTTTTTTTTTTTACGTATTAGGTTTTTGTTTTTTAGGGGGGGTAGTAAAATGAAAAACCAGCACTGGTTTTTAAGCTTTGTACTTATCTCAGTCACTGGTATTCAGTGTTTCACCGGACAAACCATTTAAAACGTCATGTATTACAAAAGACGTGTCTAGTCCTCCCTTTATGTGCCTGCTTTTCCTGTTGTTTTGTTCGTGTCGCTCCTCGAGTCCCGTCTAGCCTTTGCATTCGGAGCCTCACAGCAGTTTCTGCGGTGGGCTCATGGCTTTCTTCTTTTCATGCCTGCCTTTCCTATAAATTTTTTAGCATCAAGCCAACAACAGGCTCACAGAATCTTAATCACTTTGTGTCATGTAATGGAAAGAATGTTTCCCATCCTAGCCGGCCTTTGATTTCCCCTCCAACACACCCTTCAGCACGGCGGCTCTTCAAATAGGATCTTTTGTATGGCTGAAATGCTGTTTATCCCATTCAATGCATTGTTTTCTCAGGAAGTTGATGATAGTAATAGCAATAGTATTACTAATAATAATTACTTGAAAGCTTTTATTATTACTACTGCTTTTCAATATTGTTATATAATGAGCATGGGACCCACAGTCACACAGTGTCTGTTTCTTTTTTAATTTTGGTTTTGTTTCGTTGTTTTTCTTAGTTTCTCCTATTTTATCCTGCTGCAGCCCTTTGATGTCCATGCCCAGGACGGTCCACCAGCAAAACTACAGAGGAAGATTAAAAAAACAATGTGTGTGTGTGTTTGGCGGTGCGTGCAGGGGGTTACTCCATAATGGGACTATGAACTAAACATGTTTTTAAAATGTAGGGTAATATAATCTGCTTGACTTTTCGTTCTTTTTGGGACATCCAGTCATTTAATTAATCCTCCTCTGAGACAGTGGGCCCTGGTATCTCCGACTGAACATCAGTACAACTTTAGGACCCTGAGCTCTCCTTCCCTCATCCCACTCTCTCTGGGCATCAGTTATCCCACACCAATATGGTGCTTATCCTGATGTCTTCCTTTCTATCTATATTGATAGCTGTTTCAATGGATGTTTACTTTAGAGAACCAAAGAACTATATGGAAAACTCTTCTCTCTTGATTCCTCATTAGCGATATCCAAATTGCTTGTCAGGTCTTTTCAGCTTGTTTCTGTCCCTGCACACACAGCTCTTCAAGAATGATCAATAGCAGTGAATAATAATATATATGTATTTTTTCAATCTTTCATCATGGAAGTGAATATAGGTCCTGACTTTAAAGTATTTTCTGGTAACTATTTTTATTGTGTATTATTACATTTCATCAGGAGAAAGCTGGCTCACATGTAATCTTACTTCTGATTCCGTACATCTCAGATTCTCGCGTTTCCCTGTTTCTCTTCAGGAAGTATTGCCTACTTAGCCCTATTGCTGACTTTCTGCATTTTTATCTTCCTCCCCCAGCTATTCTGTGGTTCCTTATAATCAGGCTTTCTTTTGTTTTGTAGGAGTTGCTTTTGCAGGCTTTACATTTTAACTTTGGACCTCTTCCACATTTTTCATGTGTGAATCAAAAGGTATTCTGAGTAATTAACATGCGGGATGTCTCACTTTCATGCCTTTTATAACATGTAACTTTGGGAAAGGAGAGTCACGCCAAAATTAATAAATTACTAAGACCTGGAGCCACAAGAAATGTTGTATATTACAGCTACTATTAGAGAAGTATTGATGTATTGCTGGCTACTCCTAACTGAATTGGAAGTCCCTTTTAAGCAGTGTTTAGGTGTTATTTAAATTGTAGTGTCTTTCAGACATGTTTTCATTTGAATTTGGAGGATATTGGCCTGTGTATCATAACACAACCCATCACATTCTTCCAACACCTAATAGTGCTTTTTTCACCCTTTTGTCCTAATTACAACACATTGTGCTACCTATTTTATCTACAAGATGAGATTAAAATTACCTTCCAGTTCCTTTTCCCACGTTGACCCGAAAGAGTCACACTAGTGTGGAGTTCTTATTTTACTGTAGTACTATATATAACTATTTAAAGAGCATGATGACATATAAAATAAACATATGGATTACAGACTTAAACATATTTAAAATATATCCCACTTTTTTTTTTTTTAAAGGCATATGAAAAATATAAAGATCACACATTTCTACCATATTTTACAAATATGCATTTGTTCTGTAGGGGACGGCTTAGTCTTAGTATCACTGAACTGCTAGATCCAACATCCATCCATCAGTCCATTTGAGATAACCACTTCATTCAGTACAGGGTCTGGACAGGACATACTGTATGAAATGGGTGAACACAATCTGCAACACCGTATCCCAGCTGGAGTCGAAAACATGCGTACAATAGAGTTCAGGGTGCATTTCAGGGGATTCATGGTGAGATGGTAAATTGTTTGTGTTGTAATGTGTGTGCCCACTTCCATTGTGTTGCGATTGTCCCATGCACTAGAGCTGAACATGGGATTAAAGCAGACTGTGTCTGATTGTTCTTGGCAGGGAAGGCCAGGATAGTGAAAGCAAAATAAAAAACAGCTACAGGCCAGGTAATTTTCCATAGTAATTAGTAGATTAAAACCATTAATGGTATGAGGTATTGTGCGTCTTGCTGCAGGGTATTGAACCAGTACCTACTTGGAATATTGTAAATGTCATTGGGTGTGTCTTACACCCCCTTTTTTTTTTTTTTTTTTTTTGGTAAATCCCTGATCCTCTTCTGTATGTGCATCTCTCTGCCTTTATTTTTTTTCATGCAGTCTCGGTATAATACAAAGCATAAAGACTTGATTTGAAGTGTTGAAAGGAGCGCTAATTTAAAACCAAGGAACTTCAAATGTAACTGGTTAGAATTCGGCTCAAATGTGTCACAGTAGAATGCAAACTATGTAAGCAGTTGGTGGCCATGTTTTTGAGAGTGCAGTCCTAGCACTGTCGTAACATCTGCTGTGGCCTTAACGATGCTTACCCAGTGTTTACCTCTAGCAAACGCAATGCATCTCCCTTCATGTTCCCCCCCAATCCCCCCTCTTTTGACAGATCGGTCAGAAAGACAATTAAGCTGTACTGAAGATGTGATCCCCACTTTCACTTCATCCCAGAGTATAGTGAAAACAGGTTGTCTGTGAATTATTTCTAAGAGATGCTATCTAGGAATTGAATTCAAGATTGAAGCCAGTTATTTTGGATTTCTCCACAGAACTCGAGTGAGTGCTGAGTAGAATAATATATTTTTTTAAATGGTCTGGCAAATAAATACATTTAAAAAATATCCTCTTTGTACAGTTTTTCAAAGCAACGTTTATAGCTGTCCCATCTGAACAATCCTCATATGCTGTGGTTATTATCTGCCTTTGATATTTTGTTCTCTACAAAGGTTGCCATTGTTTACATCACTGATGACTTAATATTTGTCCCTTTACTTACTTCACACAGTTAGCCAATTTAACTCTTGAGGGCTGTATAAGTAATCTTGAGCCTACCTAAAGTGGAAAGCACAACACCAATGTGCCCTTTATTTATTGATGCATTAGTACAGTGACTATAAAGATTTAATTCATAGTAAAATAAAACGGTAGGCGGAATTGTAAAAAAAACCACCACATTTAAAAATAAGAAATTGAAAACAATCGTGCTCTAATGCAGTCTTCAGCTGAGTCAATCCACTGCGAGTTGTTTTTATAAGTTCAGTCCTGTTAATATACCTTGGAACTAAGCCATATCTCTGAACTTTTAAATCTACATCGTACTAACACACAGCAGGGCAAAACCAACTGCTCAGCTAAATATACAGAATCGCTAGCTCTGGGAACTGCTCTGTGCTTTTTATTGAAACTGTGTTATCCCTTCTCAATGTTCTTTATAGATGCAAAGGTAAATTCAGGCAGATTACTGACAGCAGCCTAAAAGGAGACCACAGTCTGTTTTTTTTGTGTGTGTAACCCCCCTGCCTCCTGCCATCTCTGTCTGAACTAAGACCAAGGCATTCCTTGCTGATAAACCAGACATAAAGCTAAATACTGTAATGTGCTACAGAAAGATATATTGCTTCTCATTTTAGACATTTGCGTCAGTCTGCCCCAGAGGCTTTTCTGAGGTGCCAGCTGATATACAGCAAATTTCTCCTCACATTGCTTTAAATTCTCTTACGGGATGTATCTGTGTTAACTGTCTCAGTTAAGATGCCATAAATCTTTACTTTTTTTTTCACATGGCAGGCAATTATGTCTGCTCTAATTTGTTTTGCTCTATGTTTGTGTCTTTGCAGGCTTTTTTTTCCTTCATCTTAAATCTTTTCTGAGTTGCTAAAATAACAAAAGAACTGATGTTCTTGGTTAACTCCCATGGTACTTTAGAAGCTGCTCTTCTGTTTAGAACATAAATGCATCCGTAATCCCTTTAAAACAAAGAATACAAATAGAGCAATTGACTCAATCAGTTTTTGCTCATATTTCTCCCTATCTGCACTTGAGTTTCACCGTGTGACCCACACAGAAACAGGTACACCTGGCTTCTGCACCTGCATCATCTCCCCTCTCAGTGTGTGCTGTATATGTTGCTGATCTCCTGTCTGCAAGGCCTGGCCATTTGGTGGCTCATTGTGATTTTCTATCCTGGCGAGTTCACTCAAGCACCCCCTTGGCTTGCTGTAACAAAGAAAGGCTTTTGACGTGGTCCATGAGCCCGTCTTTAGTCGTGCAGCATTCTCCAATAAAACCTAGTGCCAGCTATAGCCAAGAGCACAAGGGGGTATGTAAATCTCTCACTGCATCTCCATTTGATTCCTTGATAAATATGTGTAGTTTAATTTCCAGTATGTATTAAACTAAATTAATTACTGAATATCTTCTACATCTCTCCAGGAGTCTTACATTGTCGTTTTCTTTTTAGGTCACAGAAGGGGTAGGGCAAGTCAATTCCCACCCACATTCATCTTGGAAAAAGACCCAAAAAAAAACAAAATAACAAAATTAAAAAGAGAGAGACAGAGAAAATCACTTCATACAAAGTCATGTCTTACGTAGTGTGGTTTTGGAACTATCTGTCTCCAGACCTGCAAATGAATAACAGCTCGAGTATTCCTAAATGAAAACACATTTCCTTAGTTTGGAGAAAAAAATGAATTATTAAGAATGGTGCAGTGGAAAAATGGCAGATTGGCCCATGTTGAGTTTGTGCACTACTGAGATATCTGGTTGTGTCACCACGGTGTCAGGCTTGGTTGCAGCCTTCATTCCTTTATGCAGTCTCATACAGTGGCTCCAATGAGCATCTATAAAGCAGCTGGACAGATATCTATCAGATTCCCATTGTATTCCATTGTTGTGTGTGTAGAGGGATTGTGCTCGTCCAACTGGACATTTTGGGAGTATGGAATCATGGGTTTCCTTTTTATAAATATTGAAATAAACACATTAGTGACAATAATGGGGACAGCACACAGAGCTCTCGCTTTAGCAGGCAGGGAAGCAGATGGGGGCAATGTCCTGGTGAAGATCATGGCCTTTCAAAGCCTGTTGCTGGGAGTGACCATGCTTCAGTAACCCAAAAGCGGGCTATTACTAGGGCCTTCCTTCCCTTTGAGGGTTGTCGGGGAGTGAGCTGAACGATGGCATTAGCATCCCTGATGTCTCGGCGTCACCCTCAGAGATGCAAAGAAGAGGGGAGCAAGAACAGGCTTGCACATATGTAAAAGGGGACGTCCAGACGGGGAAGAGGAAGATGGGAGATGGGAGGCGACCGCAGCCCCATCAGTTCTGCTTAGCTGGCTGCCCTGCCTGCTGCCTCGGCTCCTCACACCGCTGAGCTCGGTTCCTTTGCCAGGGTTCACAGCTTGGTGGACACATTGGAGGCCAGGAAGTGCCCACAGGAAGAGAGGTCATTAACATGGCAGCGTGTCAGGAGGGGGGAAACGACAAATTACTTGTCCTTTTCTTTTCTGTTTGATCACATTAGATGGACTTTTTAGATTTCCAGGGGGTGTGTTGCAGGGGGGCAGGCTTGTGTTGCTGTCTGGTTGTTAAGCCATTCTAGAGAAGATGACAATTTGTGGGAATATCTGATTACACTGCGTCCCACGGGCTGCTCTCAGGTGCCATAGCTTTAGTCCTAATCGGTTTCCAGCTGATTACTCTTGTTTGCGTGATTCCGTTATCCTTTTACATACTTGTACATACTTTTAGTTTTTTGTTTTCTGTATTTTATTATTGTGAAATTTGTAGGTGCTGCTCTGCCGTTTTACACTTCAACGATACCCTTTTTTCCTTTTTTTGACACTGCTACCATCCCAGTAATATGGAATCACAAATCGTTGTTTCCTGAAGTCTGCAAAATCAAAAATTGCCACTCATTTATCAATTGGCTAATCTCTGCAGACCTTCACGCTTGTATAAGGGAGAAGAAAACTGCATAATCGTCAGGAGTTATATCTCCTTGTTTCTTCGCATGGCTCTCCCAGCATAAGCGTTCAGCTGCTGAGTAGTTAAGCAGCCCCGGAGAAAACCTATTGGATAGAAGTTGTCCTCATGTATAAAACATACTTCAAAGAAACCCTTATCCTTCGAGTTATGCTCCCTCTGTGTTTGTATGCTGCAAGATTCAAAATGGTAAAGTTGCCTGTTAATTTATGGCAGTGTTCATTTCAAAGCTGGTGTGTTCTGCACGGGGGGAGTCGAGGTTCTTTTTGACACAACTCCTGTAGTAACTCGTGCCATTTTTCCTCATCTTTCTCCAGCACTGAAATCATACAGATAACAAGCAGCAGGAAAATAAACACATCACCACTGCGATGCATTTATAATTAAAAGTGCAACAAATAACAAAAAAAGCAATCTGTCCTCTCTGACTATTCTGGAATCAGTCACCTGATATATATATATATATATATATATATATATGTGTGTGTGTTGGGGGGGGGTGGGGGAGTGTGTGTGGTATTTCCCTTAGTTGTTTGATCTGTGGACTGTTACAGGGCACAGATAACTCTGCCAAGTGGTTCTAATTACCAGTCTACAGAGTGTGAGCTGGTATCCCTCTTTCCTAAACATGCACACACCAAAGGAAGAGGGAATGTTTTTGAACTTTTTATTAAATCCTTTCGCTGCACTTACATAACACGCCAGGGTGGACTTTGGGTATGTTGTTTTGTGTTGTGTTTTCTGCCCCTAGTCTGGCAAATGAGCAGCAACAGGGCAGAAGGCCTGGTGCAGGGTAACTGTACAGAGTGAAGTGTTGTAGGGGACACACTGGGGACAGGATAGATAGCCTGCCTTTGTTTCGCTTTTGAAATTGATCATTTACCTAACCGCCTTGCAATATAAACAAAATGGTCTCGCTCTCTGATCCTGACTTTAAATAAGAAATCGTGTATAATGGGTGTATGCACATTCTCATTTTTAACTGCTTTCATGTGCATCCGTACACAACTCGATTAATCAAATTAAAACCATAAATGTGTAGAAGAGGCAGGAGAACTCTTGATTTTGGGGTCAATTGTACATGTGTGGCAGCATTTTAAACTTTGGATGGTCTTTTTTTGATTATTTTATTAACCCTTTCTGGGAAGTAGAACATTTAGGACTCCATCAATAGAATGAGATACAAGCCCTTGACCTCTGGCAATTTATCTGTTAGTATTTCCTTTTTATCTTGAACATCCCCCTAGGTTATTATTTACACTCACCTTAGAGTATGGTAGCTGAGATATATTTTGCCAATTCATTTATTTTTACTTTATTTTGCTTGGTTATTGATTTAAAAAAAAAAAAAAAAAAGCAATACAAGTAATGCACATCAATGCTTACTTTACTGGGAATCCCAGTGTTTATGACTAAATTTTTTAAAGAGATGAATATCTCTCTGTTTCAGAGCGATGCTTACATGTAACATTCTTAAATCTAATTTAACAACTGTTTGCTTTCTTCTTAAGTCAGAGCT
Organism: Amia ocellicauda; assembly: GCF_036373705.1. Taxonomy (NCBI): domain Eukaryota; kingdom Metazoa; phylum Chordata; class Actinopteri; order Amiiformes; family Amiidae; genus Amia; species Amia ocellicauda. The sequence goes on along the minus strand of NC_089854.1, from coordinate 25,371,028 downwards.
TTAGTGAAAGTTGTGTAAACGTTTTTTTATTTTGATATATATTATTATTTTCCAGAATAAACTGTTAGTGCCTCATTCTCTGTCTGTTTCTCATAGAGTGCATACGCAAAGAAAGCAAGCTCAATATTTAGACAGCTGTTCCGTTTCATCTTCTGAAAATATTAGAAGCCAAAGATCCATAAGAAACATTTTATGGAAGCTTAACCATTAAGTGATGTCAAACATGGAAGAGGATGAAAGCTGGAAACAGAAGACTAGCCTCATAATACTGCTGTCACCGTGGGTCAGACTCTCGAGTGTAACTCTGTCCGCTTTGTTGTGCACTCGGGCTTCAGTCGGAATGAGCGATGTCAATCTGGGAAAGGAGTGCCTGTGGATCGCCGACTGAACCCAGATCAGAAGCTCAATCCACCTCTTGAAATTCAAACCGCGGGTTAAAGTTGGCCCGTTGTCCTTGGCGCCGGTTGCTGATCGCTATGACATCACTGCTGCAGCCTGACACGCTCTGATCCCAAAGGAAAACACATAGTGCACTGGACTTGTTCCCTCATAACTCCAGTCCCCTTTAAGTCAAATTCAATAGCTCCATTTCTTCCCCCGTCTTTCTTATTTGTCCTTTTCTTTCTCTCTCCTTCTCTCTGTCTTAGTGGCAGTGCATTGTGTTTTATTTGGTGCAGTAGCCAGCTATTGATGTGGTACTTTAACAGGCGGGCACTTTTCTTTTATGTGTTACAGAGGTAAGATCTCGGAGGCTTTGAAGATCGTGCATATTTCAGGTTTATGTTTCAGACCTGAAAGGGTGAGAAATGTCTTTTAGAGGGGAAAATGCACATTGTAGTTTTTCTTTTCTTTTTTTCCTTTTTGCATATCGTAAGCCAGTGTTCATAAGGGAGGTCTGTACAACCCTCAACCTGTTTTAGTCGCCATTCCTGAAATTAGGGAAAAAAAAAAAATTCTTCTGTCTGTGCATGATGCATTTCACTGTAATTAATCCTAGTTATTCACAAAGGTTACATACATGTCTGTAAATTATTTAGCAGGCCCTGATCCTAAATGCATTGCTGTTACCTTCTGTTTTTTTTTTTTTTCTTTGTCCAGACGAACCTGTTCCCAGCAGCCCTAGTTTATTTCGGCTCTGATCTCAAGGCAGGTGGGTAAATCACATCTCTCTCTATTGTGTTTTCAAACAAAAAAGGGGGGTGAATTCCATAATTTTCATCTTGTATATAATGATTAAACAAATTGTAAGTGCATACTCTGATCTCCTAGATCCAGAAATGTTTAAGTTGTGTGCCAAGAAACAACAACACTGTTTAGCATCAGTAAGTCAAAAAGCAAGTCATCATCTTAAACCTCACTTACTTAGACCAGTGTTCATAAACATAGATATCTTCTTTACCAAACTGCACTGTTGTGTTAGAACCATTCATAAAGAATTCCTACACATTTCATTATGTATTTATTTATTTGCTTGTTTATTTTAATTAACACTGCATCTTCCCTGAAATCCTGGTCTGGGAGCAAATTAATGGACTCCCATACACACATGCAGATAATATCCAGACTGTAAAATTATAATAACGGACATGGTTTAAATCCAATCCCACTGTGATAATCACATTCACTTACCTCACTCGATACAAAGGCAGTTCCATCCGCACTGTTCGTATGTCATTTGTTGAGTGGACAGAAAGAAATACAAAATACATTTGAGATTGCTAGAATTTTTTGGTAGTTAAAAAAAAAAAATGCATATCTCTGTTGGTCGGAAAAACTGAGAAATCCAAACTGACATTTCATCTGAATACATATTAAAGTGAATAGTTTTGGTCATGTGTCTTTAATCCTCAGCCTGGTGTTAGTGATTTCTGTGCATCTTATCTCTGCTGATCTGTGCTACATAAGGTAGCCATGTCTGCCATGCATGCGCCTCACAAGACTTTGTAGAAAACAACCAACCCCATTTATTGTATTGCCAAACACTCTCTTCAAGCTTATTAGTAGTCTATGCAGATACACCATCATATGGGCAAAGACAGAACTCAGAAACTATTGGAAATGCAGTAACTTCCACTGCAGTTGTGAAATGACAAACAACACACACACACACACACACACACACACACACACACACCTACACTCACTACCAATTGGTTTCTCAGACATCCAAAAATCTTTTGGTTGCTCTATATTTTTTTTAATGGTCCAGAAGAACCGCAGTCATTTAAATAAAGTGCTGTGTGAGCAGTCAAGCCATCATATAGTATATGAAAGGGTTCAACTTTCCATCTTCAAGAACTGATATGTTCATTTGTCTTTCTCAGATTTGTGGTGAAATGCAGTGCTATACATCGCTCTGATATACTGTTATTAAGAAGACATGCCATTTACACTGGGGATATCTCAATAGTAGTGTTGTCTGCTAATGCCTATATTCTCCTGCTTGGTTTTGCAGATTATTATTTACAGCAGAAGTTGCTGGATTCCAGAGTCCCTCCCCTGCAGGCGGACAGTGTGATTGCAGGGTAGGCGACCCTCGTGTTCTCCTTCACTTACAATATAACCGGCATCGAGATCTACTTCCTGCGTCCTACAGACCAACTTTGTCTTCCGCTGCCGTTCAGAGGATGCCGGACAGAGTTTAATAATTAAATGTGTGGTTGTGAGCAATGAATATACCATGCTTCTTCTAGCATGTAAAAAAAAATACTGTGTGTCTACATTCTTACAGTAATTGCTGGAAATATTTTATCCTGTTTACAAAGGACTTGAGATTGCAAGCATGCCAGCAATATCCAGACCTGCATAACTCTTAACAGTAACAGCCTCCAAGCATTACATGCACTAACTTCTACAGTCAAAATAAGGTTCAACCCTTGTTCGGTTTAGCAAAGATTTTTGTGTTCCTAATCTGAAACGGATGGATTGTGCGTCAGCCTACTATCCACACTGTGTTGAGCTGTGTGATTGTATTTCAAACACAGCACTCCCCCATGTAGGAAGATAAGGGTCTCTACTGCTGGAGGAGGCATAGTATCAGGGATTACTGTATATTTATAGAACACACCGTACAGGAAGCATTTAATAGTATTGTCTACAAAAAGGATAGAAAAAACGAGGTCCATCTATCGCAAAGGGTCAGTGTTCTGCTTTCCATCAGAGGTACCGGGGGAGTTAGCATGTGTGTCTCGGTGTTGGAACTTCTTTCTCAATGTTCCTGGAGGGTTTGGGGGAAACTGAGCCATGAGGCCTCTTTTCTAAGCCTGGTTGGGGGACCACAGGGAATATCTGAGGAAGGGAAGGAACTGTGCAACAAGGCCTTGAGGATTAGTGTCGTTTTACTTTGTCCATTTGTGATTTAGTTGAGGTATCGAGGTGATTGTGCTGGTTTTATATTAGATGGATTAATTCAGCCTGTTTCCCTCTTTTTTTTTTTTATATACAATACAGATTTTTTTTTTTCTTACATTGACCTGAGGGTTATCTAATACATTTTTAAAAGGGAATAATTTTTTTCCTCAGGGAATGCTGGGAAGGGGTCTACAGAGAAACATCCACATTTCTCACATCTGAACTTTCTCACCACAAAATGCACAGTCGTTAAACAATTGAAAATGTCCCCTAGTTAACATAAACACAGCCTTTGGTAGTTGACCACAAAAAGTTTTCCTGGGTCTGTACTTTCAGGTCTCTGGGTGATTTTATAGAACAGGCTGGTTAAAAGGATCTGCCTCCGGGGCGCTTGATTTCAATTGTGTTTAAAAAGAAAGAAAGTTTATTCTTTTGATTTTGATTGCAGTTATAGATTACAGTTAAGATTGACGCCCAGGTTTCGTACTCCCATAACGGAAAACCCCAAGTACAGTGTTGTCCACACCATAGACCTGCAACCTGGGGAATCGTATATTGGCGTTCTGCAGCACTAAGCAGGGCACTCGCCGAGCTTGGCCTATTTGAGGGGATTTCGGTCATGAACCACTCATGCCTAAATTTCATCGAGTACACCTCTGAGATTTACAGCACCTGACATTTAAGTTAACAGCCTTCTTAGCTTGATCTACATCGAAAAGGAAAGCCGAGGCAGTAGTATTGTCGTATCGGTGTGTTTGATGTGCCTAAAAATAGAGCACTTTGCTGACCCCCTGGACCTGTTGTGTGCTGGCCGCTCATTTGGGAAGCTGGTTGCCTTAGTCTTTGACGTCATCTCAGACGACTCAGGGATTATTTTTAGAAGCCGTCCAAAACTAATGTAACAGGTTCTTTCTGTGAGATTTGGGGCCGGGTTATGTAAGGGGATTACTTATTGTTATTGCTTGTGCTCTGGCAGTGCAGGCCTTGAGATGGTTGGTGGTGTAGGGGGGCGTGTGTGTTGGGGGGTGGGGGAGCTGTTCCAGAAATAGCCAGGTCGTCTGTCTAATTGTTCTTTCCTCTCTCAGCTGCATGCCCAGGTCACCGACCCCATCATCCACTTCAGCAGTTTCGGAAGAGTCTTTTCCACCCCCCGCAGCTTCAGACACCCCAGCCAATCAGCAGAGCACAGCGGCAGCCCAGCCCCACCCCGAGCCAAATGGCCAAGCGCCAAAACCAGTTAAGACTGATCCCAGCAAAGTGCCCAAGTGGCTCAAACTGCCAGGTACGTTCTAATCATGGCAGGAGCAATACTTTTTTATAAACAATTATAACCCAGTAGAAGATAAAAATGTATGTGACCCTTTCTTTGATGTTCACAAAGGTCAACTGATTGGCCAGTTGATTCACACCTGCACACCTGTTGCTCACACACACGGGAAGTTGTTGAGCGGCTTATTACGAGATTCACAGATGAAGAGATTGAATTCCACTCACTGCATACAAGTATAACCGTGTCCGGCAATCTACCACGTGATTTCCCCCAGTGCTGGTATCCTACATACAATGTAGGCAAAGGGAAAGGCAAGAGTGCACCACTATGTCCTGGATGTCAGACCTAATTACATTGCCACAGCCAACATTTGTTTTTGTTTTATTTCTGTTTTTATTTTATTTTTTTTGTCTGTGTGTTTTTCTCTTGGCTTGATACAATGCAGGCTACTCTACTATATGTGGTGGAAATATGTTCTTTGCTGGCTCATTTAAATTAATGCTTTGTGGCAATTTTCTCACGTGCTGCTCTGCCCAACTGAGTCCTCGTTTCATGCCATGCATCACAGAGAGGCCACAGGGCTTCCTGTCCCGTCCCACTAATGCATCGCAGCCTGCTGAAAATTCCTTCCCTGTGCGCTGTCAGGAAGCAGCTAAAGTGAGTCAATAGATTTAGGATGCTTTTGACGTTGAATTTGTTTAGGATGCTTTCACACTAGATTTTTTGACACTCTGTAAAACAGTGCAGTCACAGGGCTTCATCGGTAAACCACATGAAAGTCCATCCTTTCGTTTCTTGTTTTGTACGGGTGCATTGTCTCCCTTTTTGTTGAGTTGATTCAAAACCATAATTTAATTTCCATGTTGCCTTAAGTGCAGTACATCATCTGGGAAATATCTGCCTATGCTAGTAGTTCATATTAGTAGTTTGTGGAGACAGTAGTGGTAATATTTGGTCAGGTTGCGACAAAAAGCTTGCTCCTTTTCTAGTAATTTTGTAGATGCATAGGGGTCACTGTAATTAAACACCAGCCTTTTAAACTTGAGTTGGGTATTTAAACTGGTTAACAATGCAGCACAAATTGTGTTTCCCACCTGCTCATAGGAGTGCTGCAACTTCTGCCAATTAAATAATCATTTTGTACAAATGTAACAGCACGTTTCACAAAGACACACGAAACGTCTTTCTACTGATTCCACTCCATAAAATGATGCCCAAGTAATTATTAGTTTTATGTTTTGATACCATTTAATTGAGAACACGCTAATAATGGCTTAATTGGATGCGATTATATTCAAATGAGCGGTTGTCAGTTTGGGGGATTTGACTTTAACGCAAACAAAGAACTTTAACGAGAACAAAGAAAGAGGACTCTTTTATGATGACCATCTCAACCTTTCCAAAAGCAATGAAACAGTTGACATCCTGGTTAGAAGTTGAAGGTGTTTTAGATTCAACCCCAGATGGATGTTTGTAATTTGAATATTTGTTAAAAACTGAAAATTGAAACCAGTAAACATAACTGATCAGACACTGTAGTTACGAAGCCAATGCACTCTTTTGTTGGTATTACGTTTAAACCCCGAGACTAGTTTTGTCTCCAAATGTCATCATATCCCGAGGTTTGCCAGACTTAGTTTGTAAGGAGGACCACAGCCCTGAGTTTTGTTTTCTGCGTTTTTACACATTTTATTAAAAGTGATGTGCCAAATTGCATACATGTTTTCATTAAAGAAATTTAAAAAAAAAAAAACTGTTGAAGTGCCAGTTTGACTCCACAATGTTAGTGTGCGGCTTGTTTTCTTTTGATTTCCACGTGTTATCATTTTAAAATGGAAATCCTATTGTTTTACAGTTTTTATGGATTTGGAAACAGTAACACAAAAAAAACTTAAATGTCTTGGCAGGTCACACGTTGCTCAAGTCAGTGGATTATAAAGACTAAATAATTTGTGAAGGGTGTTCCACTTCTTGAATTGTTTTCTGCATTTTATAGTTTCTCGGCATTAACTAGTCTTTCTCAGCCAAAATATGGAAATGAAAGGAAATTATATAGGTGACCTAATACAGTCGAAAAAGCCCATTGATTTGGAAACCCAGAAAAATAACTTCATTTAATCATTACTCTCTCCTAGTGATTGGAAGCGCCATATTAAGTATTGCAATTAGACATAATAAGAAATTAGAAAACAATTACAATGTGACAGCTTAATCTGATGATTTTTGTTTCAATTTTTAATGTTGAAATCAACATGTTGAACAAATGTCACAATTTTGATAACATAATTTAAAAAGTAAAGTTTATACAATAATTATATTCTACCCAAGAGAATGAGGACGAGACTAAAAATAAATGTAGTACAAACATTCTGCAGTTCTTGGGAGCGTAAAGAAATCAAGTTTAGTTTAGCTTTAGTTCATTATTTAGTCATCAATTTGTGTGTTAAACATAGTCTTAACATATATTTTCATCAGGTTTCTAGTGTGTGAAGTGTGTAATTTGGCTCTAGAACATTTTTACTCAAATATCTAACATCTAACTACTAATGTCACTTTACTGTCTTTCAGGAAAAAGATGAAAATAAGCCTACTGCGAAGAAACTGCAGAGTACCCAGAATAAAACTTTGAATTGTACATCATTAGTTAAACATTGTAATTCAGGATTGTACAATGATTTGCAAAGAACATGTTTAAAAACTTTGTGAATCCTAAATATACTGAATAGTTTTTCATTAAAAGTGTTGGAAATGTACATGGATACGGCTTGACTTTTTGTTCGCAATTACTAAACCGTTTAGGGTGAAAGAAGCACTGCTTAGAAAGCAGAGTTGTTATTTTGTTGCAGGAAGATCTACAACTGTAAAAGGGAATTAGGTGAATATCTAGAAATAACTGTTTTACATGATGTATTACAAGCAAGAGGATGCATAATACTGCAAATACTACTATTGATGTTACCAATAACATATTTTTTTTTAATTATTAATACTACTACTACTATTTACTAAATGCTTGCCTTAAAAGAGGTTTTAATTTGATTTTAATTGAGAGTTTTCTTGTATGTTCTGTTGGAAAGGGCTTGACTGCTGTCAATATATGCGTTTGTCTTCTGAAACGCAGAGCAGTTCCCACATTGAGTGCCTGGTTGGACGATGGGAAAACTCCTGCAAGTGGATTTGAAACAGATCCGTTTTCATTTCCTGGGCAATCTGTATGCTCTGGGCTGGGAGGCAACTCAGCCGCCTGGGCTTGTGCAGCCAAATCCAAAAGCCTGGAATCCCTGTCAGTGTTCAAGCCTTTAATGTTGGATGAAGAAAAGCTTAACTCATTAGAAAATCTTACTCATTTTGCTTCTAACTTCGTATTCTTTTGTTGTCGTCGTTGTTGTTCCCCTAACTGCTTTCATATGTTTAATAATATGGCCTTACGATGTAATTGGTTACATCAAGATGCAGCAGCACAAATAAATATTTATAGGATAACTAACATATTATCATTGTGCTTCGACCAATGCATGATTCTTGGGTTAACCAGTCTGTTTTTGGCTGGGGGGAGAGGTGTGCAGAGAAGCCATTAAGTTTGGTGTGTTTTAACATTCAATGGAAAATTATGTTGCAAGTAAAGCACTGATAATTAGATAACTTGCTTAAAATCATGTGGTAAAAATCATTGTGTTTAGTAACATGTCGGTAACAAACACTCCTCATTTAGATAACCCTATATTTGATATGTTTTGCCATATGATTTGACCTCTGCTTCGCTAAATCCACGGCTAAAGGTAGATTACAACTGACAGTACCAAAATCAGGTGCTTTTATATTGTCAGTAGTGATGAGCTTACTTCCCTGACAGCAGTTCACAGCGGTCCAGTCTGCTGAATCTTGCCAGAAAACATTCTGCTAGTTTAAGACACTTTACTTCTAGTGTAATAATCTATGCTGTCGGTGTCTGCTCTTGTTAGAAACCTGTACATTGATTCCTTGCACTTAAATGTATAAACCAGTTATTGATAGTTTGAGTGTGTGTGTGTCTGAAATTTAACTTCAGTACTTTTTATTTTTTAATAAGATAGAAGTAACTGAAGCAGAGAGTTACAGATCAGAAGCAAAAGGACCAACAATCCTGTGTGTGGATGCTGGAAATACATTGACCAATATTTTTTAAAATAGGTAAGCTTGATTTACATTTGATCAAGAAAAACCTACAGGAGATACAACTTTTGCGTTGTACATATAAACACCTATTTTGAAATTTGCATTTCCTTATAACAATTAACTTTATATTATTATTTTCTATGTAACATGTTCTAAATTAAGATGTCTTGGCAAGCCACCATTAGTCCCATTAATTATGTTAAATTAGCTTTAACTTAACTAGTTACTGAAATATCACACTCATTGCTTTTCTACTCAATAACTGTAAACCAATATTTACCATTCTTATGAGTTGCAGTAATAATCATTAGCATCACCATAAATGTTAAAACCACACTTAAGTTACCAGCTGCGATAATCCTTAAAATGCAATTGTGGTTCTACTGCTAGAAATGAAAATAATAATTGTCCTAGTTGTGCTGGCCAAGAAATTACTTAAAATGGAATGAATTTCAAGAACGAGAGTGAGTCTCAACACTTGGACTGCTGGCAAGAGGGCATCGCTCTTGTGTTTGGCTTTCTGATTCGTAAATAACGAGGTTTGCATTACTTGTAAATTAACAGGATCTAATCACTGAGAGTCAAGGACCAGAACAAAGGTATTTTACTAAATGGATAATTAGAGAAGCATAAATGGAGCGAGATGGGGATTGAAACCCTGTATGATTCTGAGTAAACGCAGCTTTGTATGTGTGGATGGACCATCACTCTTTCACTGCTTGTGTCGACTATGGGTTGCTAATTAGATATTTTAATCAAGTGCTATGAGGGAATGTCCTGGTATCTATTACAGCTTGAGAAGACCCTTATTTTTCCATGCAGATGAAGAGAGATTGCAGATAAATCAAAGCAGGAAAGGGGCCAGATGTAAAATATCCTTCAGTGAGGGATCGGGGGTGAAGTCTGTAATAACGTTGTTCAGGTGTTTTCTTGGAATCATAGTAACTGTGCTCATAGTAACCGTACTCATAGTAACCAGGCTTTGATCCCTTTTTTTCCTGCCCTTTTTGGCCAGACAGATGTTTTTGGAAATTCCATTACTCAAAAGACACAAAACAAGATGAAAGGTTTGCCATTTTTCACAGCAGTGTTCCATGGGAGTTGGGGCTGGTATGCGGGCACCTGTGTCCGCACATACTCCCCATACCTCCCTATCCTGGCAGCGGGTGTCTGTGGGCAATGTGGGAGTTGCTCTGCATTGCACTTTAATGCACAGTTCATTCAGTGTTTTTAAATGCTCAGGAAGAAAGACCTTGTTTCTGGTTTCGCTTAGTGCCGCTTAGTGCCGTATAGAGGCTTCACTTTGGACCTTATCAGAGACACCGTAATAGACTTATACATTCTCAACCCTTCAATCAGACTTGCCTGTGGCGTTTATCTTTCACTTCTCTTGTGGCAGAGAATTAATACATCAGCGCAGTCTGCATCTTAGCTCTGTTTACAACTGAATTAAAGAGCTGATGTTCAAATACGATTTTAAAGTGTAATGGCTTATATGTAAGCAGCAAAACCCATGTGGCGACTGTAGTTTGTTGTGACTGCATAAGCTGGGATAAAAGTTACCCTTCATCTAAGTGTATGTCAATCAAGGGAAATGCTAACATATACAAATGGGGATTTGCCTCTACCGCTCAATTGTTTGCGTGATGGGAGAAGCTACAGAATGTAATTATTTCATTTATCTCTCATTGTGTCATGGCTCCTGCCTCCTAGTGTAATGGTAGCATCCCACTAACCTGCAGCATGGGCAATGGCATCATTACCAGTGAGAGGATGGGTGTCATAATGAAATACCCAGGAACACACTGTAATAAATGGGAGACGGTGGCAGTGCTGTGTGGGAGATGATAAAAGAAATGTGGTGAAGCACTGTAGTTAAAGAGGAGCCCCACACCTGCGCAAGGCTGCATTACTGCGGCGCCGGTCTACAGAAGCTTGTCATTCCTCTGCATAATGTCAGCGCTCTGCAAACCAAAACACTGATTGAGCCGAGACAAGAGCATTCAGCCAAGAAATGACAATCATTTCAGGAGGAGAGAGAAGGGGAAAAAAATTACTCAACCTGGACTCTGCTTTTTGTCAATCAAAGCAGTGTAATTATCTGATTACCAATGAGTAAAGAATTATCATAATCCTATAGTTCTTTATATTCTATGTCCAACTTATCACGTTGAATGATGGGAACATCCAGGATATTTGAATCATTTTAAAACTTGCCAAACCAACTTGGCAAACGTATGCAGGGAGTAAATGGAAATGTACTCATTAAGTAATGACAGTGAGATGCATGAACAGTCTGTATTAAACATTTCTCCATGTGCCATCTGAAAGTTTTCAGGAAAATATTTAATCAATCCAATATTTATGTATTTATAAACCAAATGTCGTATTTATGATTGTCCAAATTAATTTGCTGTAAATCCATGGTTGCAAAGCAGAGGCATATTAAAACAGCCCTACACTTTTTAAACGTACCATCTCTGTGCATTAATATATATTTCTGTGAGGAAAAGCAAATGAAATTGTCAGGTATAACACTAAAATTCTAACTTTTAGCATCCGTGCTTTTGCATATTATTCTACTTATCAAGAATAAACAGGTGCACCTGTAACACAGGGAGAAATACTTATTGAATATGGCAATCTGTCTGGAAAATGAATGTTGGAATATCACATCTGATTAGTCTTCGGGCCTGGCAGATGTTTGTCAGTGTTCAGGACTATTAAACTGATTGATTGTTTGAAACTTTAGATGATTCCCCCCCGCCCCCCAAAAAATATTTCCACTGCTGTGTTAGGAGTAAAGTATGCTTTACCTTTGGTCAGTCAGGAATAGCTAATGCATTTCTCGTGTCACATAGTATGTGAAGCCCCATAGGGACCTGACAAAGAAAATGTAGTGCACAGATTATTCAAGGAAATGGATCAGCACAAGAAAAAAAACAAAAAAAAACTCATTGGTCAGGTCACTCCTGAATACTTGAAAAGAATTCCTTTTGGCAAAGCTCTTCCCTGCCTCCCGAAAATATCAAAAGCAACAGCTGCATGCGCGCACACAGGCTGAACACAACTGGGAAAACAACCTGTGCTGCCGGTACTGCTGGAACCTTACCTTCATTTCCAAATGTACCATAAAAAGAATATGAGGCTCATAAAAATAATCAAATCATATTTTTCTTTTGAAAAGGCAAAAATTTTAAAATTACTTTTACTCAACATTTTTTTGTTATAAGTCACACCCCTCTCTTTGTTGTTGTTGTTGTTCTTGTTGTCTACCCCCCCATAAACGAAATCTCTACTCGTGTGGTCCGAGAACTGATGGCAGCCTGCTGCCCCCTCCCCTCTAACCAAACAACACTCAGGCCCAGCTGAGTGAACTTCAAAGTGGCCAGAGGGGGTACTCTTGCGTTCCTGGCACTTGTCATTGTCTAACTAGCTGGCTGCCCGCCCCCTCCCTCCCCTATTACTCTAATTACTTCCAACTGCTTTCCAAAGCTTTGATGGGAGAGAGAAAGTACTCATGCTGGAAAGCACCTGCTGAAGACTGTAAAGCATGCAGGTGGGGCTGGTGTGTGGGGAGGCCACTCTGTGGTCAGCTACTGCACGTGGCATGGCCCTGCAGAGAGCCCGTGGGCCAAGTGGGAAAGAGCAGGGCTGGCTTACCTTCCTGACAGGTAGCAAGAGGGACCAGCTGAGAGCCAGTAAGCCCAGGAAACAGTAATAAGACCACAACTACAAAGGTAAATGACACAAAACTGCCCCACAGCTCTTGAGATGACCATTACTGTCCTGTAAGTCATTTATTTGAATGTCCGTGGGGGAGCACAGGGGTTGTCAGAAAGCAGGCCTTGCAGTTCACTGTGCTTCAAGGCTTTATGAAACACCGCTCATGGTTTTGCTCTGCGATTGCCATGCGATATCACGTGGTAATCACGGCCTGCAGTGTGGAGGGTTTGGGAAGGGGGTCCTTGTTTAGACCACCTTTGTGTTTAGAGTTTGAGTAGTGCTGTAGGGTTGCCCCTGCCTCAGCTCTCAGGTTGGTAATAATGAAAAAAGTGTTCTTGCTTGTTTCACAGCTTCTCTCCCCAGATGTTTCCACAGATACCAGATACTCAGACACACTTACTGTGCTTTCTGATGCACATTAAAAACCCAGAGACAAGCACGCCCAGTCCAACAGCGCTGGTGTTGTTAAAATTAAGTGTTTCCCAGCACTGCTGTAACACGCTGGTATACAGAGCAAGCTAATGAAGCAGCACTATGTCCCTGCCCTGTGGTACATTGTTTCCATCCCTGGTATCCTCTTGATGTATTTTATTACCTGTGTCCCCTGCTGATGTTTTGTGCACGATAGAACAGGTAGAGCTTGCCCAGAGCAGAGCCAGGGCCAAGAACTGAGAAAGCCACTCGTGAAGTGATAGAATGTATCGAGAAAGAGAGAGAGCGAACGACAGGACGTGCAGCCGACTCAAAAGTTTGCTTTTATAGAACATGTATTAAAACAGACGGATCCTGAGAACATTTGAGAACAAGTGCCTGACATTTCAGGCGAGCGCCTGTAGACTGGGACATACAATTGTAGCTAAACTGGCAGGTTCTGTATTCTGTTCTTTGTTGCCTGTGATTAAAATCTGTCTTAAAGATTACAACAAACAACTTGCTGTTAATTGTATGTCCAATCAAAAGATTAAAATTCAAAAGAACAGGCAGGCTGTAAATTCTTCTCTATTGTATTGCAGAATGTCATAGAGTACTATTGTGCGGCTCACAAGCATATTCAAAGTTATGCTGTCGTTGGCTCTGACTCTTTTAAATTATGAGTAGCATATTTTAATTACTGCAAATGTATAAGCTCATATTCCCAGATTTGGTTACATCAGTTGTATAAATGTAATGATGGGAACAAACATTAAAAGGGGTTATTATTATTATACTTAACCAAACAACTTTAAACTAAAAATTTAATTATAGTTTGACAAGAAGGAGACAGTTTTTAAGAAATTACATATTTTCAAATTTCAACTTGGTTTCCGTTTTTTACTGTGCTTTGTTTCTGAGTCTACATTTGATTTTGCCACATTTTAACTCTGGGCCACTGCTCATGAAACACATGAAATTAGCTCTGATTTTGGTGAGTCGGGTATACGTGTCAACTTTTTAACGCTGGTGTGCACAATATGTGTGAGATCTCCAGGTACTGTGCAGGCCAGGATCACTGCAATCTTCGATACTGATGCTGTGATGAAAAGCAGCACATTTGATCTCGCATGTTTAGAGAACTGTTTTACTTTCCTGACAAGTTCCAGGAGGAAATCAGTTCAAGAATGCTCAAACAGAAAGTTTCTTTCTGGGTGGCTCATTTGTTTTAAAGTTGTGGGCCAGGAAACATGTGAGTTTATGTCAACTGCCAATCAAAGCAACAACTGAATGGAGGAAAACCGCTGCAGTTTAGAGAGGGCATAGCTGTAATGTTGAGCTATTCCACAAGAACAATGTCAATTGAACCCAAGCAACATCAATATTAATCCACACAAGCGAAATATAGCAACCCAAAAACTACAGGGGGACTTTTTTCTCTCTCTCTCTCAAAGGTTTGCACACTTCATGAACACGAACACATCTCGGTGTAGTGGCTGTGTTCATTAAAAGGAGTTGTAGGGGTCCCAACTTGCATTGTGTAAAAAACTGAAAAGGCCCCTTGAGAAATGACCCATGATGCACAATTATGCAAATACCGCACCGGAACAATACGGGCTTGGCACAGAGACTGTGAGAAACGGCGTGTCACTGATCTATTGATTCAGCTGCCGTATACATTTCCCCATTCATGTGGGAGCGGCAGTGAAGCAGCAGGCAGGAAGGGCAAGGTGTGTCTTCAGGATCACCTGGAGATCCAGGTAGATATCAAAGCGCCTCCTGCCAGGAAACGCTAATTAACAGGCAGTGAAGGATGGGATATCTGCAGGTCAGAGTTTGATGTGGTCGACAGAGGAAAAAGGGAAATATCCTTGTAATTTACATTGACACTAGACAAGAACATGTTTTATATTGCTCGCCTGAGGTATTGAGGGTTGAGGGTAAAGTATTGGAGAATAAACTAACTTTTTGTAAATATATACATAATTCATATTAAATAAGGCCATGTTGGTAGAACCTGTATGAAGTCTCTCTTCTGTATGACCTGTTGCCTGGGTCCCTGACTCCTACTCACTCAACTGCCTGGAGGTTCGTCACTTCAGACAAGAATAGGTTTCATTAGCAGTGAACTATTTTGCTCCAGATACTAAGCCCTGATTTTTTCATCATATCTTATCCCCAATTAACTCGGGAGACAGACAACTTTTTAGAGATTTATTCATATCATAGCTTTGAAATAGGAGTCTTCACTGCACACCCACTCCAACCACCTTCTGTCACAAATTCAGGGTGGCTGAACATGACAGTTGTATTGAAATTGATGTGCTTTATAATAAATGCCCTCTGGTTGCTTTTTCCTTTAGACAGCCAAAAAAGCATCAGGTGTCGAGTGACTCTTTTCAAGGGCCACCCTGCCTGTTCTGTCTAGCGGCCATCCTTCAGAAGCGAGATCACGGGTGGGGGTTGTGGATGCTCGAGCAGGGCACTGTACGGAGGCAGCTGTCACTGACCGGACAGCGATCTCAGGTGTGTGGAGGTGTTGCTGTAGCACCAGAACCCGAGCTTACTGAACTTAGTGTGCAAATCTCTGTGAAACCAGCAGAAACATGACATACAGCTGGCTGTTGTTCAACTCTTTTTTGTTCACAGCAGATCCCAAATGTTCATCTATGGATTGTATGGGACCAGAGCCCCCCAGGGCTGACCTTACAAATGTAAAGATATGTAGCTTTTCTCTCTCTCTCTCTCCCCCCCCAAAGTCCGAATTAGACCTGCTATGTTATGCATCTTCTGGCACCCCCACTACTATAGTAACCCTACCCAGCCCTGGAGGACCGGAACAAATTACACAAAGGCACGTTATCCCAGGTGATATTCAGGGTTCTCGTGAGAGTTCTTCAAATAAACACAATGGTCCTTTTGAGATTCGTAAAATGTGTATTTAATACATGTGGTGCTCCGTCTCCAACTGCGTTTCCCGCCACTGAAACAGCAAATTCACAGGCGCGAGTCGCTCTACAGTTCAAGCGCCTGCTAACAGGACCACCTGCTGTCCACTGCACTTTTACTACAAACAGAGCCCGAGGAGGCTGGCGTGTTGAAATACGTTAAAACAACAAAAAAAGGCCTCACTTTATCAAAGAAAATGCAGAATCATATTTAATCAAACAATACACTGACAAATGTATATATACATGACTATCTTAGTTAGACTATTTACAGGAGAAAACTGCTTTGGTTTTTGTTTCCTAAGGTTTTTACAACTTCAATGTGAAATTCATAAACATTTATTTCTATCCTTTACGGACTGTTGGATTAATACACTGCTATATTCATGTTTGTGATGAATTGCTTTTAATGGAGCAACTAATAGGTTTGTCCGTGGAAATGTGACTGAGGCTGTCATTGCAGGACATCCCTCTCCCTCCAGGAGCAGAACACCAGCGCCCTCCGGTGGCCCAGCAGTGTAAACACTAGAAGTCTAAAAGCTGTGACGGGAAGCAGAAGACAGACAGGTGCGTGAGGTTGTGAGGAGTGAACAGCTTTTTAGAAGTGAAGAATAACTTCTCCATTTGACAGGTGAAGAACAGACATAAAATCATCAGAATAAACAACTTCTTAAGTACTCAACGTAAAACACAGTACCACTTTATCTTATTTGTACCGTGACTCATGAAGCAAGTCTAAAGCCCCTAAAAACCCAATAAACACATTTTCAATAAATCTTCAGGACAAACAAGAAAAAAAGTGTTCAGACTTATTTTGTACTTGGCTTTTAATTTTGCAGCTGAGGAGAAGGATACATTTTAGATGTCTGTTTGTTCTTCAGTACCCAAACAATTTCCTTGGAAGCGTGTTAGAAAATATCATACCCATATCCCTTTCAGTTTCTGTGTGTACACCACTTCTATCAGGCGTAAATGTTAACTTTGTCTGAAAGGGTGACATTGTCTGAGTCTTCTTTTTAGCTGAGGAGTGGGGCAGGAAACTATTTAATCTTATATAGATGTGACAAACAAAAAACGTGTCATAGTTGTACAGAACCCAGGGCTCTTTCCCCACATACCAGCTGTGGCAGCACCTTTTTAAAGTGTTCGACGTCAATGTTGTCACAGCCTTCAGTTTCTGCCTGTTTCACCGATCGCACTGCAGCCTCTGTAACACAGAGCAGGTTCCCTCGTTTGTACTGGCCACTGTAGGAACTACTGTCAAGTACCTGCCCCTGAGCTGTGCTACACTTCCACTACCTAGAGGGAGCTGCAAGCCCGATGAACTGCAAAGTTAATACAAACTGCAACGGCTGATGCAGGGATGAGCGGGTACAAAGTGCACCCCCTCCACCTCACTGACACACCCACACGGCACTGCACCCCATTGAATGCATTCAGACATGCAGCTGTGAATCAGAGAGAAAAACACTGCTGCCACGTGATCTCTATATATAACAGTAGGTGTGCCAATCATGCAATTTTGTGTAACGATTGTCATACAAATCATTGTGATTAATGATTGCATTGTCTTATCTTTTACTTTTATACTACGATGAAGCATACAGATTTTAGGGATACTCATTTATTGACCATGAACATAAATACAAAATATTATAATAAAAAGCAGGCACTTTTATAAGTTTAATAACCCCAAATAAATTGTGCATTGGCAGGTTAGGCCAGAAGTAATAACTGAATGAATGAAAATTCTGAATAGACCACATCTCAGTCTTTCACAATATTGACCTTTCCTACTCCTTCTGTTCAGGGATCCCTATCATACCACTGGGCTGATACAGCACCCTTCAATATGCTCGTTTTGAACACAGTATGCAGTCTCATGCTCACATGAACTCACAGAACAGGGATGTAAATAAATCACTTTATATAGTATAATGTCTCCTGGATGAAAGAAAAAACGATGTTTCAGAGTTTGTTTAATCTTCCCAGAGACCGACTCAAATCGGCAAATTACTGCTTCTCATACTACGTGGCAGTGGCGGCCTCTCCTGGAAATACACAAAACCACAGCAAACTCAATGCCAAACAGCCCCTAGATCTGTACGTTTTATCAATAGATCACAATCAGCATTACTTAAACATGGAATAACAGTTATGTTTTGCTACAATCAATTACCACTCATTTGACTTCCACTTATTTTAGAACAGATCATTTGTGGTAACAAAGCCCATGCAAATCAGCATGCATCTTGCACAGGTGGAAGTGCTTCTACTGTTTTATTTCTAACTGAATACTTTATTAAATCGTATCCAACCAATAAGCTGCTCAGAATCATTTTATATATGAACCAGCTTATTAGACTGCATTTCAGAAAACCTCATCCTCATAGCAGCCCTAACGTGGTTGTGTGTGTGGGTTAAGACATTAAGTCCTGCTCTCACCTTGAACGAAGACCTTCAGCATCTCGGCCATCAGGATAACAGCATCAGCGCCCACTATTGACAGTGACCACAAACATGTTATAATTACTATTTGCTGATTTTTGACACACCGAGCAATGCAGTCCAGTGAAGAACTGCGTCAGTGACCTCAGCATTATCGAGGCAGCACTTTGCAGAATTAACACCGAGTTCATTTTAAACCTGCATAGGCTCTTCATCCATA
This sequence comes from Amia ocellicauda, assembly GCF_036373705.1. Lineage (NCBI taxonomy): Eukaryota > Metazoa > Chordata > Actinopteri > Amiiformes > Amiidae > Amia > Amia ocellicauda. The sequence goes on along the minus strand of NC_089854.1, from coordinate 25,352,499 downwards.
CCACAAAGAAAAAATACAAAATAAAAACAAGAGACCTTTGAACACAGATCGCCAAAATAAATGGATATTTATTAAAGTAATAATACATCTCCAAGACTTACCTCTGGTCTTCTCATCTTTGAAGGACATTGAAAGCAGCTTGCTGACAGTTTCCTGAAAAGTATTCATTTAAACGGTCGTTTTATATTTTTATAAAGGCATTCAATACACGTACATTAGGCTATTGCCCCATTTCAAAGGTTTCATTCAAGTTATAAAACCTATTCCATTCGGTACTTTAATACTGATTAATGTATGAGCTGTTTTATAATCGTGCTATTTTACAGGTGTATAAAATATATGTTCTTCTAAATATACAAACGTAAACATTTACTTTTTTGAACGCGGCGCCCTCTCCTCTGTCCTCCATTTTCAACAGAATGAACTCGTTTCCGGGTTTAGCGACCAATCAGCATCCGCGCCGCGCCGCTCTCGTCAGCCATTGGTTGGAAACGAGGGAGCTTTCGGGATTTGTAGTCCTGGCTTGAATCAGAAGAAAGTATATGTACAGCTATTGTCGACTAATGCAATGTTATACAAATCAAATATATATATATATATATACACCACTTGATTCAATTGGCACCAGTAGCTAAACCAATACTTAGTTTTATACAGTATATGTAATGCTTTATTGAATGGATATGTGCTTCTATTTATTGTACTATATATCACGAACTGTAATTATATTTGCCACTGCTATGTCAGTTAAAGAAATTAAAGTTGTAAACGTGTTTTTGATTTCTAGGCTGTAATCCCTAGACATCTTGCAGTATTCCAGTACTCTGAAAGATCCCCATTTCCACCACATATTGTTCAGTCCCGTGTATGGTACTGTTAAATAAATATTTGTCTATGTAATTGAGAGAAATGGCAACATAAAGTTTGGAGACAAAACACAAACAAAAACCAATATCACATTTCAAATTGATTTAATTAAACATTAAATATACAAAATATACATTCAGAAAATGTATACCATGATGTTTATTTCACTATGGTACATGTAAAAAACCAGGCTAGTTACTATAGATATAAATAAACCTATATCCACCAGTACAACCCAGGACTGTTACAGATGCACCAATTACTTAATATATGAATATAAATAATCTTTAACTTGCACATTTTTAATGCTCTTTTCAAAAGTTTAACAGAAATTGTACGAATTTAACTTTTGTGCCTTGAAAAAATGCAAGGTACAAACTACAGTAAACTGAAAATGTGCTCGTACTCTGATCTTCTGTTGAAGTATGAAGTAGCACAGCAATGTATATACAGAACTGCAGGCTGAAGGAGCAATAACAGGCCATAGGATTATACCACACACCTCTTGACTTGGACTTGACATAGGCATCAGCTAAACTAAATAATAATAATAATAATAATAATAATAATAATAATAATAATAATAATAATAATAATAATAATGTGCATTTAACTAATACCCTGATGTGCTTTATTTTATTCTAGAATTGAAAAACATATGAATTAGATAAAAACTCCCATATTGATTTTAACTAGTTAAACTTTTTTCAAGACCACTCACACTGATACACACTGAAATTCTTTGTCAATGTATTCATTTCTGTAGACTTGACATGGAAATGCACTATATCACACAAAATAAAAATAAAAACTTCCAACACCTTATTTCCTATGCAAGGAAAAAAAAACAATGACAAGATTATAATGCTTCTTTGTATAAAGTTTTACTATTTATTTTCAAAGTCCCAAGTAAAGTATTTTTTTTGGTTTCCACATACAAACATAGCAAAAATGTCACAATGTACTGTATAGTTACACCATGGCTTTTAGTCAAATATGTTTCTCTGACACGTATGTCTCTCTAAAAACAGCTCTGAAGTCTTTGGTAAAGGCACTCTATTGGACATTGTTACCTGGTCATAAACAGGAATGTCACTGTTTTGTGTAAATTCAAAATGATCAAACATTTTATGTGTCAGTAATTCAGGCAGATACTTTTCTGAAAAAATACTTAGTTTGGATGGAAGAACTTTGATTCTATTTCATCATCTTTGATTTTAAACCCTCGTGAATTGAGCAACTGGGCTGCTTTCTTCTTCGCTTGGTTTACAATCTCTGCTCTGTCAAGAGGTACCTGTTCCTGAAGTGAGTGACTGTCCTGTTCTTCATAATGACGGTATGCAACCGTTTCATTCCTGACCCTCTCCTCTCCATTCAGGAGGTTGCTCAGAGACTCATTTTCGGCACAGTTCCCATAATGCCAGTCTTGCGTTTTGTCACTTTCCGTGTACACAGGTATGAAGTCAATGTTCTGGAATATCCTATGGCACTTCACACAGGGCGATTCCTCCAAGTAGGAACCACGTGGTAATTTCATTTTATAGGCCATACAGATCACACCGTTGGGAAGCCTAATGATATTTCCACTTTTACCATGCCAGACCGCATGGGCTACAGCATCATTCCAGGTCTTAATGCAAGACAGCGTAATCATTACCTGAGTCTCCACTCTACCACTACAAGACAGCGAAGCTCCATAATAAATTGGAGAACTCCTTTTCATGTCTTCCTGGAAGTAGCAGACACTGATAACACTTGCCACTAAACAGTAATTATTTTCACACTGGTCATCTTTGTTTTTGTCCACCACCATTCCTTTCCTGATGTCCTCTAAATGCTTCAGGATAGCAGTGTGGTTACTACAGCCCTTCCATTTTGTAACCTGTTTTCCAAAAAAAAAGGTAAATGCAGTTGAACCGAAACACTGCTATTGTGAGTTTGTGACACAAATTGTGTCCTACCCGTACATTGCCAATTACAAACCTGTATCCTATGACATCTTCATTTATTGGCAGTAGAAAGTGGCTCCTGACAATAATTTAGACCCTCTCAGTAGCAATGCAGTTCATTGTAGTTTTCAAGACATCAATGAATACTTTTAAAAGTTTGTGTTGTTGTGGAGGTTGGATGTGTTTTCAGGCACTCACCAAATCCAGGAGAATGGAAAAGGGTGTCCGGGTTGGCCAATGAGTGCGGTACTGCTCGAAAGCCTGAGGGAATAGCTTCTGAAACCTCTCATATATTCCATCAGAGGAGAAGAACTCCCGTGGTTCAATTGGCTTCTTTTTATCTTGTCTCTCATGAATGTAACCCAGAAAGAATATGCAATGAAGGACCTGCTCCAAGGAGGACATGCAAGTTGAGTAAGCATTAATAAAAAAAAAATATATATATATATATATATATATTTGCTGGCGTATGCATACTTTTAAGGGCATCACATGACTAGATTATGCAAGAATGGGCCCAGAATCCTCGTTAACATATTCTGCATCTGATTAGTGTGGTGTACACTTTTACGAGGGTGAGCATAGTTTCTGGGATGGCAGGTAATATGTGGTGTACAGACGCCAATTTTGGTTTTATTATTTTTTGTTCATGACTAGGAACTGTCACAAACCTTTGTTTGAAGGGCGTGGCACTTCTGTCATTATAGTGTAATCAACAACTTCATGATCATTCTTTTATTATGCATATGTTTCCTGAGGCAGGACTGCACAATCAGCAGTTCAATAAAAGTAAATATATGAAAGACCCTCTTTTGTTAAAAAACAATCTTGCATCTCCTCATGCAAGTTATCTTTAATAATCTGCTATAAATGTAAATGTTTCTCTCTGCTTTCAAATGATAGACTGTGTTTAAACTGTTTGCTCTCCCACAGACAGAACAACAAGCAACATTTTTTGTTAATGGACAGGAAGACTAGTTTTACCTCAACGAAATATGCGTTTGTCACATTTGGTTTTTTTTCCTTAAATGCTTTCCACTGCTTAAAGAATTCGATGATAAAAACAGTTCCACTCTTCACCAGTTTTTTCTTGATTAGTTCTTTATCCTTGTGATTAAGTTTCTTTCTCCTCTGTATGTTTGATCTGAAACAACCACCAAATCACATCAGTTTAAGATGAATGTTTGAGCTGCCTCAGATTTTGATAGGGGTGTATGTGTAAAACTCTTACTTAGAGACAAAGAAAGAAATGCCCAAACTAAATTGTAGATTTTAATTAATTAAGGAATCAAAATGTATTATTCTAAACATACATTGGCAGACATAAGTCTTCAACAGTGTGTCCTGGAATGCCCATGTGTTGAACAATGAGACAAGTTTAGAAGGTTTACATTCTATAACAATTCAAGCCTTTAATTCATAGATTTAAAACAATAATAATAATAATGATAATTGGTCTTGGTGGCCATTTCCAGTGTCACTGAAATGTGAAGAATGCAGTAATTACCTCACATGGGGGGTGACATCAGCTGCATGGTGATTCTATTTCAGAAAAAATAAAAACATGATATAAAATATATGGGTTTTTCAAGAGGGCGAAGAGTCTTTAAATTAGTCCACAATAAAACCATGTTCTTTCATTCAGAATCTGTTTCATTTACCTCTTGTCTTTCTAATTTGACATATTGGGATGTTTTCTTGTCTATGTCAGTTTTGTCTAATGCTGCTGTTACCTCTATCAGGTAATACTTTTTTCAGCAGGTATGTCAAAGTCACCAATGATTTTAAAGTGGCAAGTAAAAAACCAAACGGAAAGTTCGGCTTCACAACATACTACCCTGCACCAGTACATTTCATATTTACATTTAAAGACATTTAAGTCATACACAACACTTTGCTACATGTTGGAGGATAAATTAGTAAAGGCACAAAATGGTAAGGAAATCTAGGGTTTAGCTTTCATGTGGACCTTCACAAGCATTCAGACGGGACGAGGCTCACAAAAGAATGTGTGATGATTTTAAAACTGGTTACCATGTTTATTTCAGGCGATGTGAGATGTGTCACTCAGTGGCTCAAACCCTGCAGTGGAAATGCAACCAGACTATTCCAGAGTAACTGCGCGGCAGGGCTGACCTGAATTCATCATTTTGTTTTGTTTTGTTTTGTTTTCTCCCTCTCTTTAAAGATTTATACCATTGCCTTTTGCTTGATTTGAAGTTTAAACAATGTATGTATTCAATCAACATGATCCACACATTTCATATAATTCAATCAAATCAAAAGCCATCGATTTGATGATTTTTAAAATATTGATATCCCATATTTCCACTGTTGGATTATTTTTCCTGAACATATTAATGGAAAATATGTGTATGTTATTTGTAAGCACCAATTTTCGTGCTGGAAATGCACAGACTACATACATAAGAAAAGAATGTACTAATAATGAAGCACTGGTGCAAATACAACTTCCTGGTAATAAAGAATTCATTGTTTCATACAAAAGCAGTGGTACTCACACTGTCCATGTCTAATGTTGAGAAGCTCCATATGAAGCAAAACACATTTATTGCATCCTGCAGAGAAAAACACACTTCGTTTTCAATAATAAAATGCCAAGCAAAACAGGAACAGCAAATATGGTGTATTGTAGCTCTGAAAAAGACTGGGAGAAAGTGTTGCTAGTGCTACAGCCTTTGTTATGTGCAATCATACATCAGACTTCATAGCTACAATGCTTGCAAAACTATAAATACTATTATTATATTTGTCTTATCTTTTTGGATTTCAATATATAGTAAAAGTATAGTATAGTATTAGGATATCTAAACAATTTGGGATTTGACATTGTTTGGTTCTTGAATGAAATGTTCAGATTGTGCTGTAAATTTATGTGACTGTTCTGGTATTTGTGTAATCAGTTTATATTATTGTGACAAGAGTATGATGAAAAAACACATCAATACTAGTAATAACAGTAATAATGATTAGCATATCATTATGATTTTGTCATGTAACAATTCCATTAAGTAAAGTTATTGCTTACTGAATCCAAATACAGAAAAGTGTTAACATTATATCATGTGGAAGTAGTTAAAACAACTTGCTTTACGTTAGTCGACCTACACGCAGAAATCAGTTATTACAACTGGTACGAGAAGCATGAAAGTATTTACTGTAAAGTCTCATAGTAGTTGTAGTAGTAGTATACTGGTAGTAAAAGTTAGCTAAGTCTGACATAACATATTAGTTTCTGCTCTTGCAGTATACAGATCAGTTACAAACATTATCAAAAAAACTGTATCAACTTTGCAATGCCTAGTTGTGAGGAAAAACGCTGGATTGTCCTGGTGATTTTAGCAACATTAAATGCATGTATTTATTCGGGAGTGTCCCATTAAAATGAAAAGCAATGGCGGCTGATGGACGGAGAGGATTTGTGCGGCCTGTGCTGTGCTCTTGTCTGGACTTCACACAAAAGTAAGGCAATATTTCATAATTAAAGCATTGCATCGTTTCCCCGCAATGAAAACAGCAGGCCCTTTACCAGAAATGTGCGAGCAGCGGCTCCATGATGGAGCTCAACTTCACACAAACCAGGCTTCCCAGTATGAACACATGCTGAGCAGGAACGGATATTTAAATACTTTGCAATCGTATTTCAAAAATGTACTCGTGTTTAATTAGATGGCAGAAAGTATGTAGTATCTGTCATCTTTCTGTATGTTCTCAAGCACAGATGATTTCCTAACTGGGTTTGATCTGGTGTGTTTCTATTGTAGTATTAAAAGTTATATGGAATTTGCGTACTTGCTGGCTTATTCACGAACCTCTTTAAGATGCTTTATATAACCCAATTGATAACAGGGTGGCGCCAGTGAAGTAAGGACAGAAATGCAATCATACGCTTCGTGCTAAATGCTTGACTTTTGACCGTCATTGAAACCTGTCATGTTATCATCTTATGAAGCAATTTGCACTTGACTTGAATGTTAACTGTGACAAACATTACACACGTTAGTCACTAACTCACTAAACCAGTCCTACGCGTAGTTCATGTGAACAAAAGTACCAGGAAGTAAGAATACGTAAGGGTTTCTACTTCAATGTATTATTATATTAATTGTATTTAATGTGCGCTTGAAAGGGTTAGTGCGACTACTGTTAATTATGCGCAAATTCAACAAACTTCATAAAGACTTGTACAATTTTTAAATAACTCCTGCTACACTATGCAGACAGCACACGGTTCCTTAATTCAATTATGTTTTTCAAGAACCTAAAAAAGTTAACAAACACCTACCTTATTTTTAGCAATGCACAAGCTCCTTCATGGCACATTAATTCACTTTCCTATATTATACGAACATCCTCGGTTTCACCCAGAAAATAAAATGACGCTTCTTACAAAAACAGAAGTTCCTGGTACTTTAGCACCGCCTTTTAAAAACAGCAAACGAAACTGAAAGTTTGAATACAGTACTAGATAGTCAATTCTACATTCCCCTTCCAAAAATACAAAATATTGCAGATGTAGCCTACTATAACTGTCATACAGTGTCTGAAATATGATAACCCAGGGGTGCTATAGATAATCATCAGTTCATATGTGTACACTGGACCTGGGTGTGAAGGGACTGGCGGTGCTGGAGGTGGGTGGATTCATTTTGCGCAACATTGAGAATCCATGATTAAACATCCTAGCTGGCATTACAAAAATCAAGGCATGTTGTGAAATTGTGTCATATTTTAATCTAAAATTGTGAAACAAACATTCAAGTCTCCCTGCAGTTGTACTTGGGGAAGTGTTTTCATGTAAAGCAGTGGTTGAACCCTGGCCCTGGTGGTAGGGTTGGCAGTGCTCCGGCGTGGCTCCAGCAGCCCCAGCTCCAGCTCCGGAGCCACAAAAAACTGCAGACTAGGATGCAATCATTATTTATAACGTTTCTTTTTTTACTTCTTTTATGTAAATAACTGTTTAACAAAAGCAACATATTAATAACAACCATTCAAACATGAAAAAGTAGAAAATTGTAAAGATGTCTGTGGCAATAGGGTTGCATGCCGGCCAGTATTTTACCAGACTGTCCGGCTTTTGTACACTACATGAGCAACAGTATGTGGACACCCCTCCTAATTAGTGTATTTGGCATGTGGGAGACTCTGAGACCCAGTAGAGGAAGATTCTATGGTCTGATGGTCTGGCCTCAACGCTAAGCGCTACATTTGGTGCCAGCCTAACACTGCACGTCATCCTGAGAACATCCCTACTGTGAAGCATTGTGAAAATTGATGCAGCAATTACACAGAAATCCTGGAAGAAAACCTGCTGAAGTCTGAAGATTAATCTTCCAGCAGGGCAATGACCCCAAACATACAGCCAAAGCCACACTGGAGTGGCAAAAATAAAAAAGGTAAATGTCCTGGAGTGGCCCAGTCAAAGCCTAGACCTCAATCCAGTTGAGAATATGTGGAAAGAGTTGAAAATTGCTTTTCGCCAAAGGACCCCATCCAACTTGATGGAGCAATTGTGCAAAGAAGAATGGGCAAACATTGCCGTGTCCAGATGTGCAAAGCTTGTAGAGGTTTATACACGTAGACTCATGGCTGTAATTGCTGCCAAAGGTGCCTCTACCAAGTATTGACTGAAGGGGTGATTACTTATGAATTCAATTATTTTCTATTTTGTATTTGTAATTAATTTAGAAAACAATGCAGATCATATTTTTCACTTTGACATTATGCACATTTTCGGTGTTGATCAGTGGCAAAAACTCCTGATTAATCCATTCTGATTTCATGTTGTAACACAATGACGTGGAAAAGTCCAAGGGGGTGAATACTTTTGAGAGCCACTGTAAAATCAAGCCACACAGCATTCTCCTTAGACAAGCATTGGCAGTAGAATGAACTTTACTGAGAGCTCAATGACTTTCAACATGGCACTTTCATTGGATGCCACCTTTCCAACAAGTCAGTTTGTCAAATGTCTGCCCTGCTAGAGCTGCCCTGGTGAGCTACAAGTGCTGTTATTGTTAAGAGGAAACGTCTAGCAGCAACAACAGCTCAGCTGCGAAGTGGTCGGCCACACAAGCTCACAGAAAGAGACTGTTGAGTGCTGAAGTATGTAGCGCATAAAAATAGTCTTTTGTTGGTTGCAAACAATCACTTCCGAGTGCCAAACTGCCTCTGGAAGCAACGTCAGCAGAATAACTGTTTGTCAAGAGCTTCATGAAATTGGTTTCCATGGCCGAGCAGCCGTACAAGCCTAAGATCTCCATGCGCAATGCCAGGCGTCGGCTGGAGTGGTGTAAAGCTCGGCACCATTTCACCTGGGAGCAGTGGAAATGCGATCTCTGGAGTGATGAATCGTGCTTCACCATCTGGCAGTCCGACGGAGGAATCTGGGTTTGTCGGATGCCAGGAGAACGCTACCTGAACGAATGCATAGACCAACTGTAAAGTTTGGAGGAGGAATAATGGTATCAGGGCTCGGCCCCTTAGTCCCACTGAAGGGAAATCTTAATGCTACAGCCTACAATTACATTCTAGGTGATTTTGCAGTTCCAAATTCGTGGCAACAGTTTGGGGACGGCCCTTTCCTGTTCCAGCATGACAACCCGTGCACAAAGTTAGGTCCATACAGAAATAGTTTGTCGAGATTGGTGTGGAAGAACTTGACTGGCCTGCACAGAGCCCTGACCTCAACCCCATCCCACCTTTGGGATGAATGGAAAAGCCGACTGTGAGCCAGGCCTGATCGCCCAACATCAGTGCCCGACCTCACTAATGCTCTTGAGGCTGAAATCCCCTCAACAATGTTCCAGTGGAAAGCCTTCCCAGAAGAGTGGAGGCTGTTATTGCATCAAAGCGGGGACCAACTCCATAATAATGCCCATGATTTTGGAATGAGATGTTTGACAAGCAGGTGTCCACATACTTTTGGCCATGTAGTGTATGTACTTTGACCCTGTCCATTTTGGAAGATGTCCGGTTATTTTAAGTACTGTAATATATTGAATATGTCATAAAAAAATTTAATCAGTATATAATTTGCCCTCAACCCCCATACACAACCCCCCCGCATCGTCGTCTAATTGCCAGCACCCCCTCTAGGTTGACATATCACAAGCCGCCCCCACCAGGGGTCTGGGATTTTCGTATCTCAAAAGTGGCAAACAAGTTACAGGGGCATGACTCCAGCATGTGACCTTAACTCCCTGGCAAACAACTTTTGGACAAACTGTCAGGACATTTCAGATAACATACGGCTATAAAATGGTTAATTTAGGCAGATAAAGAATTTGGTTGGAATAAAATAATTTTGAAATATATAAATCTTTAGTTAAAATTGACTTCTTTTGCAAGTGGTTTATGGGAGATGCCCTGAGATTATAGAATTACTTTTAGAAAGTGAGAGGTGTGAAAATGTGAAGGTGTCATATTACAATTAATAAAAAAGAATGTATTATGTACTAATAGCTGGAGTCACCCCCAACAATACCCATTTAGTTATATATTTTGTTAATTTAAACTGGACTTAATATCTGGGTGAGTTTAATGAAAGGGGGAAAGAGTGGAGCAGTTCCATGACCTCAGCTCCAGAGCATAACTAACAAAAACTGTGCAGCTCCGCTCCGGCTCCATGCACGGCCAACCCTACCCGGCCGACCCCCATACCCTGCTGCTTATTGCGATTTTTTTTTTTTTTTTTGCTTGTTCGGTGGAATGAAGACATTTCAACTTTTTAAGTTATGTTTGATCTGACTGTGCTTTTGTAACAGTTTACTGAGTAACAGAAAGGTCCTGAATGTATGCAAGAAAAAGACAAACAACTGGGTCATTTCTTAAAAATATATATTTAGTTTTCCGATATTCATGTTCATTCAGAACATGTGTGTGTATATATATATATATATATATATATACACACACACACACACACACACACACTATATATATTTATATATACATCAGTAAGGCAAAGCCATAGTCAGTTTCCATAAGCAAAGTCATCAAGAAATCCTGTATCTTGTAGAAATCTCTTCCTCTCAACAATCTTGCGGCTCAGCTGTTCCGGTGGTCCTCCCCTCCGTCGGAGTCCGGGGAAGTGCAGGGTAGTTCAGGGTTGTGCGGCTCGCCCAGTGCAGCATTACAATATATATGAAATTAAATTGTAATTCCACGCCCTCCCTCCATATTACATAGTATATCACTGCTCATCTGGACTCAGGCCAGCCCACACACCTATGCTTCATATTATCTGCTACTTATACTGAAGTAGTGAGGCAGGCGTTTCATCTCTCAAAGTAGGCAAGCATTTCCTCAAAGTCTTTCTGTTTACTCTCTATGAATTCCCGGGTACGTCTCTGGATTTCCTGAATCTCCGGATCCTTCTGGAATTCCAGGTATTCCTCTTCCGTCTTTGAGGAGAACACAATTTGTTAATGGAAAAATACCCAGTAGTTTCAAGCAACCAAACAAAGTATTTTGGAAAGTAGCTCAAATCAAGCATGCACAGTTCAAACTCAAGTTTATCTTCATAAAACACACAATCCTTTCAGAACAACAAATTCAATTAAAGCCATGAACTGGACTGCAATGGACTAATTCTGAAAATAATAACAATCCCTTGTGTTTATGTAGTTATTGTCATCCTTATTTGAGCTCTGGCTCCTCCTTTCCCAAACTCCCTCACTGGTAGATGTTTGCTCACTTCATCCATCACTGAATGCACCTCTCACCAAGCTGACATGGGCAGCCATTTGTACAAGCCGCTGATAGATGGAGAAGTGAGGAATTGCTCAACTAATTCAGCTAAAGGTTAAAATATATATGAAAGCCAACCTGATACATAATTACGTCACATGATATACATATATTTTTTAAGATACATTCTGGCTTTTAAGCCTGGCGTTTTTTTTTTGTTTTTGTTTTTTAAACCTGAAGTAGTGATTTACACATGGACAAGATATGGCACCTGCCTTACCATTGGCTCAATGGATTCTCCCTTTCTGTAGCTTCTGATTGGAGGATACAAGCCTCTCGATTTGAAGAAGTCCTTCACACTGGTAGACACATGATGTAACACCTCGTTTTCATAAGCGTAGACATTGCCCTTGCTGTCGACAACAATGATCAACTGCAGCCCCTCAGCTAAGCTGGGGAAGTTCTCAATATTTCCAATAACAACCATCTTCTCGCTCTCAGGGAGGTACAGCTCCTCCCAGGCCTCAATCATCTCTTTTCTCCCACATAGCACTGTGTCTTCAAGTCCACCAATTGTCAGATCGGACCCCCTTGGGCCACCTACAGGTACTTTCTTATGTCTGTGCTTCTCCACCAATTTAAGGAGTTTCTCCAGGTATTCGCTGGCTGTGAACACAGATCACAATGAGTAAATCATGCTGAATGAGACAGCAGCCTCTACAATTCGATGGCTACACACTCGTATAAAAGTAGCTTAATTATGTCAACATTTGTTTAGATCATTGCAAACTTTATTTTCTATGTTTCTGTTTTCATAGGTTTGAGATGCAATAGAAGACCAATTGTGAACTAGAAGATAATTGTGATATTTCTCCACATTCGGTGAAATCAAAACTAAAATAATTTAAATAGATTAAAAAAATAAAAATAATTTACCAATTTCCTACACATCTTTTTCATTTTTTATGTGGCAGGATTATTTATGCTTATGATTAGGCCTATAGCCATGTACAAGTACAATTCACTTTTTTAAAGTAGGCAGTGCTGAGACTGTGCATTAACAAAGTAATATTAATCCAAAACAGTTAAATAAATCTGAGTTCAAATAGAAAAATACTCACAGATTGTAAGACTGCAGAAGTCCTCAACACAATCCTTTATTTCATAGTGATTAATGTTGCCATTCCTGTTATTTTTTGACCTGAAAGATTAAAATTGTTACCATTTTAACTTTTAAATAACTATACAAATTACTTTTACACATGCAAAAAACAATGCATAAATACATTTAAAATAAATATGCCATTCATAAGTAAATACCTGCACAGAAGCATCACCCAAAATCCAGTACCTGACAATCACCTGAACAGTTTAGTTTCCACACAGCAGCTACCCTTAAACTCTGTCAGAAGACTCACTAGGACTAGTGAACACTACCCATACAGAGGAGCAATCCTGCTTTTCCAGCAGCATTCAGTTCTCTGTCGGCAATGTTGCAATAGTTCACTTTGTCTGATGTGGTGTTGCTAACTGCACTCCTTCCAGTAGTTACATTGACAAACGCGCTTTTACCGTCCAGTTCTGTCTTCTTGCCGTCAGTCCGACAGCAGGTCCTGAATCCCTGCTAACAACCATCCATTAACAATGTATCTGAGCTCATAAACGAGTCGCATTTCTCTCCATAGTGTTTTCTGCACCTCAAGTAACACACTCACAACAGTGTTTCAGCGCTGCTTGGATCAATGCGAAGGCATTACCAGGAAAAGGAGGACAAACTCAGCCGCAGACGAGGTCTCGTCTCCTGCTTGACGTCGCTCTGTTAGGGACGAGCTTCAGTGGGAGGGGGATTCCATCTCCATTTTTGAAAAAACAGAGCAAGATCATTTGTTCAGTTCATAAAAACAGCACAATACAACACCCGCTTCCAGTGGTCGGCAAACTCACGAGAAGTTCATGTCACACGAACATTCACAAGACAAGGAAATAAGTGTCAGATCCTTCGTACATCATGTCCAGAGTAGCAGATCAAGAGCTTCACTGTTTCCGCGTTTGATGTTAAAATATCGTAGTGATCTCTCCAGTCCGAAGCGCGTGTACATCTTGCAGATTCTTTACAGGAGACTTGGAAACTTCCAGTGGCTTGAAAGGGTCTTCAATGCTGTTGACACCGGAGTTGCGGTTTTGTTTGCCGAATACATTGCTCCCTCTTCCCTTACGTTTCACATAAAACATTGAGAAGGGAGAGAGACCCTGCACTTTAGAAAAAGTATGAGTACAATGTGGTGCCAACAAACTATTAAAGGAGAAGGGTCTGCACATCAAATCTGTTTTAAACTGAGGAGGAAGAGAATTAGATGTGGCTAGTTCAAAACTGGATTTTCAGTTGCATTTCACATCTGTGTGCCTGGGTGGGGCAATACTTGCAAGATATTGTGGCAAAAAACACATTCACTTCAAAAGCTATTAATGCAGGATTACCATCGAAAGATTACAGTGGACAACACATTCTACATTAGATGAAGGAATAAAGTGATAAACTCTTTGTAAATACTCACCACTTCCCCCCAGAGGAACCAACATTGTGGGAACTCGATTCTGACAGAAGCATCTTTCTTAACACCAGGAAAAGTCGATTTAATCTACCTACACTTTCGAGTGGATAGTGTTTTTGTGTAGATCAGTCCTGGAATTGCACCAGTTTTTCTGACGGGCCGAAAATCCTGAAAGGGAAACAAAACAGGAAGTGCACCTGTGTCAACAAACATGTTCATAAAGGACGTTTTTCAAAAGGTCTATATACCATTTAAACTACAGGCTACATGTTAAGACAATGCCTTGTTTTTCCTCTGCATGTACAAATCTGAAGGTTTGTAAGCAACCCTCAACGGGCAACATGTCCCGAATGCACATAAATACAAACCAGAGCTGTCTGGGTCAAAACAGTGCATTTCCTTATTGTGTAAACCAGACTTACCATAAATCTGGCCATCACATTTCTGGTAAGTGACGCGGCACAGAGGATTAAAGAGTTAACGAGAGGGTTACACCTCATCAGGTTTCCTTTCATTCCTCTCACCGGTGCAGCCAGAAGAGCCGCCGTTCATGCGCGTCTCACACGGGCGCCGACGAGCGACTCTGCTGGGCACCGAGTGAGAAGCGCTGCCGCCAGGGCCTCTACTGGCACCAATGAAGGCGCTGATGCGGCATTAACACTACACTTCATCTTTAATGTCTGCGGCATCCGGTAATAACGCAGATCACTGTCTGAATCACAAGCAGATCGAGGTCTGAACAGACAGTTTCCTGATCTGATCCTGACGTGTTTTACCCTTTAGAGACGAGCATAGACTTTCCAAAATGCGGGGTTAACCCGGAAGTTTCACTAAAGACGAATCTATTTCAATATAGAGTGTGAATACATTATTTTAAAACGTCACATTTAAACAAAGTACTCGACATTTATTATTTTATTGCTGGTGTAAATTGAAGGTGTCTTTGTTTTACAGTAAGTAAATAAATAAATAAATAAATAAATAATCACTTCCGCCTTCAACGCCCAAGCGACACAAGCTGGCGAGTCCCGGATGTTGAAAGGCGAATGTGTTATAAAAGTTAAATCCGTATTTAAGGATCAAGGATAAGTAATCTGCAGAAAATATTTATAAATCAACATGGTTAATGTGCCGTTGATCTGCTTTATTTCAAATTTAAAAACACAAAAATGGCCAGTTGTCACGTTTGCTAACTGCGCCACCACAAAATGGCCCCCAAATCGAAACTCAAAACAAATTAAGCGAGAGAACTAATGTATTACTGGAATACAGTAATTAAAAAAAGGTGTACACTTGGCAAGCAAAAATGCGTTAACTGTAAAGTTACAGAATAATGTATCGATTTGATAAGGTTTCTGGATCGGATTTCCAGCGACAAATAAATACACAAGCTTGTATGAAATAAATATGAACACATCGTTTAAATGTACTTACTGCTTTCTGTCTAAGTCCCTCGTCTTACAGCACAGGTTCTGCTCTTTACAGAAATGTCTCTAACCGCTCCTGGGACACACGGCCGCTGCTCACACCCAGACTCAGACTATGAGACGAGGCGCCACTGCGCAGACTCACTGCGCAGACTCACTGCGCTATGAAGGCAGGGCAGGGCAAGTAGCTTCCGGGTTGTTTGTAGCCAGACGCCCTGAGCAGCTTCGTGTACAGAAACATGTTCATGAAATGGAGAAAACATGACGTTGGTAACATTTGAGCTCCACCCACAATCTAATGTAATAAAGTTACAAGGTTCTGTGAAAGACTTGGAAAAAGATAGAAGTTCTCATGTGACTGACATTGACTCATACTGTGTGATGAGGGAGTGTACTTTGTCCATGTTATTGGCTTAAGAAAAGTTGTATAAATAATGCCTACGTAGGCCTACCTAAAATCTACACATATAAGTGTTATAATAATGATAATAACTTTATGTATATAGCACTTATCAAGCACATAGTGCTGCATAATTAAAAAAAACAGATTAAAACAAGGATATACAAGGAAATAAAAAATTAAAAAGGACAAGATGCAGTCAGAAAGTACATACAAATGTAAAACAAAGCTACTGAAAATAGTGGAGGAGGACAAAGATTGCAATAAAACTATCTTAAAAAATGTTAACGGTTACATACATTTGGAACTGCATGTGTAAAAAATTAGTTTTGATATGCCATTAAAAACATGGAGAGGATCTAACGTTAAAAGATGGGCTTTTCCAAAGCCTACCCTTTACTAGTAATAGACCTTTACTGAATACCTTACCAATTCAACTTAATTCAAAGGGAACGCAGACAAAGACAAAATCCTTCACCATCAGTTCACACAGGCATCTGTAACATTTCTTTCGTGATTGTAAAATGGAGACCATCTTGAAAATATGCATTGTTTAACAGGAGTCATTTGGAAACTAGTATTTCCAGGTATTCAGAATTTAAAGGTGCATGTCACAATTTAAAGTTTTTAATTATTGAAGTAATTTTCTTACTGAGAGCACTTAAAACAACAAACAAGATATGTCTGGCAGAGGTATTATATTCAGGGTGGGTGGAACAATGAATTGTAGCTCCATTTGACTGAAATTTGACTGCCTGTGCATCAGATCTCCTCCCACAGATCAGCTGTTTCTGCCTGTAAATAGCCTGGAGTTTAGTGATAGGGATCCTTTGGTCCTCTCCCTTCTGGGAGTCCACATATATACTGTGGAGTGGGATTATTACTAATTTAACATCAGTCAAAATGTTTAGACACCTACAATCACATTTGACTCCTGTTTTTTGCATGATATGCAATGTAATGATTTAATATGAACTGTGCCTTCATGTTTTCAGAGTTCAAGTGTCTGCCATTGAAGTTCAGAGTGAGATTAAGCATAGTGGTTCTCCAAACATGCCACCTTCAAATCCCTAGGCAAACTGAAAACAAATGATCTTTCTAGAAAACGACTCCTTAATAAAAAATAAAAGGCTCCCCAGCCCCTAGCATTTGGGTTGAGTCCAATTTAATTAAATGCAAAATATCTGCATCAGGTTATGAGTCAATGTTTCAGAAAAGTGTCAGCTTTAAGGTTTATGTAGATTTTGTCATTGAAAATGTCAATATGAGTCAGGCTTTATGAGATAATAAAAAAATAATTGTATGTAGTTCTTACAGCTAATGTTTGTATTAAAGCAGATTTATATTGAAACATAAGAATTGCAGCAACTGTGGGAATTGTTTTTGTATATATTTGTTCTCAGTACTATATGTTCTCCATTATGGTAAAAACACCCACAATGGCATGGATTTAGAACTAGAACTAGAATAATAATAATATAAGTAACCTATTTCAGGTTACCTACATAAGGAGAAGGCTAATTGAAATAAATAATACAGCAATAGTATGTTTTCACTCATAAAAACATTTCCTGGGGTAAAGCAAACATTACTCAAATAACAAACTTAAGACACAAGAAAAGTGAATTATTGTCTATTCCTGATAATTGTACTTTAGTGGAACGTATTTTTTGTTATAATAAATTCAACGCAGCTGTTATTTTGAACTCCAATCTTTTTTTTTTAGTTCAAATAACGAGAATGGTAAATTGAGTTAGTGTAACATGCTTTTTTCAGTTCAAATACATTTCTCATGTTGTGACGTAGTTAGGCATGCGCACATGCAATTGATTTGTCGATGCATGCCCGCTACGCTGATATCCGCCAGGTGAAGATACTGCCTCCATTTCGGGAATTTACTTAAAGTAAGATTTTTAATCCCATCAATTTAGCAATAATCTATATACCGTATAGTTCAACCTATCACAGGAGTAATGTTAGTCCCAGGTTGATGTGCATTCGCTGGCTAATTTGCGTGTGTTCTACCATGTTCCATGTGTAGTATTTAGCTAGCTAACTATGTATAGGTCCTAAAACGCTAATGGTCGGGCAGTCTAGCTAGATCGCTAGTCAACCTAACTTCGTTTGTGAGGTAGATTTTCAAATAGATTTGTGAACAGTATTTCATGCATTATTAACTATGTTTTTTTAGCTAGTTGTTACTGCATTTTAGGTTAGCACTTGACAGTAAGAACGTTCTGGAACGACTAATAAGAGTAAAAAGTCGAGTCATAGTTACAGGCTTCATACTGATTAAATACACACCCTGGTCTAATTTGTAATATGGTAGTAGCGGTCAAAGTGTTAGTTTATAGTAGTAAACGAAATATTTGTCAGTGAGTGTCCTGTTAAAAATTGGGACGATTTACTATGAGGTAGTAAGTGTCCAGTAACACTGTATATTCTGTGCAGCGAGTTCATACGCATTCTGACAAGTTCGGTTTTGAAAGGAAAACAAATGAAACAGGGAGTACAGAAAAGGTGCCTGGCGTTTTATTTAGCCTTTTCAGCAAACGCACAATAACAGAGAAAGAAAACTAAATATGCTCCTCACAGATGTACTGCTCAAAAACTAAAACTAAAGACCGTGAGCCATGGCGCTTCCTTGTTGCAATAGTACGGGATTGCGTTTCATACTGCAAACAAGAAATATCTAAATTAAATCATTTTTATTTAGATCCCATAATCTATGGGGAAAACACGAACAAAATGCCAGCTAAAATGCATATTGTCAACCAATAACTTCGCATGAAATAAATCTGTTATGACACACTCTCACTCTCTCTCACACACATTCAAACATTCAAAAGTGTTTTTATTGGAACGAAAAACTATTATATTCTCACTCTCGAACTTTCTTACCTTTGTTGGCAAAACAAGACGTTTTTGTATTGTTTTGAATATTAGAACAAATGTGTTAAAAACAACAGATGTGTTGTTTTTAACACATTTGTTCTAATATTCAAAACATTAATACAAAAACGTCTTTGTTAATACAAAAACCTCTTCTCAGGAGGGGAAAAGTCAATTCTTTGCTTGTTAAATATTGACTTCTCTTCTTCCAGTCTAGCACTCACAAAACCTAGACCAAAGAAGAAAAATCAGGAAAAAGCTCTATCATTATGCACAACTTTTGTTTCAGTTTAAGCAGGGGAAAAAACATGTTTATGAGGTTTCAGCTGCAGGATCCAGTTAGCTAGATGGCTAATAGCCTAAACTGCTGTTAACAGCTTGCAAATTGGCATACCAGCACATGGGTTTGCAAGGAGAGGCTTTGATTTGCTTGTTTCTTTCCTCAGTGGTTTAAAATAAGGGTCCACTGAACATCTAGGCTACACAGGCAAACACATATGCTTTTGAAAAACCTGCTCCATCTGATGATAAGCAAGTCAGCTAACCTAAAGCCAGTTTATTACCTGTTGAATGCCAGAAGGTAAAAGTAGGTCTGGTAGCCAATAACGTAACTTGAATGTTAGGTCTACATGTAAGAGAATAGCAGTTTCTAATTCATGTATTGCTCAACTTTCTACAGGCCAGATTCATCCAGTGAAGCTGACTTTTTACAGCGTGACGTTTTTTCAACATACTTCAGGTTAGTTTTATACTGTATGTATTTTTTAGAAAGAAATGTACATTTTCTCACATTTGATGCTGCAGTACATTTGCTAATTCACCAATGTTGTCTTAAAATTACTCCGCTGATTTTCTCTTGTCATGCTCATCAATGCAATTTTGGTAGATACTTGGTAGCACTCTGTTTTACCCTTTTCAGGTTCTCATGAGAAGGCAGTCTGCGCCTCTATTCTACGGACTAAAGGTGATCCTCTAAAGCACTATAGACTTCAGCATGACACATTCCAGCGAAGACATTCACTACCATGCCCACATTCTGTTGTTGTTCTTTTAAATCATGGAGTGCACTCCGCACACATCTGTCAAGGTACCATGCAGTAGACGATCCAGTTAGGTCCCGGGAGGTATTATTGTTCACATGTCAAGTGTGCAGTTGCCAAAGTCATTCTAATGAGAGAGAATATTTTGAACACATTGGTCACCATTTAAAGAATCACAAAACTGTTAAGTGTGTGTTTGCTGGCTGTGACTTTCAGTTAAACATTTATGGGACATTTGCATCCCACAAAAGTAGAAAGCATACTCCCCATTTGCTCACTTATTTTAAGGCAGAAGTGATTAGAAGGCAAGATCAGGATCAGTCAGACATACAACCAAATGCTTCTGTAGCAAGTGATGGTAATGAGAGAGAGGCAGTTGAATATGTTGATCAAGAGGATGATTTGTCAGATACAATTACGACAAAAATTGGTGTCATATTGTTAAAGTTAGAGAGCATATACAATGTTCCAAGCAGATGTATTGATGAGTTTGTAAGATATTATTTGTTAGAATATATTTTTCTATGGGAAATTCTATACCATCTGGTTTGGTAGAGGAAACAGACCTCCTCCCTTTTATCTAAGTTCCCTGGTAGCCCCTGGTAGCCCCTGGTAGCCCCTGGTAGCCCTGGTAACCCTATCTTTATGACCAGAGACCAAAAAGGGACCTGTCCTCTGATTGGCTCCTAGCCAAATTCAAAATGACCCCCACTTCTAAATTACTTTAGCATACGGCACCCAAGTCATGGTGGTGGCAAAATGCTATTGGTTGGAAGGAAACCTTATAAAAGGGAAAACAAAGAGAATTTGAGTTCTCTTAACTTCTTCATCCTGCAACGAGACACAAGACAGAGCTGGAGAGGAGAGACGGAGAGAGACACACCACTTCCTGCCTGACCAGACTGGCCTATAAGCTGTACTGTGAGGAGAAAGAAGAAAATGGGTATTATCTGTTTCTTACTGTAATCCAGCAGAAGCTTAATATTACTTATTTTCAGTAATATAATTGAATGATATTAGTTTCCTATTTTTGTCAAAATAAATGATTATTGCACATCTGTGACTTGACCGCATCTTCCCTCTAAAAAGAATCTTAAAAGAGAAACCAATTGACCTATGAGTTTTCAGTTCGACTATTTATTTAGATTGACTGAAAAACCAAGCATTCCAAATTATCTTACAAGTTGGTGGAGGAACTGCAGTTTATCTCATGCATGGCAGCTGTTCAGTTATAAGAGATATTGTTGATTTGAATTTTGAAGAGCCATAACTGCTTTGTAGATGAGGCAATAGTAAATGCATTGGTTGAAGAATTGAGCAATGGTAACCTAATAAGTAGAGCACTAAGAGAGGATGGACCTCTGTCTTCTTCCTTTAAGAGAAGAGTTTACTTTAAGGAAGAGTTTAAAATAGTTGAACCAGTGGAATACATCCTTGATCCCAAGGAAAATAAAAGCTTTCAATATGTTCCTGATCTACAGTCTTTGCAGCAGGTGTTACATAACAGTGATATTGCAAAGGGGGTCTTTACAAGTGTAGGACATTCCCAAAGTAGTTGTAGTATTCGCTTGTTTCAGTCCTTTTATGATGGTAACTATTACAAAGAAAACTATTTTTACTCTGAATGATTTCAGAATCTCTCTAATCATTTATGTAGATGACTTTGAAGTGTGCAATCCACTGGGAACTTCTAGGAAAAAGCATAAAATAACTGCTGTCTATTTTGTATTGGCCAATTTGAATTGAGGTCTTCTTTGAATTCCATTTACCTTGCTGTCCTCAGCAAGGCTGATGATGTAAAACAATTTGGTTATGGAAAGGTTCTCAAACCACTTTTGAAGGACCTCGCTACCATAGAACAGGAGGGAATTTACATTTACTGCGTAGCAGCAGATAATCTTGGTGCTCATTCAATAGGTGGCCTTGTTGAAAGTTTTTCAGGTACATATATTTGCAGATTTTGTTTAGGAAAGCACTCTGATTTTAAGACAAAAGAAGTGCGATCTGGCACATTTATTTGTAGGACAAAGGAGGCCCATGCCTTGGACACTAAAGTTCTACAGGATAACCCTATGCTGACACACTCACATGGTGTCAAGAAACAGTGTGCACTAACAGGTAAACTGAAGCATTTTCACTTTGTTTCTGGCTACCCTCCTGATGTCATTCATGACCTTTTTGAAGGCATTGTTCCTTATGAATTAGCACTGTGCTTTGATCTTTTCATTAGGAAGAAGAACATAACTTTGACTGAACTGAACATTTCAATCAAAAGGTTTCCATACAAGTGGACTGATAAGAGTAATAGCCCACATTCAGTTCCACTGAATTTCGCTAGTCGTAGAAATATTGGTGGAAATGCACATGAAAATTGGGCCCTTTTAAGGTTGCTACCATTCATCATTGGGTTAAAGATACCTGTGAATGGACTTAAAAGACATTGGACTTAAAATACATTGTCAAACTAGTTGTATCTCCAGTTCTTACTGAGGAGTCAATTTCTTACCTAGATACCTAGATAGATCAGAGCATCGCCATAGATTTGTTGAACTTTTTGGTCAGGAAAGATTGATTCCAAAGCACCATTTTTTGGAACATTACCCTTTAATGATACAAGCTTTTGGGCCCCTCGTGGCATTATGGACAATGCGTTTTGAGGCTAAGCATAGCTTCTTTAAAAGGGTTGTTAGAAAATTAAGCAATTTCAAGAATGCTCTTTTGTTCCTTTCTGTGAAGCACCAGATGATGATGGTCTATCAACTACATCATGAAGCCACACACAAACCATCATTGTGTGTCTCAAAAGTGTCTTCAGTTTCTGTAGATGTGTTACATGACTACTTAAGGGTAGCCATTCAACATACATTTCCAAGCCAAACTTGTGCACAGTTGTCAAATGCCATATCCTGTCATGGAACAAAGTACGTAGTGGGAATGATCTTGGTTTATGGCTCAACAGGGGGACTACCTGACTTTGTTGAAATCCTTCAAATTGTAATCCTTCAGAACAATGTCAGTTTCATAGAGAAGGCTCAATACGCATGGTACAATGAACACTTGCGCTCATTTCAACTGGAAGATGCAGGAAATGTACTACTTCTTGAGCAACAGGAACTTGGTGACGTGTACCCCTTGACAGTGTATACCATAGGAGGAAAGCGCATGTTACATTGAAGCGGCACATTTGCTTGACTTGGGAGAATTATTTTAACCTGTATTTAACCTGCAAACATAGTAATTCTTTTTTGTGGCATTTTTGTATGTCCTGTAATATTTGTTTTGTGATATTTAGGGCATTTTCAGTGTTATGAACATTGGCTCTCAAAATCTAAAACATAATGTCTCAGAAGTCACAAGTGAATACAACTGGAGATGTATGTTTCTAGCACATAGGGAAAGGCTAGAATTGCCCCTAATCCTGATGTATTAACTTAAAATGTAACAAGATCAAATTTTCTTATTTTATACTCTTTCAGACTCCTCGGTTGCAGTCATAAAAAATGTCTCAGCCTGTGAGACTGAGGGTAATTCATGAAGACCATGATATACAAAAATTGACCCTACTTACAGGAATCCCGCCTACAGTGGAAGAACTCCACACAGCTGTCCAAGAGGCATTCTGTGTAAAAGGGGAGTTTACTCTTCAATATATGGACAGTGATTTTGGAGACCAGTTTTTTACTTTATGTACAACTGACCTAATTCAAGATAAGGACACAGTGAAAGTTGTGAAGGTGTACTGATATTGACACCATTGAGAGCGTCTCCCTGAGCCGTTTACCAGATGAGGCCAGTTCCTCTATATTGCATGGTTCCTCTGCGGACACGGTTTTGTTGTCTCCTGACCGAAGTGCAGAAAGATCTGTCCCTTGGCCACTGGAGTTTCCCATCCCTCAATTCTCCTACAACACTGAGCTTGTGTTAGAGCGAGCCAGTAAAAGTTATCTTTGGCATTAAGGCAGACATTCTTGAAAAGTTGGCGGAGACAATCTATCAGTATGTAGCATATCCATCCAGTACACAGATTTGTGCTGTTGCAGAAGCACTTGTCAAGAAGCATCCTTGTCTCAAAGAACCCGGCTCGGTTTCAGGTTTCTACGGGTGGCAGACGAGCTTAAAGTATAAAATGGCGAATTACAGGACAAAGCTCAGGAACCTTGGATGTCCTGAGCTCACTGTAAATAACCTCAAACAGAAACACCCAGATGAAACATTGCCTGCCAGGAATGTTAAAAAACCTAAAGACAGAGGTGAATTATTTACCACTTTACCTGGAGAGACAAAGGAAACTCTTGAAAAAGAGACTGAGGAATTGATTGAAGAAACAAAAAAGAGAAACAACTCCAAGATCATTAGTGAAAAAATGGCAAAGACTTTTTCACTGCGAAGACAGGAAGTTGTTCTCCAGTGTCCATCATTTGCTGATATGAAGGTGAGATGGCCAGCCCTGTTTAACTTATCTCAGGTCAGTTCCTGTATTTGGTTTCTTTCTTGGTTGTCAAGTCTATTACAGTTACTTAACATTGAAAAATTGTGATTGGTAGCTGTATATTGTTGATTTTTTTGTCTTTTTTGCTTCACAGGTCCAGGAAGAGTTCCTGAGAATAACTACTTTGCGTCTGGAACCAAAATGCATGTCGCTGCTTGACAAATACACACCAAGACTACTGTCCATTTTCAATTCCAAGGGAGGCACAGCAGGAGGAAAGCTACAGACCATAATAGAACATCTACACCAGGTATTTGTTGAAAAAATCAGACCTCATAAATGTATTACCAGCTATCACAGGATGTGTCCCTAGGCACACTGAAAATAAATTTGATTACGATCACTAAACAAAATACCTGTAACACTTTACAGGGAACCAGTACCATTGAGAAAAGAAGAGAAGTCATGATACAGTGCTTGATTGAGTACTTGGGGGAAGATGGCCTCATCAAAGACTACCTGGTAAGCCCAATTAGTTCGTTTTTTTTATGGGTCAGACATTCTCATATTTTCTGATGCATGTCTTCTTAGGATGGAAATGATTGAAATCTACTTAAGGCTATATTAACCTTGGTCCTCTTTTGTTGTAGAAACTTCTGGCTAGAGAGCCCCCCATTGTAGTTTCAGGGTGCTAATATACAATCATATGTTGTATTCAGTTTAGCTGCCTTCAGTTCACCTGTTCACTGCAAAACAATAAAGAACCAAACATTAAGCTGTACATTTACTTGCAGAACAAATATGCAGTTATACATTATGCTCTGTGCTGTCTTTGAAATTGCACAGTGTAAGAGTGCCCAGGTTACATTCAAGTTTTTGTCCCTTTCAATATTAATTGGCTTTATATTATTATTATTATTATTATTATTATTATTATTATTATTATTATTATTATTGCTGAATGAATGGAAGTCAATGGAGAGGGAATTGTCTCTATAGCTATATATAAGGAAGGTGGCAACCAAAAATGTTGAGAGCTTGGTGATTAACTTATACAGGGGTAATGATGACATACAGTCAAAGGTTGAAAGAAGTGGAATACCCCTTTAAGATATACTGGCTGACTGGATTAAAGGACCCCTTTTCTTTTTTGTTTGTGTGATTTAACAGGATGTGGATGGAGTTGATGCCCGACAGGACTTCTCTCAACACATTTTAAAGATATTTGTGATCAACAAAGAAGGTGCACTGGCGGGTGACAGCCCAGAGGATATTGGTATCATAATTGAGGGTGAAGAAGTAATGTCCAGTATCAGTAACATGCCAATGGCATGCTGCACTCTGATTTATATATGCCTTAAATTTAATGTAGTGAAGCTTGGTGGATCAAAATTGTCTGTGCTCTGACGTTTCCTTTTTGTTTTTATGCTGCAATTTAATTTGGCAATTTGTCCACCAAATACCATGTACAAAGTTTTTTTGTAGAGGTTAAAATGGTGTGCTGTTTTGAAGCAATGTGGTGGCTTTTTTGTACTTTTTTGTTTGTTTTGTTACTTAATTTACATGGCGTTTATAGTTTCTTGAACATACAGAGGGGTAACAAATAATGAAAATAGTAATTTCCTTTTTTTTTTAACTTAATTTACATTGACACTGGTTGTAAATGGACAATGTCAGAACATACAGAGAGACAAAATAAGGGACACTTTTTGGATTCTCTGTTGGATTATTATATGAGCAGATTACATAAATCTGTCAGAAGCGTACTTGTTTGTAATGTAATTCAGCAGTCACAAAAATGTTTGAATAAAAACTTTCCTCTGAGCTGTTTGGAATAATTGATTTATTTGAGCCGTGAGACAATTGCATAATTTTTAGTAGTGTTAAAGCAGGAAAATTATGGCAACTGTTTGCATGGACCTTTTCGAGTTAAAACAACTCAAAACACTGCATTGACTAGGAAATATAAATATTTCAACTTTATATTTTAAGTTGTCTGAACAAAATAAAATTAAGTTACACCAACACATTAATATATGTTGTTCTGACATACCCAACTGAATTGGGTAAATTGTAAGTAGGTTATCAGTCCATTGTACTTAAAAAACAGCAAGTTAAAACAACTCAAAAAGATCCATGCAAACTGTTGCCTCCATTTTTAAAGTAATTTGAACACCTCATTTTTTACAGTGTGTACATAAAAATGTAAATATGACTAAATTAACATTCACAGTTAGTTCCTCAGAAACAATACTACAGTATGCCCCTGACTTTAAAAAAAGTAGAAAAATAAATACAGTAAAATATGTTATTCATATATTTTTTAATTTTCCAGTGGTTAATTTAGAGCCTAGCTCCCCCCCTCCCCACCACTGTCTATAGTGACAGAAAAATGGGGATGATCCATAAGACACATTGTTGACATGAGTGTCTTGGGAATCATCATTTCCAGTTTTTCAGGGTTAAAAGGTACACTTCACATTTCATGGTTTTGGCTTTCTACTTGGCAGCATCAAGTTGAAATTCTTATTCCTTTATTCCTAATAAGAAACCTGTGATGACAAAATATTGCAAGTAAACCCAAAAGTGAAAAACACTCATAAGAATGATTCTAAATATTTAAATATAGGCAAACTCATAGGGGTGACAGATGCGACAACTTCTGATATAATCAAATGTGATTTGCTAGTCAGCCAATCAGAAGCATTCATTCGACATCATTTGCAAATACCAAAATGGCTACCTTGGTGTAAACAA